>NC_037682.1:119242778-119579803 GCF_003255815.1 Theropithecus gelada | reverse complement strand
AAAAAAAAAAAAAAAAAAAAAAAAAAAAAAAAAAAAAAAAAAAAGAAAGTAAAATATTTTTGTCCGGTTTCAATTATGTGAGGTACCTAGAATAATCAAATTCATAGGAATAGAAAGTAAACTGGAAGCTTCCAGGGTCAAGGTAAGTGGGGAATGGAGAGTTATTGTTAATGGGCTAAGAGTTTCAGTTTTGGAGGACGAAAAAGTTCTGGATATGGATGGTGGTGATGATCGCACAACAATGTGAATATACATAATGCGACTGAACTGTATATTTAAAAATGGCTAAGACAGGCAATTTTATGTTATGTGTATTTTATCACAATTTTAAAAATTGTGTTCAGCTAAAATATGCTGGTCAGAAAATGTTATCTGAAGGACCTCGTTTTATTCCTCTGGTTACAGGAGGAACCTCTTAAGATATTAATCGAAACATTTGAAGGCAGTAATCAGTGACTGAATCAGGAAGTTCCAAGTCATCTATTTTCCCGACTAATCTTCCCCATTCGAGTGCCTGTCATCTTTCCTACTTGAGCTGGTTTCTTGGTTGCTGTTCTCTGTCTGTCATCCAATTCAGGAATGCCAGAGACCCAGAGCTGCTAGCAGTGTTCAGTGGGCAGCAAGTAACTTTCTCTGTGTTTGTTTCATGGAAATGTTAATGAACCTTGAGACATTATGGGATATTTTCAGAAATGACGAGTTTTGTGGTCAAAATGAGCTAAATAGGTTTTTTTGTGTTATTGTTTTTGCAGAGCCTGTAATAGGCGAATATGCACGGTCAGTTTCCAAGAGCAGGACACAGTATGCAAAAGGCTCTCAAACATTTTTGATCGCAGCCTTTTTCTCCACCTCAAGAGAGTGGAATATCATTCAGGAAATTTTTCAGTAGTGTAATTGCTAACTGCTGCATTTGCTGAGTTCCATCAACTCATGAGTTTTTATGTGTGTACTCCAAGCACAAGAATTGTTTCTGGATCTAGGCTATGGTGCTTTTCAGTTCTTGGAAAGAATTTTCCTGAAATGTCCTCTGAGAAAGTCAAGAATTTCCCAGAAATGTCCTCTGAGAAAGTCAATGTGATTTCTTTTGGTATGGTAAAGAACATATGCTCTGTACGTATAAGAGACATTGCCACTCAAAATAGGCTCAGTGCCTAGCTGCAAGACTTAAAGTTGAGTTAGATCATCTGATTTGAGTGTCACAAATCATGTAGTGAATTTTTCCAAGGCTCTGAAAGCACACAACTTTTATACAGTACAGCTCTACGTTTTCTTATTCAAATCCCAAATTGCCAGATGTGTCTTGTAATTTGAGATTTTGTGAATCTTAGAAATCTTAGAAATACCACTACATTAGCTCCCCCGCAGGGGCTGAAGACACACCTTTTAAACAAATGCATCAATATTTGCTGAATATTCATACTTAGTAAGATAAATAAAGACTATACATAAATATATCAGTCTATATCAGGTTTTATTGCCAAAGGAATTTCAGTGACTCATTTACTAAAAACTAACTTTTGGTTTCAGATTATTTTGGGTTTTGGAATGGAGGCTAAAACACTATAGGCACCCTAGTGGAAACCAAGCTGGGTTAATTAATGCTAACAGACTTTTGCTAACATCAGGACTTAATATTTCTCAATGTTCTGCTCTTTGGAGGAACAGTGGGAAAATTCCCATAGAAAAAAATACTTAAAGGAAAAGAGGTGGAGTAATTTCTCTTAAATCTACTTTCCCTGGCCCCTCCTGCTTGACTATCTCTAATATATTCTCAACATGAACTAACTTATTTGCTCTAAATCTCCAACTTTCAACAAGAAGGTGAAAACCTCCAACTTAATGCAAAAATTAGGTGGTAAGGATCCTAAGGCCATGTAGCAAATGTAGGATGGAAGACTGATAATGGAATTTCCATGAGTAAGTATCATCTAATCTATGGGATAAGACAGGTTACATTATGTTATGATACATATGAGAGCCAGAGCTGGAAGGCATGACTATGTCACTAACCACCATGTGACCTTTGGTAAATCCCATATCCTTAATGTTTCAGTCTCCCTGTCTAAAAAATGGAAATTGGACTGTCACTTTATGGTCCATGTAGGATCTGTAATTAAAATAGCTTTATTCACTACCAGGTGAATTTTTGGTGTGGTAACAAACAACTAACAATGGTATCCTCTAGTTCCTGGAGGGTATCCTTCAAGAAAAAAAAAATGCTACCCTGAAAGACACACATGGAAATTCATTTCCTCTATCGTTTTGGACATTTTATTCTACTCATAGCATATTGTACTATATATTAAATGTCTCCAATAAGGATTTCATTTAGATTTAATATGTCAGAATTGTAAATGTTAATGAAATGCCAAAAGAGTGATTAACAACATATGCTTTGAAGTCTCTCAAATATGTAACCCCCCAGAAATTTTATAAGAAAAATGTCCAGACATAGAACTTTACCCTGCAGTTTGTTTATTTTTTTTTCAGAGTCAAAATATCTCTCAAATGCTCAGTTCTGAACTAACAGAAAAACAGCAGGAGGATTAAAAAAAAAAAAAACAAGGCTGAATTTCAGTCACACAGATCTCAGCAAGAAGCAAAAATAAACTCTTTAAGTGATGTTCCTTTTGCTCGGCTCCCAGAGGCAGGTTTGGTAAGAAATAGTTTGAAAGTATACATATTCATCCCCACTTCCCCTACCCTCTACTCTTTGCCCTGCTCTGTCTCTGTTGATCTTGTAACTTTTTCCATATTAATTAAAGATTCCTGGGACTTTGCTCTTTTTTTCCCTTCTCTGGGAGCCACCTAAGAACACAAATATTGAAACAGTAGCTGCCAGCTAATTTTGCATTATTCTAAATTAAGGAAAATATTCTAATTTAAGGAAAACTTCTAGATCACCTAGGAGTTTAATGGTTCAAGCTCCCCCTTTATCTGTAGAATCTAGAAAAAAAGCAGTGAGTGTCTGTTGACACAGCTAGTTTGTAACAAAGCTGTGGTGGATCATAGGTCCAAGACCGGTACAGTTGTCCCCGAATCCCCCATGCTACCCTTTCATCCCAAATTAAAATAAGATAGTTTCCCTCGTAACTCACCAGTGCAATAAATCCCATACTATGGCATAGAGTGAGACAGCTTCAACCATGACATGAGCTTCATGTCGTTGGTTTCTTACAAGTTCAGCACCTGAGAAAAATTAGGGGGAGAATTGAAAATTGTCTCCAGCTGGGCGTTAGCATGTGTTAAACAGGGTTTTGATGTTAAAGGGTTTTAAGTGCGTGACTGGTACACCTCAGGGCAAGGCCCAGTCTTCCCCGATAATCTGTTCTTGCTTTTCTTTCTTTTCTTGTCTAATCAGTCCCATTCAGTTTTCAATTCTCTTTCTCACTTTGCAAAGTGCGAGACAAATTACTGGTATCCTCTATGAACCTCTGGTTTCTTTTTTGATTTTGATCTCATACTCCCTTAAGATTATTTCAGTGTAAGCATTGCTCAAAACACATTTTATAAAGTTTTAGGAACGTAATTAAAGCAAAGACCTCTATATAACTTTTATGGCTCTTGATCTTCCACATTCTAATTCTTTTCGGGATGTGCATATTTTCTTAATGTTGTCCTCTTATTGTTTCTCTGAAATTCTTTTTACTCTTCAGCTTCAACGTTGATCTTTTGAACTATAGGTTGTTTTAAATATTAGGATTGTCAGTACAAACTTGGTGATATTCAACTGTTTTTGAACTACAAAGAGGGCAACTTCATTAGGTTTAACCTAATATTTTGTAAAGCCATCTAGAATACACATAGTCTCATTTGAGCAGAACATTTTTTAAAGTAGAGAAACTATGTAGAAAAACCGTGACCTTTACTGAACATTGTAATGTAGAAATTCAAATATTTTAAGAAAATTTTTGTTTAAAATGTATTTTTGTGGTTTGCTTATGGTAGGTAATATGGTTTGACTGTGTCCCCACCCAAAACTCATCTTGAATTGTAGCTCCCATAATTCCCACGTGTTGTGGGAGGGACCCAGTGGGAGGTAGTTGAATCATGGGAGCAGTTTCCCCCATACTGTTCTTGTGATAATGAATAAGTCTCATGAGGTCTGATGGTTTTATAAGGGATTGCCTTTTTTCGCTTGCTTCTCATTCTCTCTTGTCTGGTACCATGTAAGATGTGCCTTTCACCTTCCGCCATGATTGTGAGGCCTCCCCAGCCACACTGAACTGTGAGTCCATTAAACCTCTTTTTCTTTATAAATTACCCAGTCTCAAGTGTGTCTTTATCAGCAATGTGAAAATGGACTAATACAGTAGGAGTGATATACATCTCAGTTTCAACAGTCTCCAGGTTTTGCCTTTTGCTCAGCATCCTGGCTAGTTTAGCATTAGCTCTGGATTTTTTGTTCTCTAACAAAGCATTAGTATTCATGGCTGCACTAAACTGATAGGACCACAATGTTGGGTTGAGTTTGGGAGACCTCCACTTTGTACCCAAGGGTTCTGCTGTGAGCTCTTCTAGTCTATATGAGACTCATACATAGTGAAAGGAGGTCTCAGCTTAACATGTAGTTAAGGTCCTCTTTCTGGATACAGCTAATTAATGCTTCCATCTCAAGGGAGGAAAGCCAGATGCTCAAAGATATAATAAAGCGTGTTTAGATATTAGCAGTGTTGGGTAGCTAATTCTTTCTGGCCATGAGTGGAGCTGGGAGAAGCTCTGGAAGTTGCTGTGCTCATGGACCCTTGCTTCACTGGCCAGTTTTGACATGGCCTGAGAGACATGTGAGGCTGTCAGGCTTCCAGTCAGCAGGATTGACTGCAAGGGTGGGAATTTCTGTTAGACAGACATGATATAGAAGTCAAGCAGTCCTGTACCCTCTACAGTGTATAGAGAATGGAGTGAGTCGTGTGCATGATTTTGCTATCGTATTTTTGTCACTTACTGTATGATATAGATCTATAGCTATTATTTCATCGCTTGGTAATACTTTTTTATTTTTGCAATAAACCCTTTTGATAGAAATAAGCTTAAAAGGAATCAAAATGCCTGCTTAATAGCAGTTTAAGTACTAAGTTTTCATTCTCAAGAAAGTTGGTGATGACTCTGTAACTTGCACCAAATATTTGTCCAGGTTTACCATCTATCCCGGAGGCTGTGGTGCTCTCCCTGACCACATGGAAACAAGAAAACACAAATCTGCTGAAGTGGCATCAGCATCTCCTAGAAAATTAGTAGTTATTTTAAGAAGATGGTGCCTGAAGACAATGATTTAATATCTGTAGTTCTAGAAGGTGCTTTTTATGTATAATGCTTGAAGCTTATCGTTTCATGTATGGTTTTAAATGACTGTTCTTCCAATTTAATTTCTTTTAGTTTTTAATTCCAAGTTTTTCTGTGGGCATAATAGAAAAACCAAAGTAATAGCAACTATTGTGTTGGTCCCATGTAGAGAATAAAATATTCACTAGTAGTTACATGTTGCCAATTTTATATTAGTCTATTCTACCAAGTTTCTTACCTGAATGACAGAAGACAAAAATGTTATTTTAGAGCTGTTTTCTCAATTCTGCCAAGGTGATACATAAGGAATACTATTCTCATGTTCACAATAAAAGTTTATTTGATGCATATAATGAATGCCTTAGAGCATTAGAGCTTCATTCTCTTAAAGTACTCTGTTTGAAAAAGGCTGAGTTGCGTGCTTCAAATGGAAAATCCATAAAAACAATACCAAAAGTTATTTTTTATTCATTGTTAAAATCAAGTAAAGTGTTGGAAGTTCATTCTTTCAAAGTGAAATTTCTGACATTATTTATTCTGACATTATTGTAAGTTCAGTTGAAAAGTTCAACATTGAGAGAAAATTATATATTATATTATTTATTTATTTATTTATTTTTATTATACTTTAAGTTCTAGGGTACACGTGCATAACGTGCAGGTTTGTTACATATGTATACTTGTGCCATGTTGGTGTGCTGCACCCATCAACTCATCAGCACCCATCAAGTCATCATTTACAACAGGTATAACTCCCAATGCAATCCCTCCCCCGCCCCCCAATACACAGGTAAAGTTTTTTGAAGAATGCCATCATGGTATAGTCAGTGCTCTTACTAAGTGAAGAAATCTATGGTATAGAAATGTATGTAGAATTAGCAGTGAACACATCATTTAAATTGTGTCTATACCCAATATTCTATTATCAAAATAGGAGCTATTGCTGACATTGACAACAATTTTTACAAATACAGTTAAAATAGGTAAATTTAATTTTTTGTTATAAATTTTACTTATAAAAATCTATAAATAAAAAGATGACCTTTTCTACCTGCCATCAATTTTACAAATGTTTAAATTTTATATTAATTGACCTGAATGTCTTATATAGTTATTATACCATTTTTTGTAAATAAGTTCTCTGAAATTTAATTGTGTTTTGGTCCAAGTCACTTGGGAATCTTTCTTTAATTAAAAAAAATTTTTTTTGAGACAGGGTCTACTTTTGTGGCCCAGGCTGGAGTGTATTGGTTTAATCAAAGTTCACTGCAGCCTTGAACTCTTGGACTCAAGCCGTCTTCCTGACTCAGCCTCCTGAGCAGCTGGGACTACAGGTATATGCCACCATGCCTGGCTAATTTTTTTTATTTTATCAAAACTTTTAATGATTTACATACAACAAAACTACCCCTTGAAGATTTTAGAAAACTGCAATTACTAAAAACAAAACCTGCAAGCAGAAAGATCTTGAAAATAAAAAATACAGGAGAGGAACTGACTTTGAATACAAATGCAGGGGCTTACCTGGTCAAATGAGACTGAGAGCCCAAATAGAAGCTCTAATTCTGAAATTCAATGGAAATTTGAAATATGCCTTTTTGGGGGAAGATTTTTTTAATGGAACTTTTATTTTTGATTAGATGCACTTATATTCTCTAAAATAATGGAATTAAGTTGAGATGACTTACAATTTTACAGCATTTACATTCTGCGAGACATTGAAAAATTATAGAGATATGTTATTTGAAAGGTTTGAGCCTATAAAATATTTGTCAAATAAAGTAATTTGAGCCAGATGCATTGGCTGCCACCTGTAATCCCAGCACTTTGGGAAGCTGGGACAGGCTGATCACTTGAGCTCACGAGACCAGCCTGGGCAACATGGCAAAACCCTCGTCTCTACCAAAACGAAAACGAAAGTGAGAACAAAAACAAAAACAAAAATTATCTGGGGGTGGTGGTGCGTGCCTGTCATCCTAGCTACTCGGGAAGCTGAGGTTAGAGGATGATTTCCGGGAGGCGGAGGTTGCAGTGAGCCTAGATTGCACTCCCGCACTCCAGCCTGGGTGATAGAGCCGGATGTTGTATTTAAAAAAAAGAAAAGAAAAGAAAAAAGAAAGAAAGTGATTTGGTTGGAAACCAAAAGCAGAAACTTTAAGAATCTTTGAGCTGAAATACTTACCTATTTCGTTATAAAAAAAAATTAGAATTGCCGGGCGTGGTGGCTCAAGCCTGTAATCCCAGCACTTTGGGAGGCCGAGACGGGTGGATCACGAGGTCAGGAGATCGAGACCATCCTGGCTAACACGGTGAAACCCCATCTCTACTAAAAAATACAAAAAACTAGCCGGGTGAGGTGGCGGGCACCTGTAGTCCCAGCTACTCAGGAGGCTGAGGCAGGAGAATGGCGTGAACCCGGGAGGCAGAGCTTGCAGTGAGCCGAGATCCGGCCACTGCACTCCAGCCTGGGCGACAGAGTGAGACTCCGTCTCAACAAAAAAAAAAAAAAAAAAAAAAATTAGAATTGAGAATATCCCCTCTTTAGCAGAATTTGTTCTTACTTCCCCAAAGCACTTACAGTGTTTTCTCAATAAAAAGTAATGTGGGCTAAAAGAAGAGTTGATAATTCCGGTAACTACAGGTTGATGAAATGAAAATTCAGCTTTTAAGCAGATTGTAGAAAACTTTCAGGAAAAACTAAAAAATAACAGTACTAACTTAATAAAATATATATTCTTCAAAAAAATACTCCTGACACAGTTTTAGAGGCAGCTATGTCTAATAAACTGATTAAAGTATGTAAATGTATGTCAAGTATAAATTACTTTGCTTATGTTTTTAATATTCACAAAATTAATATAAAGTTATTTCTATCTTTATTTTAATTAATTAATTTTTTGAGGCAAGGGTCTCACTATTGCTCAGGCTGGCCTTGAACTCCTGGGCTCAAATGATTCCCCAGCCTCAGCCTCCTGAGTAGCTGGGCTCACAACATGCACCACTGCCTCCAGCTAATATAAAGAAGTTTTTAAATTTTTACTTCAGTGCATACAAATATATGATATTTTTGTCTTTTAGAAAGATTTTTTGAAAGTCTTTTTGAATTGAATTATGTTTATATATCTACCAATATTATACAACCAATTGTTAAATCAAGGCATAACCTGTGGAACAATTTTCCTCTTCCTTCCCAGTGGGCTATGTTCTCCCCTTTCTTCACTGCCATTTCCAGCCTGATCTGACCTGGAAGAATTTCTGTGCACCTTTTATCCATTATGGAGCGTCCATCATCTGAATCACACACTGCCTGTAGCTTTTCAGACATGTTTCATAGCTTTTGCGTCCTTAAGTAAGGTTGATGCTCAAAATAATGTGTATTGTTGACAATATGATCACACCATATTGAAGGAAGAAATGATAGACAGTCTAGGTTCTAGATAAAGGGCGGGCTGGTAGACAAATAAAATGTATGGTTGTGGCAAATCATGTGTTGTTAAAATCTTCTTTCTAAAGCAGCAGTTAAAACTTGAAATGGTTTTAGTGTTACAGATGACATGAAAAGTTGGGTGGTGGGAGGACTTCTTTAGTTGGCCAAAAAGGATGAAAAGCAGGGCTAGGAAAAATATATGTAAGAATATAAGAGTTGAGAATAGATGTGTTCTAGAATAATCACATTGGTAAAGATGGTATTTTTGAAGCCTGTTAGGAAAAACAATGTCAAAATCAAGGACATCAACAAAAAAGAAGAAGAGCTTTATTGCAACAGGAAAATGGGGAAGAGAGGAAATGGAAATGAATTTTGAAAAAGCATATTTATTTTGACAGCATTTCACCTTAGCAGAGCCTAAAATGTGATGCGTTAATATTTATAAACAAAAACTGACTCAGAAAGAAAATTGGTAGTACAGTGGTAATGCAGAAAGGAAAGGATGAATTGCTGTAAGTAATGTTACATAACAGTGTTTTTAAAGGGGCTCCTCGGAGTACATTACTTCTAGCATCAGCTTTCAGAAGCAACAACAACAGAAGGTCCTAGTGATTTTAAAATGCAGTTATTGATAGAAATATGTGCTGGAAATCAAGGCACAATTACAGTTCAAAGATGTATTATTATGTTAAAAATACTTTGAATCAACCATATTTATGTACAAATCTGATAATGTCTTAAAGGGAATGTAATCTCCCATTTCCTGTATGTGAGGCACGTTACTTGGAAATACTGGTTTTCTGACATCTTTATGTCCCAACTATCTACAGACGTATAAAAAACCCCAAATATATAAGTCAATAGCATGGAGCGTTTTAACCTCATCTAGGCATGGAGAACATGGAAAGAATGGCACACGTCCCTTCTTGATCACGGTTTCTGATTATGAGGGGTGAACGAGGAGAGAAAGTTAACTCTGGCAAAGAAATATCTTGAAAGTCTGATAACCTTCTTGGCTTCTCTTATTTTTAAAAATAATTATTAGAGGGAAGCTAGGAAACCTTGGTATGTTGTAGAGAAGACTTTCAGAATCAGACTTAGGAGACCTGAAATTTTTTTCCTGCACTAGGTAGTGACCTTGGACAATGTAATTCCCCCCTGGGTCCTAATTTCTTCACCTCTCAAAAAAGGAGTGTGTGCCCAATGACAGTTAATATGATTTCTGATACATGATTTTAAAACCTATGTAGCGATAATATGACGCATTTATCCCAATGGGAAGATTCATGGAGTAGAACAGATGAGAGCAAAGGAACTGTCCAGGGTGCTTAGAAACATAGGGGTCCATTCATACTCTGGAGTTATGACCAGAAGCCACAATATGACTCCATCTGTTATTGATCTAGCATTTCTACTATGTTAAACACACAGTAAGTGACTTTGTCAGTATCAAGTGGATATAATTCAATAAGAGATCAATTTCTTTTTGTTTAAGGGGATAAATTACATATTTAGAGTCACCTCTGTTCTGTCTCCAATTTGTTGCTGGTCTTTAGACCATTCATTTCATTTATTCATTATTTGGAGCAGGGAATCATGATAGTTTTCATGGCAATATTGATTTTTCAAGAGTCATACTTGATTTTTCAAGAGTCATCTTAGGAGATATGAAAATGTGCACTTCACATCCTTCCTCTTGTCTAACCTTGTTTGAAAAACAGACATTTGACCACGGCTTGAAAATAAGGATAAAGGAAAGGGGAAAAGGAAGGCATGTACGGCAGATGAGGAGAGTTAATTATAATTAAGCAAGCCTCCGTGGCTGAACCAGGCTATGTTGAAAGGGGTTGTGGGTGTATGGGGCGGGGAGTAGTTAAACTAGTTTGTCACAGCACGACCTTGTGCCCCAGCACTTGCTGCCACAGCCTCTTTCTCATAAGCTACCTTGCAGCAGGAGTGGAGAGGAGCCATGAGACTGTGATGCTGGCAAGTCATAGTGAAATGTAAATCTGGGTGAAAGGGGAGGAGGCGTGAGCTCCTTGGAGCTGAGATACTTGTACCAATTCTCTGTCCTGAAACTGCTCTTGTGCCTGTCGCTTCTTCCTGGTTATTCCTTCATCTCATGCCCTTCTGACCTTTTTTTTTCTGTGTTCTATGCTGAATTTTAAGTCACAGTTTTCATCCCATGGGCTCTGGGGCATTGGGTTGCTGTGAGAATGAGTGGCTTTTCCCCCAGTTAATCCTCTCACTGGCCCCAGGCCTGAGCTGCCTTTTCACTCTTGCGTGCACACAGTGGCAGCCAGGAATTCAGTCCAGTAATTATCACAGCACCAACAGCCTCTAATTAACGCTTCTCCATTTCAAGCCTTATAACCAACTCACCATTTTTGTAAAACTCACATAGAGGGCTCCATGGTTTGCTGGACTTGGAGGGATATCCAATGCACTGATACCACGTCAAACTCAGTTATTCCTTCTTTTCATTGACTGAGACTTTATTTCTTGGCCAGTGTTCACTGCCTAGCTTTCTTGAGAAATGTTTTCTCCCAAGATGCTCACGAGATCCTCATGCAAATAAACTTTGAGTAGGCAAAGTTCAAATACATCAGGTATGCACCCAGATATATGTCCTGAGATACCAGCATCCCAGTAATTGTCTAGTTCAGGTTCAAGGTGTATCCCCGCATGAAAGAAATATTCACCTCCAGGACAGAGCAAAAGGCATGTTGACAGCAGACTTTCCAGTTGCTAAATTTGCTGGGATCAATGTTTAAGCTAAGGGCTATAAACCAGGAATCTGGCTCTAGGTTCAGTGTAACAGAGGATATATTTAGTCAAGTGTGATGCCCCAAATAACAGTAATATCATTGAGGTAATGCTGTTATGACACAGAAGACCTCACAGAAGGGTTTGGTAAAAACTAGACAGTGTCAGGACACCGGCTTCTTAGAGAAGGACTTTGGTCTCAGGAGAGGATTTAGAGAATGCACAGGGTAAAGAATTCTAGCCTCAGGGACTTAGGAAATGGAGAAAATGAATAGGAAATAACCAGATAGACTCATGGGTACCAGGACTCTTCCCAGGTACACTGGATTCCAGGTTACAGCAGGACCAAAGAGAGGGTAGGTAAAAGATAACTTAGAAATTCTGGGAATGTATGAACAGAAGACTCGTGATTCCGTGTGCCTAGGCTGGGAACAAATATGAAGAACATTTTGAAGAAAGATATTTAGCTCATTTCTCAGCGCATTGAGCTTAAGCCTTTTATAGTGTAGTCAAAGGAGGCTGTATAGTAGGTGGTCAAAAATATGGCTTTGGATTTTGCTTGAGAAAAGACTCGAGATTATTTAATATCCTGCATTCTAATTTTAAAAATTTTCCTCCTACTTCCATGTCTCTTGGTGTTTTTGTTTTTCCCGTATTTAAACTACTTTGTGTACATTTACCGTGTGTTTCCAGGTATTTTGTAACTGCAAGGTTTTCAGATAATGAGATTGCTATGTTGTTGGACGTGGCTTTGGCTTTCATGGACACTTAATAATAATACTATTAGATAAGTGAATAAATCAAGGCTGAACATAAGGATTGCACATAAGGGGAAGATTCAGACGAAAGTCTCGGCAAAATGGACTGATAGAAAAGTCTAAATAAGTGGAAGGCAACCAATGCTGGGTTGGATGATGGAAAGTAAGGGGGGTGCTGTCAGATGGTAGAAGTGGTCCCTCTGTTGGGGGTCTGAAGGTGAGCAGGAAGAGATGTGAGAGGGAAGAGGTATTTGGAAGCTCTCAGATCACTTTTAAGGAAGCAGTTTCCATCAGTGATGGGAGCAGAACCCAGGTTATGAAAGGTTGGGGAATGCGTGGGAGGAGAACACGAAATGTGTCCCTGAAGGGAAGGTGGGGGGTAAAAGGGTAGTTTGAATTGGAAGTGAATTTGATGTTTCTTTACAATAGGAGAGATCATACATTTGAAGTTTTATTGACACTTCCCCTAGGCATTCTCTAGGGTTTCTGAAATAAGCTTTCCTTATTAACTGACTCCTCCGATTACCATTGGACCTTATGCTATCATCAAAAGTTTGGGGTGTTATATGTAAAAACAAATTGACACCCTAGATCATAGATTAGAAAATAGAGGCTGGGAACAGTAACTCATTCCTGTAATCCCAGGACTTTGGGAGGCCCAGGGGAGAGGATTGCTTGAGCCTAGGAGTTTGAGATGAGCTTGGGAGACCCAAGTGAGACCCCCATCTCTACGAAAACATAAAAAGAAGTAGCTAGGTGTGGTGGCACATGCTTGTAGTCCCAGCTACTCAGGAGGCTGACGAGGGAGGATTGCTCGAGCCCAGGAGGTTGAGGCTACAGTGAGCTACAGTGTGATTAGGCCGTGGCACTCCAGCCTGGACAATGGAGAGAGACACTGTCGAGAGAGAGAGAGAGAGAGAGAGAGAGAGAAGAAAATAGGTAGGTATGCTTATCTGAAACTTTTAAAGCTTTATGCCATTTATCACCATTGCATAACTTATAGATGATTATAATAACATAAGAGACTGTGGTGAATGAAGCTATGAAATTAGAACAATTTTAATTTTAATGTTAAAATGCATACACCATTGAAATCCCAGTGCCCTAATGAGGCAAGAGCCCTTTAAGCAAGAGGGTTTGGAAGGTGGTTTGTATAGACATCCCTAGAATCTTTTAAGGACCATGAAATATTTATTCAAAAAGTTGTCATAACTCAATTTTATTTGGGAATATTTAGTTCCACTTAATGAATGCATTAAGCTCAGCTGTGTTTCTCAAAGAGCCAGCTGAAGGAAGTACAGAAGTGGGAACAGAGAAGCAAAAATAGACGACGAGCAAAGGTGAGAAGGCAAACGCAGAGCAGGAGGGCTGGCGGCAGCTTCACACTGCTCACAGCATTTGTTTACTCTTGCATCCCAGGAGTAGGTGATTTATTAAACAAGGCCCTCTGCAATCACACCGCCAACGTCTCCACTAAAAATAGGAGTGGGCTGGTTTGAACTTCAGGTCAACCTCATATAAACTGGCATCAGATGCGTCTGCTGTCCTTTGACAGTGTGAGGCTTGGGACTCTCTGGGGCTGTCCATCCCTGTGCACCCCTTGGTTGTGGAACCGGTGCACTCCCTTCCACCCGCTTCTCATCAGCCCAGCAGAGTCCAGTTCCTGGTGGGCTGGGATGGCAACAAACAAGGCCAGGGTGATGAGACTCATCAGTGACCTGCATGGCTGCCAAGTGGCCTGAGGCATCAAGCTGCTTGTGGCAGTCTGCGGTTTGCTGGGAGGAGCTTAATTAGGGAATAGAATAAACACGCACATTGGTTTCTGATAAGAAGAGGGCAGCCATTTCAGGACAGGCATACAGCCTGCCTCACAGTCATCACTTCCCCCGGGCCCATGTAAACACACGCACTCACACGTGCTGATGCAGACTTCTCAGCCCCAAACACAGCCAGCTGAGAGGGAGGAAGGCCAAGATATAGGAAACATTTCTTTCCTCAGATCCTCAAACTCAATTATACCCATCCAAGAAACAAAATAGATCTTCTTATAACATGTGCTTAAAACTTGATTAACAGTAAGTTGAATTGGCAAATACATTTCTGCTGAGGATGTTGATTGGAGAAAATATTTAAATGATTTTGTACATGAAAAAATAGAGTTGGAGAGTATATGACTTGTTTCAAGATTATCCAACAGTAGTGCTAATGTTTCTTTGGGAGACATGGACATTTTTGTGAATCTGATGAAAGCTAGAGACAGTGTCCCCAGAAAAATGAGTGCATGCTCGCGTGCGTGCGTGCACACACACACACACAGAGACACACACACAGCTAGAGAGAGAGAGAGACAGAGACAGAGATAGACCTTCCAATGCCATTCCAGGAGGTTTGTATTGTCTCTGAAGCTCATTTGGGGACTCCAAAATGGGTTCAGAATAAAAATCCTCACCTAGCGTATCATGGAAAATCTCATGTGGTTTAGTGTAATCTGAAAATTTGGTGAGAGTTTCCTGCTAGGAATTTTGCTAGGTACTTGATGGATATTATTTCTACTTTTAGTAACAATTCTGCAAGGTAGGCACCATTTACCTCCCTTTTACCAATGAGAATATTGTGACTGAGAGAGGCAAACTGACTTAGGGAGACGGGGTTTCCTAGTGCTTAGGAGCCTGGGCTCTGATGTCAAATTACGTGGTTTCTAATTCTGTTTTTTCCACTGATTAGTTAGAAGATTCCAGGCAAGTTTCCCATCCCTTTGTGTCTCGGGTTCTTCAGTTGTCAGTGGGAATAATGATGGAACTTATTTCATAGGCTCTTATGAAGATTAAATAATATAAGACAGACTAAGTGCTTAGAACATTGACCCGTGCACAGTAAGCACGAGATACATTTTGTTGTAATGGCTGTTTAGGTCAAAGGTCATAAAGCTATAAGTGGAGGAACCAAAAATCAAACCAAGTTTTGTCTGGCCTTTCCGCCACACCTCACAAGTTTCTAAAACCTGTTTTACATTTGGCCTTTGGCAAATCATGTAATGTTTCCAAAGTTGAGTTTCTACATCTATAAGCTATAGGCAATGATAATAATAATAAAACACTTTCCTACTTTTTTGGAAGGATTAAATATGACAACAATAAGTACATTTTAGTAAACTGTCAGGAACTGTGCGAATATCTATGGTTGTTACTATTAATGATGAAAGGATAAATCTAACTCAAACAAAGGGCTTTGTGTCTTCACTTCTACACTTACGTTCATAGAATTAAATTTGTATCATGTGCAGTCACCTTCAGATCTATCTTGGATTACACAAGTCATTGGGCAGGGGGTGGTCACAGTTCTGAAACAAAAATTCTATGACCTTAGTGACTCTTAAGGAGACAAGGTAGGGTTTAACCACCCCACTGGACTTTCAATAACATTTGGCTAAGGTAGGAAGAAAAAACACGCACAAGAAATGTTTTTATTAAAATAAGTGTTTAGAAGTCACATTTATGTTTATTCCAAAATTGAAAGAACATAGTAGTAGCCAACAAGTTCACTATGTTGGCACAGAAGCTTACACTTCTTTAAACATCAAGTTCATTGTCCTCAACTGGAATGCGTGGTTTCAGTTACTTTTCAAAAGGTCAGTTTATTTCTGTGAGTAATATTTCTGTAATGCTAAGAATCAGAGGCCAAAAGGGGAAAGAGGACAGGGCCTGGGGAACAGATTATATTCCTGTCTGGGATCCCTTAGGGAAACTTAGAAACCAGAGATTAGCTATCCTAAAGTGGAGACTTCCACTCTGGAATGGAATCATGATGTTGAAAGAGACCCATTTAATCAAATTTAGTTCTATCTTGTTCATGGAGTCTAATTCCCTCGCTATCAATTCAGGTCTTCTCTCTGCCAATTCATGTCTATCAGCTCCTTCAAAAAGTAAGTCAGAGTATATCATCAGTTGACCAGGCACCTACTGAGTGCCTAATACTTACTAGGCAGAGGGCTTATGTATACACTATTCTCAGACAAAAGGCATGGTTTCTGCTTTCAAGCTGTCCATCCTGATCTGCCAAAAACCGATCACAGGACCTGCAAGGTGGAGCTCAGTAAATATCTGTTGAAGGAACTGTTTCATGTTAGTAAAAGTACAAGGTGTTATGGGAGAAAGCTGCTCAGAAATCATCTCTTCTGGTGGTAGGTGGTGGTCAGGGAATAATTTTCGAGAGAGATGCCAGATTTCAACAGAAATGCAGGAATCTTCCGGGCGGGAAGGGCATGAGAGCTGTGTGAGGAAATCACAAAAGTGCAGGTAAGCTGCAGTGTGGTCCTTCAAGCAGCCCTGCTTTATTGAGGCTTCATGTGGGAGCAGGGAAGAAAAGGCAGCTGGCAAGGTGCACAGCGCGCAGACAATCCCAGCTTTAATTTGTCTGTACTGCTGAGAAAGTCAGTCTCTTTCTTTCATTTGTCCCCTCAGCACTTCACACTCACGGGGATGACTGACATTCTGCCCACATGAGCAGAGCCTTTAATACAGAGCCTAGGTGGTTTAGGTTTGTTCTTCATTGCAAGGCTGCCTTCTTCCATGCATGGCTGAGGGCTGGAAGGCCAAGATGGGGGGCGGGTGGTTTTACTTCAGCTGTACCTGGTGTGCATGGTGAGGAGGCAGAGTAGGGGTAGAACTCACCTGAGTTGAAGAGGGGTGACTGCCTGAACTGCCACCCCAAAGGAGTGAATATATAAACATAACAAACAAGGAAGGGATAAAAACAGAGACCAGAGCCACAGAGCTGAGCCATGGGGACCTACAGGAGGATTGATGTAGATGCAGGGGGAGGATGGCAAGTCAGGACCAATGTCCTGGGCTGCTTCAGATCCTTTTGATGGCTTTTAAAGAATAGTCTGTGACTTCCTACAGGGACATGCTGAGATGAGTCCAAGGGAACATTGTGTAGTGGGAGATTCCACCTCCCTTATGGGTTTCCACGCGGTGATGTCCTATGCATGCCTATCAAGTTTGTTATAATTTTTTCAACGTCTGTAATTCCTAACTGGATTGTAAATTCCACAATGTAGGCATTGTGGCTCCTCTTCTGATGCAGCATTGTCAGTACTTAACTTAGTAGGTGTTCAATAAATACTACTGAAAGAATCATCACATGAGTGTACAGGTGGTTGCCCTCCCCTTTCTGGCCCTTCAGAATATATCATTCGTAGTTTTGGTGAGACCGATAAGAATGAGAGAAATCTTGATGAAAATTCGGATCCGTGGGAGTTCTTTCCCTGAAAAAAAAAAAAAAAAGGAATTGATAGGCTCTTCTCTCTTGAAAGGAGCTGCCGCCTTTTGAAGCCGTGCCAGGGGAACTGAAGAGGATCTTGCCCATTCGTCTACCAAAGAACACCATCCTCCCAGAACTTCTTTTCTCACACTGGCCAGCACTGGGTATTTTGTGCAGCAGACACTCAGGAAATGCTTGTTGAATTGACTTTTTAATGTGCCGTACGAGAAAACAAAAGGCAAGCCATTTCAGATTTTTCTGAAATGAAGGAATAAATTTGCATAAATATCATAAGAATGAAGAAGAATTTTTTTACAAGTATAAATTTAGATGTGGAGCTTCGCGCTGCCTTCATTTTCTCTCTGGGATCCTGAGCCCTAGTGGGTGAAATACCTTGTTTGTCTGTGGAATGGAAAGACCCAAGGCTTGAACTCAACTCTTGGAGCCCCTCTCCCACTCGGTATTTCCCGTTTTCAGGAGAGGAAAGGTAAGCACACCTGTCCTATGACTGGAAAGCAGGCCGAGTTCAGGGAAGCAGTTGAATAAAGAGCCCAGGGTGTGCACCTTATGAGCCTTGATTTCCTCTTGGCTTTGAAGTTGTCTCCAAGGCTTTGAGAGTTTTCTTTTATTCATGCACACGCAGCTCCATAACTCCAGACAGCTCTCCAGCTACACACACATATCTATAATTTCCACAGCCAGCTTTGATGGATATCCATGCAGCCACATGTTCCCCCATTCATGCTTTTTCTTTCTCTTAAATATTTATAAAGGTTCACAAGCAGAAATAAAAGCCTTTCAGATTCAGAGCCAACTAAAAATAGCATTTCTATCCCGTGCCAGGCAATCTGGCATCAATCAGGCCATTGGAAAGATGCGAGAGAGGAGAGAAGAGGAGCTGATAACCTTTTATCCAGTTTTCTGGTCATCCCCCTCTGTTATTAATAAGTTAGCAAGATTGACAGCTCGGGATGCAACCCAGATGTTTTTGGATTCCTGCTGCTGAAGATAGCTGCTGCTTTTTGGGTTCTCTGATAGCATGTGTCTATGAGGAGGGAGGGCTTTGAACTAGCTAATTGCCAGAGCACTTTGGTTGTTGGGCAAAGGGAAGCATGGGTGGAATCTTCAGGATGGGATGGGTGGGGGTGCATCATGAGCTCTTTAGATAACTGCCATTTCTGTGGAGTGGATTTAGGCTTAGCTTTAGGCAATGTGCGTGGGGCTGGCATTGGCTATTCCAAGTGATAAACTGTGCCTCTGCTTACTGTCCCCAGGAGAGGAAGCTGGGCTTGAAGTGAAGGTGCAGAGGATGCAGAGGTGCAGAGAACCAGTAAAGAGGACTTCTGAACAGGAGGAAGTGTAACTGGGTTTTGGATAGGAGCTTAATATACATTTAGAGAAATAAATGTAATCCAATTTTATGAGCTATTTCTAGGGCTTGTTTAAGAACATAGAAAAGAAATGAGAAATTGTAGCACTGATTCTTTGGGGGAATTTACTAGTGTAGAGTTATTTTAATCTGTGCATCTTCAGCCCATGCTGTGTCCCACCTACATAAGCCCACAGCTATGACACCTGTCAGTACTTCTCAAATTTGTGGAATGTCTACCCTCAGTCACATTCAAGGAAAACATCAATAAAGCAAATAGGCAATGCAATTTTAAGGCTTAGCTCTGCCACTCAAATGTGGTCTTGGAGAAGTTACTTTCCCCTATGGGCCTTAATTTCTCTATTCTCAAAGTGAGGTGTTGCACTGGAGACTAATTTTATGTTTTTCAACATGTACATTTAACGGTTTTGATTCTCCAGGCCGTGGATCTCTGTAGGCTGCCTGGCATCCATGGCACTGACACTGGCTGCTCAGGCCTGCAGGGAGCCACCTGTGCAGGGAATGCCAACCTGAGACAAAGAACCAAAGGTGGAAGAAAGCCTTCATGCTTCCCAGCCTCTCCAGTCACGTGTAGAGCTTCTCCTCTTCCCTTCACTCGTATCTTTACATCCATAATTCTCACAGTTCTTTCACAATGATGCCGAAATTATCTAGGAAAAATTTATTTCCTAGATTGAAATTACCTAAATTTGGAATTATCTAGAACAAACTACAGCCTGCAGGCCAAACCCAGCTGCCTTCTTTTATAAATACAGCCATGTGCTGCACAACGTTTTGGTTAACGACAGACCACATATGTGACAGTCGTCCCATGGGATCATAATGCCATGTTTTTACTCTACCTTTCTTATATTTAGGTATGTTTAGATGTACGAATACTTACCATTGTGATACAGTTGCCTACAGTATTCAGTACAGGCACATGTTGTATGGATTTATAGCCTAGGAGTGACAGTCTGTACCATACAGCCTAGGTATGTAGTAGGCTATACCATCTAGGCTTGTGTAAGTACACTCTGATGTTTGCAAATGATTATATCGCCTAAGATATGTTTCTCAGAATGTATCCCCATTGTTAAGCAATACATGCCTGTAAAGATGTTTTGGAATACAGCCACACCTATTTGTCTGTGGTACTTTCTAACTATAATGGCAGAAATGAGTAGTTGATAGAAACGGAAAGAACAACAATGTCCAAAATCTTTTCTATCTCGTCTTGTACAGAAAAAAAAGATTGCTGATATCTGGTCTAGGATAATAGTAATTTAGGGATTACACAGGTCCTCTAGTCATTCCATTCCTCCTCTATCCCGCGTTCCCTGGAGGTGGGGGACATTTAGGCCTTGGTGAATGCCTCCTAGACATGCAGCTCACAAGCCCTCAAAGTAGTTATTGCTTTATGGCCTAATTCCAGTTTTAAGAATTTTTTTCTCCCTTTGGACTCATATAGTTTCCTCTTCTGCTTTCCATGTGTTTGTGATTGACCTACTTCTGAAACCATGGGAAATAAGTTTGATCCTTCTTCAACATTGCACTGTCACAGTTGTTTCAATATTTGGATTTTTCTCAGTAAAACTCCATGCTTCACTGTCTGTGATGCCTAGCTTTGCTCCTGGCCATCTTTGACTTTGGTCACTAAAGCTGACTGGGCAATTGTATTTCTTCTTTGAGAAAGAATTAAAGAGAACTAAAGGACCTCTTTAGTTTAGGAGCAGACTGGGAAGGGTAGACAGAGGCACCAATCTGTTCCTTCCAATGACAGCCAGAAAATTGGGCCCGGGGCACTGGGGCAGTGAAGGGAGGCAAGGATTCCCACTGTGGGGATCATGAAGCTCAGGTGTGAATGGAAAGACTCTGCTGGAGAAGGACCAGGGCTTAGAAATCAGGGAAATCAGAGTTGAGACAAGAGGATATAGACCAAAACGATGATGTGATTTCTGGAGACAGAAGGCAAAGATTGCAACGTCTCTGGTAGAAAGAACCAATGGAAGCCCAGGTGCTGCCACCACTGCAATTCAACTGAGAGGTCGTCTGAGCAGAAGTTGAGTCAGCAGCCTCTGGAGTCCTTGGTTGGGTTCCAATCTCATTTCCTACCCTGATCTAGAGCAAATTATTGAATGCCTTTACTCCCTCACTTGTGAAAGTGAGGATAGCATTATCTATCCCTTAGAGTTGTTGTGAGGATTACACGAGTTAACACATGGAAAGCGCTCCGAACTATGTAAATGCTGGCCAGTATCCTTTAATGTCTGATGATGTATTAGGCACCTCTTGTCTCTTTCTGTATTTACTGGAACCCTACAAACAATTATAGAGGGCGCAGTTTTCAGAGACACATGCTTAAGGGTGCAAATAAATTTTTCTTTATTTCTGGGCAACTGAACTTAGCTCCTCAACCTCTACTCTGCCCAATAGATCTAATCACTTCCCATGTAAACTCTGTCTTACTAGAATTTAAACCCACTCTCTTCAGGCTCTCTCTTCTTTTTTATTCCTTCTCTGTGAAGTAATCTCACTTTGGGGAGGGGGTAAGCTGTTTTGACCTCGAGGGTAAGTGTCTTTAACTGTCTTTCTATGGACATCGCAGGCTGGTTTCTATTGAGGTGTGTGAATTCCACTGGCTTGTTGTCAGTTTCTGTCTCTGTTGAGCCTTCCCTGAGTCCTACACTTCACTCCCCTCCTCTGATACTATATCCTTGTAGATTATGCCTCATTCATTTTGCCTCCATAATGAGACATCTCCAGGGCCACCAGTGACCGCTGAGCCACTTCCATTCCAGATGAAAATGCCTGGTGCTCGCCTCACTCCACTGCAGTGCATTGGATTATGGAAGTCTGTTCTCTTTCCCATTTGTCCAACACTCAGTGATAACTACATTGCAGCTCAGGTGCCAAGAATTGGCTACTTTGGAGTCTTGCAGCTCTCCATGGCTATAGCATTGGGAAAGTAGGTAATCTTTTCTTCTGCTCCTGGATCCTCCGTCCATTGTCCCTGACAAATGGATCTAGATCTCTCTTGGGGATTCTCTAGACTTGTAGTCTGTCTATGGGCATCATTGCAAAAAAATGGTGTTCTTTATGTAGACTTACAAGTACTGAAACTCTCTTCACGTTACTGATTTTCTTCTTCCTATCCCTGGTCAGACTTTTATCTTCTTTTGAGTAGGAAAAATGTTTTTTAGATCATTTTAATCCATGTGTGTTGCTATAAAGGAATACCTGAGGCTGGGTAATTTATAACAAAAAGAGGTTTATTTGGCTTGTGATTCTGCAGGACGTACAAGAAGCATGGCGCTGACATCTTCTGGTGAGGGGCTCAGGTTGCTTTTACTCATGGAGGAAGTAGGAGGAGGAGCTGGCATGTGCAGAGATCATATGGCGAGAGAGAAAGCAGGAGAGAGCAAGAGGGGAGGTACCAAGCTCTTTTTAACAACCAGCAATCATGGAAACCAATAGAGTGAGAATTTATTCATTTCTCCCTGGTGCATTAATGCGTTCATGAGGGATCTGCCCCCATGGCACATACACCTCCCATTTAGGCCCCACATCCTACACTGGGAGTTAAATTTCAACATGAGTTTTGAAGGGGACAAACATCCAAACTATAACATTGATCATAATGCCTTCTTTTCCATTTTCTCTCCCTTTCTCTCCAAACCTTAGTTCATGTGTTTGAAAGTCTTGACTTTTAAGAATTTTACTACTGATGTGGGTTTTAAGGACAGATTTTCAAACTCAGTGCCTTCAATTTGACTGTTGGTTTTCAACTGAATCAATTGTTCTCCACAGAGTAGAATATAATGAAAATTATTACTACTGGTAGAATTGTAACAAAGACAATGGAAATTGAAGAAGGGTATAAGAGAGAGCTGTGGAAAACCATCCAAGTTAATAGTTTAAAATTTAACCTGGTTACACAATTCATAGAATCTTTCTGTCATCTATTTACTTTTTCTTCCTGGATGTAGTCTTTGGGAGGAGAAAGGAGAAAAACCATCTTCAAAAATGGATTTGCAGTGGCAAAAATAAGGATGCTCGAAAATGAACTCATGTCAGAACCACACAAATGAGTTTATTAATAATCTATAACATCCCTGTTGTGTACACTGGTTTTGCTCTTAGAAAATTTTATTCCTTTGGCTTTAACTGAATTGACTTGAGGAAAGGGGAAGAGATAGCTGCATTGTTTTCAGTATTTAATTAGTCTGAAAATTCAGAAGACAAATCCCATTCACTGACACAAATACTTTATAAAGGAAATGTACAAGAGATTCCTAATTACAACCAGTGTCTACTTTCTTTTATATTCTTCTTTTTTAGGTAGAGATAACATGGTTGAGTACTTATTTTAAGGATCTTTTTTATTTATTTCCCAATATTTAAACAGAACCAAACATAATGTATAAGACTGTTGTGAAATTTAAAGGAAGAAATGAATCTCAAAGTGTATCATAAGAAATATAAAATATACTAATGGAAGAAAAATATTTTTGGTATTATTGAGGGAGATGATAATGAAAAAAATATGATGTACACTAAAATATACTGGGACATCCCACTATGTTACCCACTGTTACCTAACTGACTAATTCCAGCTCACACAGCCCCTCAGTATCTTCGTGTTATTTTTCAACATTAATATAAGTTATTTTCACATCTGTGCAAATATAGGTTTCTGTTGTTCCCTCCTCACTATAGATGAGAAGAGCTGAGATGAGAAGAGCAGCTATTGTGTCTTGAAGAGTGGTACAATTTTTCTCTTTATCTCCTCCCTTTCCTTAGACTCCTGGGGAATCAAATGATGTCAATTTCCTTTTTTTTTTTTTTTTTTTTTTGAGGTGGAGTCTCGCTCTGTCACCCAGGCTGGAGTGCAGTGGCTCACTGCAAGCTCCACCTCCCGGATTTACGCCATTCTCCTGCCTCAGCCTCCCGAGTAGCTGGGACTACAGGCACCCGCCACCTCGCCGGCTAGTTTTTTGTATTTTTTTAGTAGAGACGGGGTTTCACTGTGTTAGCCAGGATGGTCTCGATCTCCTGACCTCGTGATCCGCCCGTCTCGGCCTCCCAAAGTGCTGGGATTACAGGCTTGAGCCACCGCACCCGGCCGCAATTTCTTCATGCAAATCCAGGACCCATGACCATGTTCCTTTCAAGAGCAGTTGATACTTCCTACTGTTGTAGATATTCATTCAGTCAACATAGAGTTAATACCTTAAAGCTTCCAGACACTATGTAGGCATCAAAGGAGATATAAAGATGCATAAAATGTAACTTTTGTTAAGTTTCTTTCAAATTTAATAAGGAGAAACAGATATAAAAGCAACTGAACTTGTATAATAAGTAACATTGGAAATGCTAAGTAAAGTTGCAAGCAAGCTGCTGGAAAAATCTAGCTGGAAACATTGAAACATTTTATTGAAGGGATAAGATTGGGGACTGGATCTGAGTCTAATGTTTTACAGATGAAGTTGATGCCAGAGATAATCCTCACTCTAGGCCTGAGACAATGTGATATGTGAATACTTTTGATGAATTGTGATCTAGAGATCAAGGTAGTAAACTTTTCTAGTGAACGGCCAGATAGTAAATATTGTAGGCTAGTAGTTTCTGTAGTTTCTGTCTTAACTATTCAACTCTACTGTTGTGTTGTCAAGGCAGCGAGAGACGGTACATGAATAAATGAGTGTGACTGTGTTTCAATAAAAGTTTATTTATAAATGTACCAGATTTGGCCCACAGGCTATAGTTTACCAACCTGTGGTCTGGAGAATTGAGAGCAATATACCTGGAGAGAACTGAAAATTGACTGATTAATGGAGTGTATTGACATCTCGGCTATTAATTTTGGATATTTTTCTAGGTAATGAGAGGTCACTAGGGGATTCTAAGAACACAAACTATCCAAAAAAATCAATCAACTTTTCTGATGATATTGAGGATGGATAGAAATGCAGAGAGAAATAAAAAGAGAACACACCAATTTATGCAGTTATTATAAGTAAATTCTATTACAGGTAAATACACTTCTAACTCAGGTGGTAGAGTCCAACAGAGGCTCTTTTGAAAAGTTAAAATATGTAATCCTTTCTCAGAGTTCCTTATATCAGTCAGTATCTCAGTAGGAACCAGAAGGGGAATTTAAATTGGGTAATCTGAAAAGAATTTAGTGGACCTATTACTTACAAAAATGTGGGCAGAGTATAGAGAAATCACAAGAAATGGTGCAATACCCTCAGCTCCATAAGAATAGGTTGCTGGGGTCCCTGAAGGGATGAAGGATATGAATGGTTTCTGGAGCCCAGAACGAGAGTTAAAGTGGAAAATGGTAGAGCCCTAGCCTCATTCTTGGTGATGTCACAGGAATAAAAAACAATCATTATCTTGACCTTATTTTCTCTTCCATAGGTGCTCCCTGTAGGAATACAAGAGGAAGTCAGAGGTGCAGGAAGTGAAAGGGAAGGCGTGCATTTGATGTGTCTGGTTCAGTCTCCTGGGGCACACAGAAGGGTAAAAAAGGGTAAAGAGTGTCCCTGGAAGGAAAACCTCAAGTCCTCATTCTTTTGATGTGCTGGGTGTGGGATTTACTGCCCTTGAAAAGTAACATGGCAGAGATAGTTGCAGCTTCCCAGACATCTAATCCACATGCTCCGCAGCTCCCCTGTGCCAGGTAAGGCCTTGTGACTAGTTCTGACAAATGGTCTACAAGTGGAATTGGCACATACTGTTTCTGGGTTGAAGCACTGAAGCAACAGCACTTGACCACGTGTCTTTTTCTTTGCTGTGGGAACCTGAAGACCAGGTGTGTTGTAGAAAAATATTGGAGAAGTAGACTGGAGCCTGATCTACCTCACAAAAGAGAGTTGTCCTGGAAAGCTATTGGACCTACAGCAGGCTTTGCATAGTGAGAAATAAAACTTTATAGTTGTTGCTATGCCACTGAGATTTTGAAGGTTCATTTCTTCCTGCAGTATAACCTAATTATCCTAACAAATACAACTATGACACTTCCAGCCTCAAGCACTGAACTCTTCAAAATGTAACTGGACAGAGCTGTGTGATACATTTAAGAAATAATACTAACCACTGCTCGCTAGCTGCACAACCTCCGTCTGTAGGACTGTGGTAGAATATTTCTCGTCCTGGCATCTGTATCACCCAGTTCATTTGATTATATTATTTGTAAATGTGCTTTTTCTTAAGTTCCACCTTCTCATATTTTCCTTCCAGATGTATCTAAGTTAGGATCACTGTCTCTTGAAAGATAGAGATCAGTTAGATAGCTTGATGTGACCTGGAAGCAAGGTTATCAATTTGCAATTATAGACTCTCCCTGTGAACTGTGGGAAGAGTTGGAACTTTGCAATCAGACATGCCTATGTTTGCATTTCACTCCAGCCACTTATTAGCTATGTGACCTTATACAGATTACTTAACTGAGTCTCATTTATTTTTTCCTCTGTTAAATGATAATTCCTTCTGATGAGGATTATTGTATTTATTTATTTATTTATTTATTTACTTATTTATTTATTGTGAGATGGAGTCTCACTCTTGCCGCCCAGGTTGAAGTGTAATGACGCAATCTCGGCTCACTGCAACCACCACCTCCTGGGTTTACGTGATTCTCCTGCCTCAGCCTCCCAAGTAGCTGAAATTACAGGTGCATGCCACCACGCCTGGCTAATTTTTGTATTTTTAGTAAAGATGGGGTTTCACCATGTTGACCAGGCTGGTCTTGAACTTCTGACCTCAGGTGATCTGCCCACCTTGGCCTCTCAAAGTGCTGGGATTACAGGCGTAAGCCACCATGCCCACCTATTGTAAATATTTTGAAGAAGACGTATGTTAAGGAGATAGCATAGTACCTGCCTGATATATAGCAGAAAATAAGTGGTTTATAATCTTCCTTAGGTTTAGCCTATGAGGATTCAGCTAAGTAGCTGACTGTATTTGAGTTAACATAGTCTCAAGTCTTTATTTCATGTCTGGTTGTGTCAGATAGGCTTGATTCTAACAGAACTTTGTACGAGTTTTGTAAAGATTAAAATAGATTTTTTTTTCAGAGGGTATTTTATAAAGAATAATGTTCAATTAAAAGGGCAGAATATTATTTTGGTGAGAAAATTTGAAATAGTAGATCAAAGTTTAGTCCAAGAGTAAAAAGATATGGTTACTGACTCCATTTCTTACCATTTTTAGACATATCATTGTTGTTGAAACATCTATTCTCACCAATTCCTTGTATCCTCATATTACAGTGCAATAGACATGATTGGCTTGCCTGTACTCACAGGATTATTGTGAGGCTCAAAGAGAATAAGTCATATGAAAAGCTACGGGAGACCACGAGTTGGGCTTAAGGTGTTGCAGCTATTTGCATATCTAGCAATGTCTTGTGTTTGAATACATGTTGCTGAATGAATATAGTGAATGAATAAATAAAAACCAAATAAAAAGGAAGTGGAAAAGGGACTTAGATTACAGTCAGTTTCATGCGAGAAAGAATTTTAAAAGCCAGTTAACTCAATCCTGTCTATCCGTAAGGAAAGTGAATATAGAAGGGATAAATAGCTTATAGACTGTGGCAAACTTGGAGTTGCACTTTTGTTTGTTTGTTTGTTTGTTTGTTTTTTGAGATAGAGTCTCACTCTGTCTCCCAGGCTGGAGTGCAGTGGCACAATCTCAGCTCACTGCAAGCTCCGCCTCCCGGGTTCACACCATTCTCCTGCCTCAGCCTCCCGAGCAGCTGGGTCTACAGGCACCTGCCACCACACCCGGCTAATTTTTTTTTTTTTAATGTTTTTATTTTTAGTAGAGACAGGGTTTCACCGTGTTAGCCAGGATAGTCTCGATCTCCTGACCTCGAGATCTGCCCGCCTCGGCCTCCCAGAGTTCTGGGATCACAAGTGTGAGCCACTGCTCCCGGCCCCACCTTTGTTTTTTAAATTTAAGACAAATACGGTTTCCACTATACCTACCAATGTCTTTCTAGGCTTGATGGGGTCTCTTTCAGCCTTCAGCCCTGGGATCGTGCCGATTCTAGGGAAATATATTTAGCCCTTCTTAGCACATATGTGAACAAGATCATATTCATGTGCTTTGCTTTGATTTACAAACTATACATTTATAAACGTGCACACTTTCTTCTCCCAAATAAACCCAGAGGGTATTTACAGTTGTGTTCTGAAAATTTAATAGTGACAAGTAGGCTTTTCCAGCCTCTTGGCTCCACCTCTGTTTCCAAGGTGCCAAAGCTCCTCTTCAATTGAACAGAGGCCTTCACACGTGGAGGTAGGCCTGCTCCATGTGGTCTAGTGTTCCAAGTAGTAGGGAGACACTTAGGCACACGGGTGATTTCACATTCTGCAACAGCTCTGTCATAAGTGCACTTTTTCCATACTGAACTGTTCTTACGTTAAGAATCCTGAGATAACAACAGGGTTTGCCTCTGCCTCAGAGAAACGCTGGGCCTCTAAGGCTGAAACTTCTGTGCCAATAAAAGCTGCTGAATTTCTAAGAGCATCAGTTCTTCTTGGCAGGTCGGTTGCAAACTTACGGCTCCCTGACTCACTCCTCTCAATTGACTGCTTATCAGAGTACATGTGGGTGTGGACATGTGATCATTTGTACTATGACTGGAAGTAGAATATGAATCAGTCCGGTAAGGTAATGCTCTTTCATGTCATTGGCGGTTCCCCACTATAAGTTGGAAACAATCCAACACTGGATTTCAGCACAACTCTGGGATATTTACTATGGAGGAAACCTGCACTGTACTGTGTGTGTTTCTGACATCTTCCAGTCCAGAAGAACAATGGGAAAATTTAAGTTCCTCTTTACTTTGGGTAGGATAACTGGTTGTTAGTTCAAACAAGATTCTGTGACTTGATTACAGGGCTCTTTACCCCAAATTGTGGATTGAACCTGGGTCTTGAATGCAAAATGCATTCAAGAAAGAATTTCTTGAATGAAATTCATGAAAGAATTTCAAACATCCTTGTGGAAAAACAATTCAGTTTCATTTATTCATAGGCATGGATATCTTTAATGAAAACATGCCTTAAATTAAAAACATAGAAACAATGATTCTTGATCATATAATTGTAATAGCACCATAAATATATATAAAATATCCCTCTCAAGGGCAAAATTCTTCTTTGATATTACTAGTTTTGACAAGATAGATATGTATGTGTTTGTTTTTAGAGCAGACTTAAAACTAAACGTGGGCGTGTTGATTAACGAGATTGATTAAATGTGAGGGAAAGGGAATGGGGGGCGAGATCGTTCAGGCTGATTCCGTGCTTCTGACTTGCGGAGTCGATTACATCTAGCAGAGAGGAGGAGGAGCGTGTTTGTAGAAGTGTGGACGTGGACGTGCTGGTGAGCATTTTAGTTACTAAGTGCACAGACTGGAGACTGATTACCGAAACCCTCCCTTCCCCCTCTCCATATGCATTTTACAAAAAGACGATAATACCAATTTCTACTTTAACCTTTTAACCTGGTTGTAAAAATGATTCTTATTACAATCTCTAACCCTTTATTCTAGTGCCTTCCTGAAGCTGAGGATGATGACGTGATGGTCTTTTGTTGCCTCGTGCTCTGAGCTCCCAGGGTATGGACACGGTAGATTTCATGTCCCACCACAGTCCCTCCAGTGCTGGGTGATCTTAGTTAAGGCTTTGATCTTACTTTGGGTCTGAAAAATAAGACCAAAAAAACTAATCTAAGTTTGAGTGTTAGGTCCCAAGAAATAGCTAATTTCAACATTTCCCCTGACATAGAAGGCTAAGGTGAGGCCATTTCATCATATACTACCTGGGGAGATGGGAAATACAAAGACAGTGGCAGAAAGGGTAAAATGATGAATTAAAATAATGAATTACATTCTTTTTTTTTTAATTTTAAAGTTTGAAAAGTTTGATTTGAGAATTAGGTGAAGGTGCAAGCCAATGTCTTTGATAGGGACCAGCAAGAGATCAAAAGAACCAGCGTGTGGTAAATATCTTTTGATGAGAAGAAACAAATTCAGGTATCTGTGGTAACACTCGTTTGTCTCCTTGTTTATCTCCTCAACCATCCTTCAATCTACACAGAACCACCAGAGAAAAACCACTGCAGAGTCATCATGTTGCCCCAAATATCTCGTAGAGGGTTGACCTGAAAATTAGAGTGGAAATTCTTCTGCCGCTCAGCGTCTGCTTTTGGCCACTGTTGAATATCGACCCGTCTCAAGTGTACACATGTCATGTCCATCACCCTTGATTTGGGGAAAGCTGGCTGGAGCCATAACTCAGAATTCACCCTCTTTAATATGTCAAGCAGGCTGAGCAACTCTTAAAAACAACTCCTGGGTATAAGGAGTTGATAAAAGGGACTTACTGCTTTTTTAAATATTAAATGCAACATCTGATAATTACTTAGCAGTTTAGAACTGTGTCTAAAATTCTTCTGTGGAGTCTGAAAAGATGTTTCTAGGGCTGAAGGTGAAACTTCTGCCTGCATTTTGCAGATGGGACGTGGAGATGGGAAACACAAGTGCACTCTTCTGAGACTGGAAAGGCTTGACATTTTAGAGCTAAAAATTACCAATGGCTTAGAGAAGAAATTTAGTTTAATTTGTCCACTAGTATGTTTTTCAGGGTAGGAGTTAAAGCTTCTGCAGCTGTCCTGACTAATTTTCTAGTTTATCCTGAATCTAAAAGGCTTCATTTTTTTCCCACAAATATTTATTATAAGCCTATTGTGTAGCAAACTATTTATTGTAAGCCTATTGTGTAGCCTACGACCTTGAATACAAATCAGGGATATGTGACACCTTCGGGGAACTTCCAGCCTGTAACCTTTTCATTCTGTAACCTTAAAAATTCTGCAATTACTCTTTTATGTCAATTCCATCTCCATCTACCATTATAATGGCCACTATTTTGTGGATGATGCTTAAATTTCTTTCAGGACATTGGAACTCTCTCCTAAGCTATAGTTGAAGATGTTCAGTTCTCTACTTTACATACTTACCTGGGGCTCAAAGTCAAACTCTCTGGTACTATTCACATAAACTATACCCTCCTCATAACTCTTCTCTTTCTTAATAGAACAATATTCCTCCAGCCCCCTAGTTAGGCACCATTCCCCTTCATGGGCTTTTACATACAGCATACCAACAGGTCCTTTCATTGAACTTTCCCTGTGGGTTCCCCAGCAGCTCTAGTCTACACCACTGCCATCTCATTCTGGTTTAACTTGCCATTATCTCTTGCCTGTTATGTGATAGTCACCCAACTTTTTCTCTGTTTCTTCTCCCCCTTCTAACTTAGTCACGATGTATACTGCAGATTAATCTTCCCAAAGCACAATTTCATTGCATCATTCTTTTGTTCAAATACCTTCATGAACTCCCCTTGGTCTACAAATAAACCTCAACTCAGTAATCTTCATTTTTTGGCCATAACCTGCCAGTCTTGTTCTTATCACTCATGGTGCTACTCATGCACATGTCATAATTACCAATCTAGAAAATTGCTGTCTATAAACATGCATTCTGCTGGGCTATGCTTGAACATGTTTCTGCGAGCAATGCTTCCTATTTTGGTTTTATTTGCCTCAAGTTCTGGTTTCCAGTGGCAGGTTCTTCATGAAACCCTATGATAGATCGCCTGTGACCACCAAGACTTACGTTGTGAGGATCAGCCGTCCTCACAGTACTGCTATTTGCAAATGTATTATATATGCTTAAGCTTGTAAGGACGTTGAGTTCATGCTTGAGGTTGCTTTGTATCCAGTCTCATTTTTCACACAGTGTCTAGCCAAGTAGCTTTCCAGAATATGTGGTGAATTAACAAATAAAAGGAAGAATTAACGAATTAATTAATGGGAGATACTAAGTGAAGTATAATAAGATAAGTGACTCTGAAGTCAGGATTTCTGAGTTCAAACCTAGACTTTGCCTCATAGTAGCTGTGTGGCTTTAGGCATGTTCCTGAACCTCCCTGTTTCTTGTATCATCACCCATAAAATGAGGATAGTACAAGTACTTATCTCATGGGGTTGTGGTGGGGTGTAATTATATTAATGCACGTACAGTGCCTGACAAAAAAGACGATAAAAACACAATGCTTGGCACAGAGTGGACACTCGTAAACGTTCGTGGTCACTATTACTGTTGTTATTTCAAATATGAAAGGGGAATTCCAAGCTGGAGTTACTGAAAGAATCTTCCTGAGAAGATAGGGCAGGAGCTTGGGTCATGAATGATGGCGCAGAGGTAAGGACATATTATGTTCTGTTTTCTCAGATCTCCCCAGAGTCAGTCAACAAAATCATGCGGTCCATTGCCAGCCATGCAGATGGTACTTCTTTTCAATCTCTAAGTCCTTTTATTAACTAGAACAACAACAATGCTTTAGATTCCTTTGCTACAAGGCATTTTTCTCTTCCCCGTGGCCGGCCCATGTTTTTAGGGAGGGCCATGAAGGCTGAGTTCAGGGCTGCCTCTTGTTTTCCCCTGGCCTCCTGCTGCCAAAGTCTCTGCTCTCAGCCTTGTCAGGCTTAGCCCAGGAAACATCTGCAAGGGCACTTCAGAGTGACACATTCTCAGGATGAGACAACCAGGCCTCAGAGCAGCCTGCTGGGCCCACCTCCTCCAGAACATGTGTGGGGAGGCTGAGGAAAGAGAACTTGGGGCTGGGCTTGTCACCTGGGGCACAGAGGGCTCAGATGACGTGATCCTATTGTCTAAAGGACAGCCGTCTGTTGTTTTTGTTCTTTTTAGTAAAATAAATAAAGCCTCCCATTTCTATGATAATGCATGAGCCGCCAGAGCACGGCTCGATGGTCCCACCTGGACTCAACGCCTGGGCTGTCATGGAGGGTTATGGAGCAAGTGGGAGACTAATTATTTGCACAGCTCCGGCCTGATGAATAGCTTTGGATAGGGAACTTCCTGGAGTTGGCTGGGGAATACTCCACCCATGCAGCTTGATTACAGAGGCTATTTTGAAGTGCATTTTTGTTACTCCCAGAGGCGAAGGCCACTTGATAGGCCCGATTGCCCTCGTAAGCCAAGCACGGCTCACTCTCATTACACCTGAACATTCGGCACGTCCTGCACACAAGAGAGGGTGTCTGAGTGCCGCCTTCTAAGTGTGGCCTTCCTGCACCTATCCTGTCTCCGGCTTCTTTTCCAACTTTTGTTATTTCTGGGGAGAATGACTTCAGCTTGGGTTGCAGGCGAGGAAAGATTTCGAAATGTTTCTGTGTTGAGGAATGGGTACTCTCTCTGTCTCTACCTTCCCGTGTGCAGAAACTGCAGGGGACAGGTGTTACCCTTCCAGTAGCCTGGGAATCCACTGGTTTTCCTTTTAGGACATGAAGGGTGGACTAAAGATATGCTTTCTGCCATGTTTTACTTTAGTCGTGCTCATGCACTATGCCAAAGATACTGAAGTGTACTTCCTAAAGGGGAGAAAGAAAAGTGCTGAGGGCAGAGGGTTTGATGGATTGGTCAATAGGTGATCTGTGACCGAGCATTAGAAAAACGAGGCCTGAGCTGCTGGTGCTTAAAGTTATTTCTGAATGCTTGCAGAGGTGCCTAGCTTCGCTTTTTTCTCAGTGCAGATCTTCTTTCACTGAGGTCCTGTGCGGGGAGCTTGTTTCTTTGATATGGAAATGTGCACATTGATTCCTGCTGGAGGACCCGGGAGCCTCTGGGACCCTGCAGCTCAGGAGGCAGTTTTGGGTTGAAAGTGGGGGAGCGGAATTCATCTGGTCTCTGTTTCCACTTCCTTCCTCCATGCTGCTGTCTGAAGTTTGTTTCTCTTCTGGTGTTCTCTTTCCTATCTCAGATTCTTTCCAGTGCTTAGGGAAATCTCTTTCCACTTCCCAAAGCAAAATAAATGAAGCACCGATAGAGGCTGCCCTGCTCCTGAAAGTACCTATGGGGGTAAGATGTAGAAATCCTAAAACTGAAGTGTGATTTGGGAGGTGGGTACACTATGCCCTGCCCATGAATAATTCAGAGTACTAGGTAGATTCTGCCTCTTTTCTGAGTGGCTTTTAGATTCACTAAAAGGTGACATTGGATGAGGTTTCAGGCAACAGAGCCAAGACAGGAAACTCAACCAAGATGATCACCAGGGACACGCCCCTGCATTTCCTCAGAGTAAGAGATACCACACATCTGACTTTTGAGGCTTTTAAGCAAGGAGACTAAAGGTTGTTTGGCAAAGTACAGTATTCATTTTAAGCATCTACAAACGTAATCCAACTGTGAGATTCTGATCCTTTCTAAGGCTTTTCCTTGGAAACAAACTGTAGGCAAGGCATTACAGCCATGCTGCCCCTACGGTCTGCATGTTTTTCAATGTCTCCACAAAATATGAGACTAGAAAAAAAAATGACTCGTCCCAAAATGTAAAAATACAGCTGTAAATAAAAATAAACACATATTTACTGTATTAATAATTGTATCAGAGACTGTCGCAATTCAACACAGATTATCTTTTTCCCCCTACTTTACTGAGGTATGGCTGAGAAATAAAATTTGAGTATATTTATCATGTGCAACATGATGTTTTGATAAATGTATACGTTGTGAAATGATTACCACAAACAAGTTAACTGATCCATAACCTCATAGTTATCTTTTGTGCATGTGTGCTGTGAGAATATTTAAGATCTACTGTTTAAAAATATTTCAAGGCCAGGAGTGGTGGTTCACGCCTGTAATCCTAGCACTTTGGGAGGCTGAGGTGGGCAGATCATGAGGTCAAAAGATCAAGACCATCCTGGCCAACATGGTGAAACCCTGTCTCTACTAAAAATACAGAAATTAGTTGGGCGTGGTGGTGCGCGCCTGTAGTCCCAGCTACTTGGGAGGCTGAGGCAGGAGAATCACTCGAATCCGGGAGGCGGAGGTTGCAGTGAGCTGAGATCATGCCACTGCACTCTAGTCTGGTGACAGAGCAAGACTCTGTCTCAAAAAAAAAAAAAAAAAAATCTATTATATCATATAGTATTGTTATAGTCACCAGGCTGTACATTAAGTCTCTAGAACCTATTCTTGTAACTGAAAGTTTGTACCCTTTGACCAACATCTCTCCTTTTCTTTTTCCCCCAAGCCCCTGGCAACCACCAATCTGATTCTACTTTCTGTTTTTATGAATTTGACTTTTTTAGATTCCATGTATAAGTAAGATCATACAGTATTTGTCTTTCTCTTATCATATAGAATTTGTCTGTCTCATTATGCTTATTTTTCTTAGCATAATGCCCTCAGGTTTTATTCACGTAGTTGTAAATGTCAGGATTTCCTTTTTATGGCTGAATAATATTCCTTGGTATACATATGCCACAATTTCTTTATTCATTCATCCACCAAGGGCCACTTGGGTGGTTTCCATGTCTTGGCTATTGTGAGTAATCCTGCAGTAAACATGGAAGCACAGACATCTCTTGGAGATACTGATTTTGTTTCCTTTAGATATATACCTAGAAGAGGGATTGCTGGGTCATAGGGTAGTTCTATGTTTAATTTTTTGAGAAAACACCATACTTTTTTCCACGGTGACTGTACCCATTTACATTCCCAACAGTGAAAAAAATTTCCCTTTTTCTCCACATCCCCACCAACACTTGTTATCTCGGGTTTTTGATAACAGCCATCCTAACAGGTATGAGATGATATCTCATTGTAGTTTTCATTTGTATTTCCCTAAAGATTAGTAAAGCTGAGTACCTGTTTATGTAGTTTGGCCATTTCAAGAGACTATCCGTAAGCCATATCTATGCAAAATATAGGTACATTACTCATATGTCATACGTGTAATGTATTGTGATGTATGGTCTCCAAAAGTTAGAATGTTAAGTTCAAGGAAGCTTTATAAAATGGTCTTGCTGCTTGTCTAACTTATAAGCCCTCATTTTAGAATCTCGTATGGCAGAGGAATAGAATGACATAATGGTTAAAAACTCAAGTCCTAGATTGAGACACAGATTTTGATTCAGAATCTTTATATGACCTGGGAGAAGTTCATTACCTCTCAGATCTTTTTCTCACCAATAAAGTAGGAATAAAAATAATTATATCCATACCATAGATTTTTTTGAGAACAGAAGTCACTTGCTACAGTATCGGACCCAGAGAAAGCACTCGGTGTATTTCAGATTATAATTATTGCTCTTCTTTTATACCAAACATTATTCATCCCACAAAGTTGTTCTTAATATTCTTCATACCTAGCTCTAACAGATTTAGGCTATCTCTATAAATCAAATTTATACTTGAAAGAATAAAAATGAAGCACTAGAAGAGATATCTGGGACAGTATGCTTCAGACTTTGGGAGCAATTTTAAATGATTAGGTTTAGAATTCTGTTATGTAATATGAAAACGACTCAACCAAATACAGACTGGACCTCCTTAAGAGGAAACCTCTTATGTGACTGGTTTATTCTGGCATCTCTGGTTTAGAAAACAAAACTCTGTATAAGAAATAAGCTACATTTCTGTATGTGTGGAAGTGCCATTTGGAATGACAGATATTTCTAGAGTCTAAACATCTTCCTCAAGTTTCTCAAGCCTCACACGTTTTCTCACACTGTCTTACACATATCTTGGCCTTCCCACATTCTTCCTGGATTGATTGCCATTCTCTGCCTGACTCAATAACAGGCTGGGCGCAGTGGCTCACACCTATAATCCTAGCACTTTGGGAGGCCGAGGTGGGTGAATCACCTGAGGTCGGGAGGTTGAGACCAGCCTGACTAACATGGAGAAAACCCATCTCTACTAAAAATACAAAATTAGCTGGGTGCGGTGGTGCATGCCTGTAATCCCAGCTACTTGGGAGGCTGAGGTAGGAAAATTGCTTGAACCAGGGAGGTGGAGGTTGTGGTGAGCCAAGATCGCGCCATTACACTCCAACCTGGGCAACAACAGCAAAACGCCGTCTCAAAAAAAAAAAAAAAAGGTAACAGTAGCAAACAGAGGTGTCTTTTGATATTTCGTGCCATGTTTCATGTAATGCCGCATCTGGCAGGTGGCAACTATTCAGTTCAGTACAGTCTTAACTATCTTAAGGGCACCTATCCTGCTTTTCTCTCTGTTTCTGTTTCTTTGGTCGATTTCCCAGTTTTTCATGAACAAACTGAGGGGAGAGGCTGTATATCTCCATTCTTAGAGATCAAGCGCCAAGAACAGAGTAAATGTTCATTAAATGTGAGTTGAATAAGTGAATGAGTGAATAAATGAGTTAACAGAAAATTCTAAGACTTACAGCAAATTCTTCTGTTTTATAAACTTACTCAGCTAGCTGACCCACAGCCAGTCATAACACGTGCAGAGTCTGCTGTTAGGATCCTCAGACTCTGATCTCCCCAGTTCCTCTGCACCTTCTTCCCACCGCATCTGAGCCCAGGCTGTTCTTCTATCCTATGTGGACTCTAAGGATTCAGTTCTGGGCTCAAATCTTGGTTCCATATAATCGTGGGCAAGTAACATAATGAGATGCTCAGTTTCTAGCATTTATCCATCCTTGAGATTGCCTTATGTATTTATCTTCCCCTAGTAGAGTGTAAGCTGCTCAAGGTCAGGGACTCTGTCAGGCTTATCAGCCACTGTGTCTGTGGTGCCCAGAACAGTGTCTGGAAACTAGCATCTGCTCATTAATATTTGTTGCCATAAAAGTGATGAGTTTAGTATCTAGTATGATCAGGCACTTTACAAATGGAAGCCCTCACCTGGACTGCCCCATAGCCTCCTGACCGTCAGCCTCACCTCCCTTCAATTCACTTTTCATTTGAGAAGCAGAGTATCCCTTCATTGCAAGCCTAATACTGCCATTCTTTTTATTCTAGTCTTGAATGACTCTCCAATACCTTCGACTTGAAGGCCATGCTCTTGCAAATATGGCCTTTTGTGATTTGAGCTCTACCCACAGAGCCATGATTACCTCCTGTTCCAGTTATGCTGCATGGCTCTCTGAGCAGCCTAAGGCCCCTCTTTCCTCTTCTCTTTGCTGTTGCCTGTCTGCTATGCCTGCTCAATTCCTAGTCTTCTTCGCAGAGTGTGTCTTCATTCAAAATTTGGCTCTGATACTATCTCCTCTGCAAAGACATTCCTGATGTTCTCCTCATCCATCCCCATCAAGCCTAATCTCTTTGTGCACATCTGTATTTTATGGATGTGTGTGTGTGTGTGTACTTTTTGATATATTCTTCCATCAGGCTATACTGTTTTTACTATATCTATTACTCCTACCAAACTGTAGGCACCAATGTAACTACGGCACAGATGAATTATCCTGCTAACTATTTAGTGGCTGGCATAAAATATGAATAAGTGTAGACTGAACCTTCATATATGTCTTTGTTAATGAATGAATGAATGAATGAATACGATTATACATTGGAAACTGGTACCTACCTAGTTTGAGTTGAGTGGTGTTTGCTTGATTACACAAGTCTGTGGACATTTATAGGCTATTTGGTGATACTGCTGTCTTTTTTGGCATGTTTCTTTACTGTTTTTAGTATTTTTCTCTGTGGCTCTATGACTTTAGCTTTACATGGAGTAGGTTAGAGTGACGGATGGGGAAGAGGCTGGTCTCTAGGGCTGGCAGTTGCAGTGTACTGTCTCTCCCCCCGCCTGCAAGTGAGGATATGTCTGTGGGGTGCGGAGCTCCTTCCTGGCATTTCCTTCTTTTGAAGCTAATCTGAGAAATATGGACATCCTCACCTCTGTAGCTCATACTTCCAACCTGCTCCTTTTACCCCAGGGAGCTCTCTCACAATCATGGTGGCGAAATGTAGCAAAGGGGTCACTGAGATGGACAGGACAGTGGGGTGTAAGTTTCAGAAGTCTGCTTGAGCCCTTTGGGGCACCGTCTCCTCATTTATAAAAGGGGTTTGTCTGGCCCCTTCTAGCTCTGACATTCTAGAGTTACATGACAGTTACATGACTATGATGGTGCTGATAAAGATTATCATGTAGTGGCGGGAGCCTTAGGGGAGAGTCAGTGGTGAGTCCAGGTCCTCCAGGCAAGGCCCTGCCCCCTGTGGTATAAAGTCAAAGAGGACACATTTCGCTAATGTGCTTTATCTTGCCCATCAGCTCTGGGAACTCATTCCACTGGGTGATCACAGTTACTGGCCTCCTCATCTAAGGAGATGCAATTCCAGGAGCAGCTGCCCTCTGACCTGCTGGTTGGCCTGTGCATTACTCACCCTGTCATGGTCCTGAGACTGGCCCACTGCCTGCTGGGAGCCTCACAGTCTGGCACAGCTGCTGGGCTGGGAATGAAACAGGAAGCGTGCTGAGAGAGAGGGCAGGGGTGGAGACTATCGGACTGGGAGGATGAGGCAGCTCAGGCCAAACACTCATCCATATTCAGCTGCGTGCCCAAGGAAGTGTGGATGATCAGGGACAGAGAGAGTGGCCAAATGAATGCATGGAGACGTGTCTGGCTATTGGTGCCTGGATGCTGAGAAAAGACTGTGGCTTTGCCCAACCAAACAATCCAGGGATGAAGGTAGTCTTGGAGGGTATGTTGGGGGCTCCAACTTTTGCTTGTTTCCCACTCTAGGCAGAGCTCTGACTGCAATAATAAACAACATGGGGCAGCCGAAACCTCAGTTGCTGAGAGGCTCCACAGTGGGAGAGGCCACACAGCACTACAGCTAGCCTGGGCTGGCATCTGATTTAATGGGAAACTCATCCCAGTGGATGGAGCCTTGAAAGTTCTTGTCTGACAGCTGAGAGTCTCAAGGGCTCAGCCATGAATCCTTCTAAACAGAGTTCATGCTTTGGGTGAATGTAACCCCAGGTATCCCATCAAGCTCCCAGAAGGGTACATGAATGGTGAAAGGAGGGATGGACAGATCGGGCACAGCAAAGCACCGAGGGAAGAAACAGAAAATGACCAAAGCTATAAACTCTAGCACTTTTAGATAGGGAAGGGGCTTTGCAACTGGCTCATGACCTTAAGTAAGTTTTTAAACTCTCCGAGTGAGCCTTGTTTCTTTCATCTTGGTCTGGAAAAATGAAAGGACCTCCCTATCAAATTAAGTCAGAAAACAAAAAACTGAAATGTTGAAAGATTATAGTCACAGATGCACAAAGCAACTCCTCGTTCCATTTACCAATGTGTATAATTTAATGCATCATTCCACAAAAAGGGATGACGTTTCTAATGGAAAGCAAGGAAAGGCTGCAGGAAAAAAGAAAATACATTCTAGAAAATATAGAAATGCTGTATTTCTGTAAAGGACATGTCTACCTTCCCTCATGTTTGCCCACAGGGCAGGACTTTTGTCAAAATGTATGATAGCCCTGGCAGTGTATACCCTCAGGATCCAAGCTCCAGAGAACCCAAGAGGTCAAGTGGACACTGCAATAGTCAGCAATTCCACACACTGAGAAACACAGGGAAAGAGGTTGCATGTGTAACATTTCCAGCTTGAACTCAAAACACCAGTGGTTTAATCCAGAGACAGAAATACCTTTTGAGTCCCATTCCATTACACAAGAAGCCCTTTGGTCTTTGGCTTGTTTTATTGCAGGCAAACTGCTAGGCTGAAATAGAATTTCCTTCACTGCAGCCTGCGCTGGATAAGTGGACTCCGCTTGAGGAGTGGCCAGGGAGATGCTTGCAGAGTGCAGTAAACAGGACATGGAGGAAGTTGGGAGCTGGACTCGGGTTGTTAACAAGCCCTTCCCTGCCACCCCCACATTGTCAGGAAATGTGGGGAGCTGAGGGCCATGGAGCACACAATGATGCAGTGGGAAGTGGCCTTTATAAATACCCAGGGGTCAGGGCCAGGCTCGGCAAACAATAGGGGAAATGATGATGGCGGCAGTGGGTGTGGGGGGTGGGGAAGGCCAGGATGAGTCCATCAGTGACAATAATGGAGCAGAAGCAGACGCTGGCGCTGACGGTCCATGGAGGCCTGGGGGTTGTGAATCAAACTATACAAATTGCCGGTGACTCAGTGGCCACAACAGAGGGTAGCAGGGTCTGTAAACAGTCCACAGTATGTTCCCTTGTTTCTTCAGGAACCTCTTCCTGGTCTCTACATGTCAAAGGTCTCTGATTTACTTTGCTTACCGGAAGCTGGTGGAAGCTAGTTGAGTGTTCAGAGGACACCATTCCTCACCAGTGGTGACAGTGGGCTAGGGGTTGCATTTTCTGCCTTGTGTTCACCCTGGTAAGCAAATAGGCACCAAAGGAAGGGAAAGAGGATCTGCAGGGAAACAATGCCCTAGAGCTGAACTTTGCTTCAGTCTCCCCACATCCACTTGGTGTGTGGATGGGAATGGAAGATTAGTATGCCGCCCTTCACTGGCCATGGGGAGAGATGCATTTTTGTGTTCAGAATATAATCTTGCAAATGAGATCTAACATTTGAAGAGCTATGGGAAAGGCAATAAACCAAAGTGGGATTCTTCGTTACTTGTCCAGCATGAATTATTACTTGCTGGTCAAGCAGGCGAGTAAGTGGCTATTTGCAAAACTGCCTAAAGGACCCAGATTATTTTTTTGTGTGTGGGACAGTTCTTTCTATGATTAGCTATGCAAAAGATAGACGACTGACATTCTTTAGGCTTCATTTCTCCTCACCACGTGGGGTTGGTCATTGAGGATCTATGACATGCTGAACTTACACAAGTGAAAAGAGTTTAGATCAACTTATTTTTCTTTTCCATCTTTTCCCAGCCAGTATCTGTTCAGCACTGGAAATATATATATTTTACCCTGACACACAGACTGAGTTAGGGGAGTTAGCATGTGCTGCATTTCTTCGTGGAGCATGTGTGATTGTGTGAATATCAAAGAAGGATAAAAGAGGAGAGTTATCATCAAATGCCATGTTAAAGCATACCAGGTGTTTATAAGTTATAGGATGATTTCCAAGTACAAAGATATTTGTGACATAAAATATACCTTTTGCAGAAATTATGAACTCCCTAGATTGAATGTTCCTTGTATCAATTATTATTCTGTTTTAGAGTGCTTCATCATAAATATGATTAAAAATCGAATTAGGTAATCAATTATGTAACAGTCATTTCTTTCTCTGAAATGTAAGCTTTACAAAGGCAGGCCCTGAGCCTCTCCTGTTGATATGGTTTCCCTGGTGCTCAGCATCATTTCTCCCATGGAATTGGCCCTCAGTAGGTATTGAGTGAGTGAGCAGGAGAACAAATGCTCTCTAAGTGCCTCTGTTTTGTATTCAGTCTCTGCCAGGGGCCAGCTGGAAGCTGGGACCTGGGGTGCCTGTGTATTCCAGGGGTCTGAGCATAGTCATCCAGGGCTGTTTAACCACGGGTGTGTGTTCGGGGTGCCCTCCAAGACTGCAGGGCTCACCATGCCAGGGATGTCTCTGATGGGAGTCGCTGTTCCTTCTGTATCTCCTGGCACATATAATAAATTAAAATGTGGTCTCATTCGAAGTCCCATTTAGTGAAGTAAAACATCTGAAATTCAAATGGAGGTTAAGCAAGCCACTTTATATTTCTTTTAATATTTATTATTTAAAACATGTATTTAAAATACATAGACTTTGACTTCCAGTGAGAAAAGATTAACCAGCATGTAAATTTAGATCCTACTAAGGGCATCCTAACTCTATCTTTAACCTCGATATGCTGCTGGTGAAACTATAAACAGACATATACTTTTTTTTGGTAACTTTTATTTTAGGTTTGGGGTACATATGCAGGTTTGCTGTATAGGTAAACTCATCTCACGGGGGTTGGTTGTACAGACTACTTTGTTACCCAGATGCTAAGCTTAGTACCCAATAGTTATCTTTTCTTCTCCTCTTCCTTCTCCCACCCTCCACTCTCAAGTAGCCCCCAGGGTCTGTTGTTCCCTTCTTTGTATCCATTAGTTCTCATCATTTAGCACCCACTTATAAATGAGAACATGCCATATTTGTTTATCTGTTCCTGTGTTAGCTTGCTAACGACAATGGCTTCCAGCTCCATCCATGTTCCTCCAAAAGAGGTGATCTTATTCTTATGGCTGCATAATATTCCATGGTGTATATGCACCATCTTTTCTTTATCCAGTCTGTCACTGACGGGCATTCACACTGGTTCCATGTCTCTTCTATTGTGAATAGTGCTGCAGTGCACATTCACGTATGTGTGTCTTTATGGTAGAATAATTTGTATTCCTCTGGGTATATACCCGGTAATGAAATTCATGCTTATACTTTCTAAGCAAGCAATTTTCTTCTATTATGGTTTATCAAAAGTCTTAAAATATTCGTATTTTTAACCCAGCAATTTTATTTTTGGAAACGTTCATAAAAATCTGGACAACAATTTGTAACTAAAGAGGTTTATCATATCACAGCTTTATAGAAATAATTTTAAAAGTAGAAAAGTTTTCTAATAACAGGATGTTTAATTAAAAACAAATGATAGAATATAATGACAGCACTGTTAAATTAATGGCATCATTAAAATTACTGTTATATATAATTCAGATCAGTGATATTATTTGACAAAAAGAAAAAATACAGCATAAAAATTGGGTATAGGATATATGCTCAAAGATAAAAAACATGTGAATTTAAAAACACCGGGAACAATACTGTAAAACATTAGTGATGATTTTCTCATGGGAGTTCTCTATGTTTTTCTTGATACTTTCTCTAAAATTCAAATAATAAACCCATATTTTATAATCAGTTAATAAAAACTATGTAAAACTTTGGTTCGGTAAGTTTAGTTCTGAAATTCCAAATTTAGGTTACTCTATCGATTTTGGCAAGGAATGAAGACTTGGGAGTGAATCTCTTCAAAAAGTGAAAAAGGGAAGGGAGAAGAAGAAAAAGGGCAGGCATGTGGAAGGAAATTTTCTTTTTGTTTTGGAAAAACTCATGGTGGGGGGTCATAAACGTAATATACAAAGACATTTTAAGTACTCATAATTTTTTTCCCTGGCTTCTGGCAAGCCATTGAAGGGGGGAACTGCTGAGAGTGTTCCTGCAGAATGCCTGCAGCAGAGGCTAAGGGAAGTGCATGAACTGACTTCCAGTGAAGCGCTCATGGTCACAAATGCCAGGAACTGTGGGTTTTGATATCAGAATGTTTTCAGGTAGAGGTCTGTTTTCACGCAAGGTGAGCTAAACAAACTACAGGCGAACAGCCTGAGGATGATGGTGGTAAACTAAGAATGAGTTGAGAAATAACAGTTAACTCTATTGTGTTTTCACCAGGCACTGTTCTAAGTGTTTTGTGTGTGTGTTAACTCCTTTAATTCTTGCAGCAAACCCATGAGTTAGGTGATATTACTACCCTCATTTGATAGGTTAGGAAATGGAGGCATAGAATGTTAAGTAAGTTGCCCAAGGTTGCGGGACTAGTAGAGAAATCAGGAATCCAGGGAATCTAGTTTAGAGCCCTTACTTTTACATCACAGTCTAAGCCCTCATTGATAACAGTTCTGCACAGTTAGAAAGGCGTCACATTAGGCCCAGGTGTTTGCATTCCTGTAGCCACGTAAGGGGGATTCATTCAGTAGGACAAGAAATGGCAGTTTAAAAGAAAATAATATTGTAAAAGGAAATAGCTACACTTATTTAAGACCTAAAGTTCCATTCAGTATTTGTCTATTTAGCAAATGTTCGATAAACATGTGAGGACGTCCTGGAAGTAGAGATAAAAGACTTACTCTAGAAAGACAGACATAAGTAAAAGTGAATGGTATGCTGAAAGATACTGGGACCTCTGATGAACTTAGGCAAGATTAATGTAATTTCACAGGTATTTTGGAAATGACACTTTGACAATCTGAACAATGGTGAGGAGACTATAGGGAGAGAGGTTTGGAAGTAACACATATATCAAAGTCAGATGTATTGGCTTAAAATATAATGCCATCTTGGCTTTTCTAATTCAACAAGTAAATATATAAACATATATGTGTGTATATATATACATGTTTATATATTGTACATATATATTGTACACATGTGCATATATATGTAAAACGTCATCTGAATTGAATGGTAAAATATAGAAATTGGTGACTATTAGTTTGCGTAGCATCCAGAAAGAGAGGGGACCCTACTCTAGCTGGATGTTGTAATAACTGTCATATAATTACTATTTACAGAATGTGTGGGTAGAGTTTAAAACATGCAGCAGGGGTTGCACGGTGCCCTGGAATTGATGCCATCAGCAGGCAGCAGCTTTTACCGCCTCCAGGCCCAATGGCCACCAGGAAAGCAGCTGTGTGGAAAAGGATGCCTGATGGGACCTGACCTTGTATCCAGGATGCAGCCGGTCCATGGCAACCCCACAGGGAGAAGAGTGGGACAATAAATACAGCATCATCCCTCTCCTGCCTCCTCCCATTCTCCTGCCAGTGCTCACCAAAGACCAACCCCAGGGAGCAGCCAGAGGGCAAAGACGGAGCCTGTAAGTCAGGCTCCTTAGGCACGCACTTTGGAGGGAGGGAAAGTTCATCTGGGGGTGCACCTGGAAGATAGCTAACTCGGTAACTGTTTGCATGTGGCTGTCAGAGAGCAGATGGAATCTGCCAGGTAGGGAATATGGAAGATGTGCAAAATGAGGGGAAAATGCTGTGTATGTAACAAATTCATGTACAACTTCTAGTAGGTAATTATTTTATATCAACTATGGAGAGGGTGTGAGAGATACAGAAAGTGTCTACCATCAGTTTAGATAGGTGAGAGTTTAAACCATGATGGCAAATGAGGTCTCTGGGGAGCATATGTATGTGGAGCAATTAGAAGAGATGACCAAAGGCCAGGGGATCTCAGATTTGTAAAGATATAATGAAGAAGACACCTGAGAGGAGGTAGCCTGGGGGTTCTGACCATGTCAACCTGGCCTTTTTCTATGTACCAGGAGTCATGGGTTTGTATTTGCTTTTTAAGGATTCCCACAGTTCTAAGGGGGAAATGCAGAGTGAATGGAATTTTAGGCTGAGAAATTAAAGACCTGGGCTTGTCTACTGGGCCTCAGAATAGAACCTCCACCGATGACCTTTCCTCTTCAAGCCTTCCGTACCTTTCTGGGGTAAAGTTATTTGACTACATGCTGCCTCGCAGAGTGTTTTTAAGGATAAATGAGATAACGTCTGTAAAGCCCCTAGAGAGGAAGCCCCAATCTAGATAAACACACCCTCTGGTATTTTTAGCCCGAGAGTGCTGGGTGTTCAGGATGTGCCATTTAGCAATTCCTGGAGCCTTGAAAAGGAAAGAGAAAGGGGTGTTGTGGGGCCAGGATCAGTGGCATACAACAAATGTTTTTCGAGAAATCCCTCCCACCCTAAGTGTAAGAATCCACGTCAAAGGAAACAAACACCATGAGTAGATAAAACAGGAAGGTGACAGGTTTGCTTGCTTGCAATCAAGACAGGGGGATGCCAAAGGGCTAGTTCTGGCTGCTGGCTCACTCTAAGGGGTGGGGGTCCAATTGCTGGCTCCTCCACTGATAATGAAACAAGGCTTAAGCAACTCTCTGTCCTGCAGAGAATGGCAGGAAACATCTTCATCACCCATGACTCCTTGAAAGAGTGGTGGGGTTTGGGGAGGTTGCATTTCCTTTCAAGATTCCAGAAAGGGTGCTCACGCCCCCAGAGGCACGAGTGCTGGCATGCTGACCCAACACACGCAAGGCTGCCGGATGGCCGTGGGGTCTGGCCCACCCTTCTGTCCCTATCTGCTTCATAAGCACAAAGCCCTTCAGAAAGTAACAACAGGAACCTTGCAATGATAACTCACTTGGAGAAAGGTCTTACAAGAGTTCATTGAGCTGCTTCATCAATGCTCTTTTCTTCCTTTCCATTCTGTAGTGAGAATGTTTATCTCCCAGTTTTGTGCTATGGGCCTAATCTCCTTATATATGGAAAGGGAATAAAGTTTGAGTATCTCCCATGCTCCAGGTTCTGAGTTAAACATTTATATACATCATGTCATTTAAATCTACATTTAACTCTACTCCGCTATGTCTGTATTCTTTCCACAACTGTCCTGTTAAACTCAGAAACCAAAGCTGGCACAGGGCGAAATCAGGGTGCCTCTTTCAAGCTGCTCTATCCCGAGTATCCAAACTGATTCATAGTAAGATTCATAGGAGAATGAAATTTTATTTTCCCCTTGGTTATCTTGTTAGTTTTTATTTTCTTAAAGCAGATAGAGTTTGCCCTCCGTAGACACCCACTGAAATATGTAGGTAGTATAGGATGAGTTATTGGTTGTGAAGTTCATATCATGTTCTCCCGGGCTTTTTTTTTTTTTTTTTTTTTTTTGATGAAGTCTCGCTTTGTCGCCCAGGCTGGAGTGCAGTGGCACGATCTCGGCTCACTGCAACCTCCATCTCCTGAGTTCAAGCAATTCTCCTGCCTCAGCCTCCCAAGTAGCTGGGATTACAGGCACATGCCACCATGCCTGGCTCTTTACCCCCGGGCTTCTTATGTTGAGTGGTTTAGTACCAGACCAGAAATCACTTGCAAGATAAAGAACTGGGAGAGACACAATTTCCTTAGAAGATGGGAAGGTTTTAATTAAATGAAGTCATAAAACATTAGCTTTACCAAGAATCCAGTTCTCCTCATTAAACAAATGGAGTAATTGGGAACAGGTTGAGCTCAAATTCTCACAGCCTGCTGAGGGTAGAACTCGACGTAGAGTCCAACCATCCTCACCCACAGCCTCATCATATTCTCCTTTATGTATATCCTATTCTCTATATCTTCTCTTAGCAGACCCTCCCCCTTTTCAAAGTATTTTCCCCTAAAACAATGGAAAGGGTCTGTAATAGTGCCTTCCCATGGAAAGGGTTCGTAAGCATCATGAATGACCAACTACACACCTAGGGTCATTTTACTCAAATTGTCTCTCAAATCTCTGGCTAGCTCTTCCTGTTAAAAAATTTGGATTTGAATCAAGTTAGTTCAGACAGTGTAGACAGTAATTCCCTTGAAGTTACAAAACGAAGAACAACTGCTCCTTCTACAAAATGTGCCAGTTTTTTTTTCTATCTTCTTAGGATTTTCCCTCATGTGGGGAATATTAAATATTACAGCTGCTATCAGTGAAGTAATCACACCCCCAATGACAAGGCAGTGAATGCTTCTTACCAATGGAGAATTAGACAACGTGACAGGTTTAATTCCCAGCAGGACAAAAAGGTGTTGGCAGTGTGAAGCGATTGTGCTCTGGGAGACACATCAATTACTTCCCTGACAGCCTGAAGGCAGTGGAGAAAGGGCTTTGTCTATGCCTAGAATATTACCTCCTTTCATCATTCATCCCAGCTTTGATGGTCTTCATGATGTGAAGGTGGAGGAAATCAAGGTGCTTTCTTCAAATCTGAGTATGGAAATTCCATTTCCGTGAAGTTTGAAAATGATTGGGTGGAAGCAAACTCCTAATGTGAAAAGGAAACCTTGCATTAGCATGCCCTTGGTAACTTGAGTCTTCAGTGAACCTCACCAACGTTCATCAGGACAGGGAATTATCAGCCTATTGAGTGGAAAGGTGAAATGAGTTTTATCATCTTCTCAGTAACATGACAATTCTGGTGTCAGGTTTCATTTTGGTGATGAGTGTCACTTTGGGGAGGGACAGCAGCATGCCCGTGGCCTCTGGGGCTGCCTGCCTGAGGGGCAGCTGGGCAGAAGGATGTTGAGAGGGAAGGTGATGAGTTGCCGGAGAAGGCACATTGTGCTCTCTGCTCCAGAGGGATGGTCTCTGCTCCCTCGAGAGTGTCTGTGAGTTGTGTTGAGTTTCAGAACAACCTCTGACAAATAAGTCAATACAAATTTATATCATCCACCACAACACAACCATGAGTCAAGCCAATATGGAGTTCAGAACTCTTTTGTAAAAAACTTAAGTTTGTTTTCTAATTGCTTTTGTAAGGGAAGGGATGATTAAGGCTTCATAGAACCAGACTCCATAGCTGATACTCAATAAATTTATGTTGAGTGAAAGAATGCTAATTGGACATAAGGTTGTAGAATTTGATTCCTCCCTTAAGACCTTGCTACTCCAACCGTGCTCTGTAGATCACTAGCATCCACGTTATCTGCCAAATTGTTACAAAAAATGTGAAATCCCACGGTCCACTCCAGACAGATTGAATCAGAATCTGCATTTTGTTAATAACAAATTCCACAGGTAATTACACATCCATTGAAGTTTCAGAAGCGCTACTCTAAAACGCAGTGCCCATAGTTGGATGGTTTCCACCAGGTGAATAGTAATATCTTTTATGTTTGTTAAGCTTGATTGTATTAAAAAAAAAAAAAAAACTCAGATCTGGATAACAGGAAGAAGCATATAGCACAAAGCCTATTCACATTTTTTTTTTCTAGAAAAAAATGTAGGTTTTAAAATAACTTAGTGATAAATCTCTCATTTCTACTTTTATTTGTTGTTGTTTTTGTTTTGTTTTGTTCTGATTTTTGTTTTTTTTGAGATGGAGATGGAGGCTGAAGTGCAATAGCACAATCTCAGCTCACTGCAACCTCCAACTCTTCGGTTCAAGCGTTTCTCCTGCCTCAGCCTCCCAGGAGTATCTGGGGTTACAGGCATACACCACCACACCCGGCTAATTTTGTATTTTTAGTAGAGATGGGCTTTCTTCATGTTGGTCAGGCTGGTCTCAAACTCCCAACCTCAGGTGATTCACCTGCCTCGGCCTCCCAAAGTGCTGGGATTACAGGCATGAGCCACCGCACCCGGTCTTATTTTCACTTTTGAATACTATTATTTATCTATCAACATGCCTGAGTCCCTTAAAAGGTTTTCAGCTCTTGGAAAGTAAGGATCATATATCAATAATTCCTGTATATTCCTACAATTTTACATGGAATAACTACTTTTAAAATGCATATTGAATAGACACTCAAACTTCTAGGTAAAAACAGATATTCTGTCTCATAGACACTGAATATTCTCTCTTCAAAACACAAATCATAATTCATAATTATGTATTTCAGTGTCTGTTTCCTTAATGTCTGTCCCTTCTACTAGATAATAAATTATATGAGAACAAGTCAAGGTTTGTCTCATTCACTCTTGTATTGCATTTGCCAAATTGAAAAATGTGTAATGGCAAGTTTAGGTGTTTCTAATGCTTAACTTAGCCCAGTCAACAGGTGCTTTCTACTTTGAGGAAAATCTTATTTACTTTATGCAAGAATAATTGTAACAATTGTCAGTTCCTGCCCGCTCCACTGCTTAGCAGATTGAAAATATCTGTCACCTCCAAAAGCGCCCTAATTTGGACTTCCCTTGCTCCATCTACCACCTCCCTCAGAAGGAAATTGTTCTCAATTCTCCAAAGTAGAAACTCTCAGTTTCAAGCTCCAAGAACTATCAGTCTTTTTTTTTCTCACTCTCAGAACCGCCTTCCTCAAAGAAAGTCATATAGTGCCCATCCGTCGGCAGCAGAGCCCCAGTCCCCCAACTTTTCTGCCACCCAACAAGTAAGTGTAGCACCCATCCGTCTGCAGCAGAGCCTCAGTCTCCCAACCTTTCTACCCCCCAACAAATAATGCATCTCCCCCTTTGTTTTTTGTTGGCGCACAGCACGTCCTCCCGCCCGGGGCTTTGGTTCACACTGCTCTGGTGTGTGTGCATGAGTATATGTTGCTCTGTGTTTTGTGGTGTTTCTTTAGAAGCCTCTACCATTCTGTGGGTGTTTTCTCGATCTGAAATGGAACCACTGAGTCTATGACACCCGCTGCTGTTTGTGCAATTCTCTGCAAAAATGGCTTCAAGTGTTACCTTGCCTGCTCCACTTCAGGGCAACCACAATGATGAACAGCCACGAACTTCTTGACGCATGCACTTCACCTCCCTGACAGGGCCCGATAAGATCAAATAGCAGGGCTGCAAGTGGTCTGACAGGCTCGGTGTGCCATGATCAGAGAGCAGAGGTGGGTGAGCTGTAGGCCCCTGCTACACTCCTGCCACGGGGGCTTGCTTGGGCTGCAGTTAGCTCTGGGAGGGGCTGGCCTCAGGGGTGGGAGACACAGCTGAGTTTCCAGAAGAGTCGATGGGTGCATTTCAGGCACAGAAATCAGCCTAGAAAATTCTCCTTTCTAGGGCCTAGGTTTCTTCCTTTATCTTGTCAGTGTGGTTGTTTATTTCCCTCCTTGGTTATTTCTTCCCCACAAATCACTATAATAAGAACAATTTCACACACAGTGAGCATTCACATGGAGTCAAGTTCTTTGCCGAGGCCTGTACCTGTTTCCTCTAAGCCACCTCTCTGCTTTGAAAACAGTTCCCTCTCTCTGCTTCTGAGCTCATGAGGGGAGTCACTCAGGCGTCAGCATCCAAACCACAGGGAAGACTCATCGACCGACCCCACGGCCTGGTTTGGGGGATGGTGCATGTGGTGATATTTCTGGTAGGCATTTCAAGTTTTCATCTTTCATGTAATAAGGATTCCTTGTGACTCAAAGGAGAAAAGAAACCCTCGACTGAGATGGATTAGCTAGTAATCGTGTTGTGAGCAGGGATTATTGGGATCTAATCTTTATTGCAAAAGTCATATTCAGTGAACTCTGAATGGCCTGATGGTTCAACACTCACTATGAGGAGCCTGAGAACCCACAGCGTGAGCATCCTGTGGAAATCATTTCTATATGGGGGCTGCTATAAGATCTAGTGTTGGTCTAGTGGCAAGGAAAAGAAAACTGACTGGATCTGGGATATGCAACAAGTCAGTGGCACAACTAGCAACGAAAGAAAGGTGCCGAGGCAAGGGAATTATCTTTTCCATAACTCTATAAAAGACTCCTATTCACAAGAAGATGCTACTCATTTCATTTCTTTCCAGAAAGGTGCTGAAAGGCAAAAATTACCAAGGGTCAAGCAGAGAAAGCTCTAATAGAGAAATGCCATTATACTTCAGATTCCTTAATTTTTTTTTTTTTTTTTTTTTTTTGAGACGGAGTCTCGCTCTGTCGCCCAGGCTGGAGTGCAGTGGCCGGATCTCAGCTCACTGCAAGCTCCGCCTCCCGGGTTGACGCCATTCTCCTGCCTCAGCCTCCAGAGTAGCTGGGACTACAGGCGCCCGCCACCTCGCCCAGCTAGTTTTTTGTATTTTTTTAGTAGAGACGGGGTTTCACCAGGTTAGCCAGGATGGTCTCGATCTCCTGACCTTGTGATCCGCCCGTCTCGGCCTCCCAAAGTGCTGGGATTACAGGCTTGAGCCACCGCGCCCGGCCAGATTCCTTAAATTTTAATGAAATGTTGCGAGTTCTGTTTTATAGGCAAAGAATTGAAGGCTCTGAGAGGTTAAGGGGCTTGTCCAAGGTCACTAGGCAAATAAGTCGTGGAGTTGCAAGGGAAATGCTGCGAGGTCTGACAGTCTCATCCACACTGCCTCCTCCTGTCTGAAATGCAAAACAGGCAGATGAGGCTCCAGCTCAGACTCCTGAAAGCTCATAATCAGCCTTAGCATTTCTGGCTGTCCATGTTCCCAGACTGTGGATTGAGCCCTCTTTCCTGGAGCCTGTTTGGGCTGGGAAGCCGTAGTCATTGCTTGGCCTTTCTCCTTAGCCACAGATGGTTGGCCCAATATAAACTGCTTATTGTTTTTGTTTTTGTTTGCTTTCATCTCTGGAGTCAGGGAAATGAGTGCTCCTGAGATTACCTTGTCAGTAACTATGAAAGCACCCCCTGCCCATCTTCAAGTTCCAAGGAAATCCGACAACCATTATAGCAGCCTTAGTGGCAGCAAGAATAAAATCAAGAGTCCATAAACCAGGCAGAAGGATCATCCAGTTCCCAGCGTTAGCCAAGGCAGCAGGAGGAATGACAAAGTTCTGGCAGGCCTGTGGCACTGCTTACAAGATTTGGATACCCCAGAGCCCAGGAAGGCAAATCTGGGGATGCTTAAGGAAGCTGCTGTGCCTAGATATCACTGGCTCATGTGGGAAGGGCAACCCTGGCAGAAGGGAGCCCTCTCACCTCAATTTGTCTGTGTTGCACCCTTTTCTCCCACTCTGCTTTGGTCTCTCTGTGTCAGCTCTCAGTTGACCTGCTTCCCTTCTTCTAGGCCCTGCTGGAGCTGACAGCTCAGTGCTGCTCAGAGTGGCTTTGGGGCACTGGCTGTCCCTGTTGGAACAACAGCTTTCAGACTTTATTAAGTACCTAAGCTTCCAACCCTGAGCAGCAAGGATGCTGTCTCCAAACTTCAGCATCCCGGCTTCCAAATCCCCAAAGACTAGAGGAGCCCACGCAAGGTCATGCCATCCTCCAGGGGACTGTTTGCTTCGCCAGAAATCACGAGTGAGGAGAAAAATGAGAAGAGCGCGTGGGGGCATCAGCAAGCCCCCACACTCTTTTCTTCTTCTAGACACCAAACTCGTTCCTGTCACAGTTTCTTTGTCTTCAATAAAGAGTAAGACAGGAGCCACTTACATACACATCAAAAAACAGAGTCGCCTCATGGTATCTCAGAGGCCACCGGTGCCTCTCTCCTCCCAACACTCTCTCTTTTAGAGGTGTTGGAAAAGTTGACTCAGTGATATCATCTTCTTCATTTAGAAGTTTAGTTTGAATCATCTTAGTGTTCCATCTTTATTAAGAAATGTTGAGCTGCTGGCTGGGTGCGGTGGCTCATGCCTGTAATCCCAGCACTTTGGGAAGCCAAGGCGGGTGAATCACTTGAGGTAGGAGTTTGAGACCAACGTGGCCAACATTGTGAAACCCTGTCTCTGCTAAAAATACAAAAATTAGCCGGACATGGCGGTGCACGCCTGTAGTCCCAGCTACTCAGGAGGCTGAGGCAGGAGAATGGCTTTAGCCTAGGAAGTGGAGGTTGCAGTGAGCCAAGATCATGCCACTGCACTCCAGCCTGGCTGAAGAGAGTGAAACTCTGTCTAAAAAAAAAAAAAAAAAAGATATATATATATATAAAAGAAAAGAAATGTTGATCATTGAGCTGCTAAATGTGCAAGTTTTGCTCCTAAGGATAGTGGCTACTTCAGGTCAGGATGGTCTTATTTTGTTCAATCACACTCTTTCAAAGCTGGGGAAGCCCTTAGAGTCTTTCTCTTCCACCTTTCCCATTTTACAAGCGGGAAACTGAGTCACTGAGAAGTAAAGTGCTGTAGCTTTCATGGAGGAAACAGGACTCACTTCTGGCCTCCAAGCCCCCGGCCTGACATGCCCATGACCACTGTTTTTTTCTTTTTATTGAGTGTAACATTGAGACAAGAAAGCTTTAAAGCTCAATGCTCTTGTCACATTTTCTTGCCTGTTGTTCTTGTATTCCATTACAAATCTGCCCCTGACCCTTTTCGAAAGGGGTCATTGAGAGAGGGTAAGGAAGGAGAGGCAAATAAGCTTGGGCGTGACCTGATCAATCCATGGTTACTGAGTTTCTCAGGAATGGAGCCTTTTTTCTAAGGTAGAGAAGTGGAGGTGGAAAGAAAGCAGGAGCCACAGAGAGAGGATCTGGGCAAGGGGTAGGGGCCTGGCGACACCATTAGTTCCGGGGTTACATGTACTCCCAGTGGCCCTCGCTGAGCCCGAAGCCTAACCAGAGCACAGTCATGAAACAACATCTACCTACAAAATTGGTGGCCCGGAAATTCACGCACAGATTTCATTCCTTCACTGATGAAAGAGGTAGGGAGAAAGAAAATGATTATTAGAAATATCTTGAAGAAAAGGTGGTTCTTAAATTTTGAAACTTATTAAAAATAAAGTGCCTTGCCCACCTCCCAACTCTAGAGATTCTGATAGTTTAGTGTGGAGGCCAGAAATACATTTTTCTTGTTGTTGTTGATGGTGAATGTCTAGTACTCCATTAGTGGCTTAAAAAAATCAACTATTTTGGAAAATCATTTTAGAGTTACAAAAGAAGTTGCACACATAGTATTGTCAATTTAGTATACCCTTCACCTCCATTCCATTTCCCCTAATTTTAATTTTAAAAATTGTAGTAAAATATACATAATATAACATTTACTATTTTAATTATTTTAAGTGTACAGTTCAATGGCATTAAGAATATTCATTCACATTGCTGGACAACCATCACCATCATCCATCTTTTATCTTCCCAAATGGAAACGATGTAGCCATTGAATGATAACACCCCATTCTCTCTTGCCAGCCATTATTCGACTTTCTGTCTCTATGGATTTGACTCTGTTAGGTACCTCATATAGGTGGAATCATGCAATATTTGCCCTTTTGTATCTGGCTTGTCTCACTTAACGTAGTATCTTCAAGGTTCATTTATATTGCAGCGTATGTCAGAATTTCATTCCTTTGTAAGGCTCAATAATATTCAATTGCATGTATATACCACGTTTTCCTTCTTCATTTGTGTGTTGATGGATATGTGGATTGTTTCTACCTATTGACTATTGTGAATAATGCAGCTGTGAACATGGGTGTGCAGATATCTGTTCAAGTCCATGCTTTCAATTCCTTCAGGCAAATATCCAAAAGCCTAATGTTAACTTCATATACAACTGTGGTACATTACTATTCACTTAATTTTCACATACTATTCACTTACTATTTACAGACTTTATTCAGATTTCACCAAATTTTCCACTAAAATATAGTCTTATAATAAGCACTCCAGGAGATTCTGGTTCACGGGTCAAAGTTTTATAAGCATTATTTTTTAAATGACAGATCGGGTCCAGGAAGCAGTGCCATATGTTGGAAAGTTGACCTCGGACTGAGGTTCTGTATGCTGAATCCAGAACAGGTTCAAAAGCAGCCAGTGGAGATTCACTGCCTTCCACTGGGCCTAGTTTTCTCCATCTTTCAAAGAGAATGGTTTGAGAATGATCTGGAGTCTTCTAGAGAAAAGAAGCTCTAGCATATAAAGTTGTTCTCTAGGTAAAAGCTTTCCAGACAGCTGCTGACAAAAGAGAAATTGGCCAGCATTTCTGAACTGTCTTAATAATGGTATTTTTATTACTTTACATAAAAGAAGCAAGATTTCAACTAAATGACAATGGTTCTAGGATTCTTTCACAGTAGTGTTAATTCCTTATAAAGCAGCATGGGAGTATTTTTCTGTAGGAATCAGCCTGACAGAGCCCTATAGAACTGAGCCTCTGAAGACGTGCACTGACCAGCACAGGGAAGAAGAGTCAAAGATCTCTAAACATGTGAAACGACATCATTACTGCTGCTCCAGGCATATGGCATGTTTCAGGCACCCTTTTAAGTTAGTCTTCTCATGAGGAAGATTTGGGAGCAAATGCAAAATGAACCCACGGGAACATTTTTATGACACTGCTTTGGATGCAGCACAGAAGTGTGCCTTTTATGGTAAAAGGATGTGAAACCATAAACTGGTGACCAAAGGTACTCCAAGGAATCTTTAAAACAAGGAAGCAGGCCAGGCACGGTGGCTCACGTCTGTAATCCCAGCACTTTGGGAGGCCAAGGCAGGCAGATCGTGAGGTCAGGAGTTCGAGACTAGCCTGACCAACATAGTGAAACCCCATCTCTACTAAAAATACAAAAATTAGCCAGGCGTGGTGGTGCACACATGTAATCCCAGCTACTCAGGAGGCTGAGGCAGGAGAATCGCTTGAAGCTGGGAGGCGGAGATTCAATGAGCTGAGATGACACCACTGCACTGTAGCCTGGGTGACAGAGCAAGACTCTGTCTCAAAGAAAAAAAGAAGAAGAAGAAAAAAAAATAAGGAAGCAACGGTAATTCAAAGAGAGGGGAGGGCCTGGGCTGAAATCTGGTTTGGATTCTATTAATCTCAGTGTCTTCGGAAAAGCCCTAGAGGGCCCTTAACAAAGGGAGAGGCCGTCGTGACCTCAGCACTAGCATCTTAACATCTTTTCAGGGAGGTGTCAATTCCTGGGGACCCCCTTGTGGCAGCCCTGACTCAGAAGGAAACACACCAGCTACTATAGTACATCATCGCATACCACTTCCTGAAGGGCTTTGGGTTTTCCCTAGAAGGCTATATTGTTATGTGCAGGTCCTGCCAGGAACAAACTTGAGCTCAATAGCTAAAGCGGGGGTAGGGGGAGGAAAGAAGCAGAGCAGAACGTACACGTTTTTTGTGTGTGTGTGTTTACATACGTATACATACAGACTTGCCCCAACTCACAGTTTATTATCTGTGCCTTATAATCCATATATGGAAGATAGGCATGGAAGTAGAGAAAAACAAAATGGACCTCTAGAAGGAAGAGGGAAATAAATCAGTCAATGGCCTTTCCCAACTTTGTGAGCTTTGAAATAGCAGATATTATGCAAAGGCAGAAGTCTATAGTTGGATAAGGAAGAACTACCATTTGATCCAGCAATCCCACTGCTGGGTATCTACCCAGAAGAAAAGAAGTCATTATATGAAAAAAGACACTTGCTCATTTGTGTTTATAGCAGCACAATTCGCAATTGTAAAAATATGGAACCAGCCCACCAACCAATGAGTGGATACAGAAAATGTAGTGTGTGTGTGTGTGTGTGTGTGTGTGTGTGTGTACCTTGGAATACTACTCAGCCATAAAAAGGAACAAAATAATGGCATCCACAGCAACCTGGATGGTGTTGGAGATCATTATTCTAAGTGAAGTAGCATAAGAAGGAAAAAACATTGTATGTTCTCACTTATAAGTGGGAGCTAATTTATGAGGACACAAAGGCATAAGAATGTTATAATGGACTTTGGGGACTCAGGGAGAAGGGTGGGAAGAGGGTGAGGAATAAAAGTCTAACACTGGGTACAGTGTGCACTGCTCAGGTGACAGGTGCACCAATATCTCAGAAATCACCAATAAAGAACTTATCCATGTAACCAAAACCATCTATTTCCCAAAAACTATTGAAATAAAAATAAATAAATAAACAAGCAAATACACAAATATAAACATTTATTGTTAGATCTCTTACAATTGTTAATATGCTGATGGAATTGTACATTTCTTTTCTCACATTTATGTCATTAAACAAATGTTTTTAAAATCATCGTGCAGTAGAACTCTGTGGAGCACCCTTTGGGAAACACTGAACTAGCTTGCTTGAACAGTAGCACTGCCTGTGCTTCTTGGCAGGCAAGATAATTAGAGAAACATGATGGGCTATTGTTTTATAAACAGATACAAGTCTATCTTTTTTTTCAGATTCTAAGTTGTAAATAAATTTTTGGATTAGTTATGTAGTGCAAAGAGTCATTGAACCACATAATGACACATAATAAAGTATCCCTTTAAAAATGGTTTAATTGTACATGTAGAATAATTTTCTATGTTTTTATTCTTACTGTATCAAATATTGGGTACCAGACGTTTTGCATTGGGAGAAGGGGAGTAGGCCTGTTGCTTTCTAATAGTCTAGTTTGATAGAAATCACTAAATTTAGAATACCTTGAACTTCTTTTCCTTGAACGCAAATTCATTTATCTATGAATAAGCATTATGATTATGACTGCAGTTGAAATTCCCTAACTTAACTTTCGAGTCTCCAGCAGTATCCAGAAACTGCTTCCCAAATGAACAAATTTCCATAAGCTTTTGATACCAGACCTGCATATGAGACACTTTGGATATTTTGGCATTTGAGAAGGCTGGTCTCTTCTTTCACCTAAACATAAGCTCCTCCATCTCCTCCAAAGACAAGTCCCAGGGCAATCCTACAGGCAGGATTGAGACTTTCTCTGGAAGCTTCCTTGGGTTTGATGTAATGCTCAGGAAGGCGCTTAAGCAAGATCGTACAGACCTGGCCAGGATAACTTAGTAAAAACATGCCATTAGCAGCAAGGAAGAAGTTGTCTTTCCTTCTCTGATAGTAGAGCATTTCTTAGAAAGTAAAGAAATGCAGAAAATCTTCATCACAGCTATCTTATCTACTTGATCTCATTACTCCTTATTAACACAAGAAGACTCTGAACAGTTATAGTGAAAGTCCTGGTAAGAAGGAAGTGATCACTTTCAAACTAATCTAGCACATCAAGATGATGATAAACAAAAAAGTCTAATTATTCAATAATAAATAATATTGATTCTTAATTGAAGATATAACATTTGTTCCTCCCTATCTCTTCCATCATCTCACTACATGATGTATTTGCAAATACACACACACACTAACCAGTTGGGTCTGGTTCCTTTTTTTGTTCACGTATTGCACCCAGTTTTGCTGTTTATCAGAAAATTACCACATGATGTTGAAATTAACTGCTTATATGTCATCTTCCTCATAAAACTACAGACTCTTTGAAGATAGGTTCAACATATTATCATCTTAATATTCCACTGACCGATGCAGAAAATATTTACCAAATGTGTTGAGTATATCACCATTGCACTAGTTACATGGACACTCATTTATGTTATGCTTACTAGTAAGTTTGACCAACTGTTTCCTTTTACGATTTAACACACTTATTTTAGATGAGTGGCCCATCAGAAAATAAGTTTTTTAGTACAGACTTTAAAATGGAGATAGCACCTCTAAAGGACCTACATTTATTTGTTTCAAGAGAAATATAACTTTGAGACATGACAACAATATAAACTTTAAGATAAATCTATCAGTATCGTTTGAGAATTCAGTTAAACTTGAGAAAATCAGAATAATCATTTGATATGGTTTGGATTCATGTCCTCATCCAAATCTCATGTTGAATTGGAAGAAGGGTCTCGTGGAAAGCAATTGGATCATGGGGGCGAATTTCTCCCTTGCTATTCTCATAATAGTGAATGAGTTCTCATGAAACATAATGGTTTAAAAGTGTGTGGCACTTCCCCCTTTGCTCTCTCTCTTCTGACATCATGTGAAGAAGGTGCTTGATTCCTTTTAGCCTTCCACCATGATTGTAAGTTTCCTGAGGCCTCCCAGGAACTTCCTGCTTCCTGTACAGCTTGCAGGACTGTGTGTCAATTAAACCTCTTTTCTTCAAAAATTACCCTGTCTCAGGTAGTTATTTATAGCAGTGTGAGAATGCACTAATACAGAAAATTTGTACTGGGAGTGGGGCACTGCTATAAAGATACCTGATAATGTGGAAGCAACTTTGGAACTAGGTAATGGGCAGAGATTGGAGCAGTTTGGAGGGCTCAGAAGAAGACAGAAAGATGTGGAAACGTTTGGAACATCCTAGAGACTTGTTGAATGGTTTTGACCAGAATGTTGGTAGTGATATGGACAATGAAGTTCAGGCTGACGTGGTCTCAGATGGAGATGAGGAACGTAATGGGAACTGGAGTAAAGGTCACTCTTGCTATGCTTTAGCAAAGAGACTGGCACATTTTGCCTCTGTCCTAGAGATCTGTGGAATTTTGAACTTGAGAGAGAATATTTAGAGTATCTGGTGGAAGAAATTTCTAAGGAGTAAAGCATTCAAGATGTAATCTGACTGTTTTTAAAAGTGTATGCTCATATACATGAATGTCTTCATTCATATACATGATATACATGATCTGAACATGATCTCATAGTGTATAGAGAAAAGTGATCTCACAGAAAAGTGTATGCTCATATACATGATCTGAAACTGGAACTTATATTAAAAAAGGAAGCAGAGCATGAAAGTTTGGAAAATTTGCAGCCTGACCATGCAGTAGAAAAGAAAAACCCATTTGCTGGGGAGAAATTCAAACCAAATGCAGAAATTTGTTAATAGCCAAGACAATGGGGGAAAATGTCTCCATGACATTTCAGAGACTGTCATGGCAGCCCCTCCCATTACAGGCCTGGAGGCCTAGGAGGGAAAAATGGTTTTGCCTTGGAACATGGTACCTTGTATCCCAGCCATCCCAGCTTTATCCATGATTAAGAGGTGCCAAGGTACAGCTCAGGCTGTGACTTCAGAAGGTGTAAGTCCCAAGCCTTGGTGGCTTCCACTTGGTGTTGGGCCTGCAGGTATGCAGAAGGCAACAGTTGAGGTTTGGGAACCTCTCCCTAGATTTCAGAGGATGTATGGAAATGCCTGGATGTCCAGGCAGAAGTCTGCTGCAGGAGTGGAGCCCTCATGGAGAACTTCTACTAGGGCAGTGTAAAGGGAAAAGGTGAGCTCCCACACAGAGTCCTCACTGGGGCACTTCCTAGTAGAACTGTGAAAAGAGAGCCACCATCTTTCATACCTCAGAATGGTAGATCCATTGACAACTTGCCCCATGCACCTAGAAAAGCCACAAACATTTAATGTCAGCTCATGAAAGCAGCCATTGGGGCTGTGCCTGAAAAGCCACATGGGTGGAGCTGCCCAGGGCCTTGGGAGTCCACCTCTTGCATCAGCATACCCTGAATATGAGACATGGAATAAAAGGAGATTATTTTGGAGCTTTAAGATTTAATGACTGCCCTACTGGGTTTTGGACTTGCATGGGGCCTGTAGCCCCTTGGCTTTGGCCAATTTCTCCTAAATGGGAGCATTTACCCAAAGCCTGTACCCCCACTGTATCTTGGAAGTAACAAACTTGCTTTTGATTTTGCAGGCTTATAAGCAGAAGGGACTTAATTTGTCTCAGATGAGACTTTGGACAGTGGACTTTTGAGTTAATGTTAAAATAAGTTAAGACTGGGGAACTGTTGAGAAAGGATAATTGTATTTTGCAATGTGAGGAGGACATGAGATTTGGGAGGGACCAGAGGCAGAATATGGTTTAGATTTGTGTGCCCAGCCAAATCTCATGTTGAATTGGAGGAAGGGCCTGGTGGAAGGTGATGGATCATGGGGATGAATTTCCCCCTTGTTTCTCTCATGATAGTGAGTAAGTTCTCATGAGATCTGATGGTTTAAAAGTGGGTGGCACTTCTTTCTTTGCTTTCTCTCTCTCCTGCAGCCATGTGAAGAAGGTGCTTGCTTCCTCCTTGCCTTCTGCTATGATGATAAGTTTCCTGAGGCCTCCCAGACATGCTGCCTGTACATCCTGAGGAACTGTGAGCCAGTTAAACCTCTTTTATTCATTAATAACCCAGTTTCAAGTAGTTCATTATAGCAATGTGGGAACAGACAAATACATGATTATATGCCAGATAACAGACAAATACGTAATACTTCTATGATTACTTGAGATTAAGAGCCCTAGTTCACTCTGTGTTCTACCAAAATTCATTTGTTTCATGTTTAAGAAAGAAACTGACTAAAACCACCAAGTAAAAGGGAATTTTTTCTACAACCCTTATTCCTTATACAGTAATTCCACCTATCTTAAAGGGATATGTTCCAAAGCTTCCACTGGATTTCTAAAGCTACAGATAGTATTGAATTCTTTATATACTATGTTTTTTCCTATACAGACATACTCATGATAAAATTTATAAGTTGGTACAGAAAGAGATGAACAATAACTAAAATAATATAGAACAGTTATAGCAATATACTGTAATAAAATTTACATGAATGTTGTTTCTCTCTCTCTCAAAATATCTTATTGTACTGTACTCACTTGTTTTTTGGACCTCAGTTGACCCTGGGTAACTGAAACTGCAGAATGCTCAACCTCCCCCAATGAGGTGGGACTACTGTACACAAGTAATGTGAATTCCTCTAAAGAGGATTAAGAGGTCAGGTTCTTTACATTTTGGTCTGCATCCCAGCATTTCCTCAAAAAGGTGTTTCAGGCATTGGAAAAGTGTATTCTGGAACAGGTTCTCTCCAATAGAAATATAATGTAAGACATGTATATAATTTTCAATTTTCTAGTAGCATCATTAAAAAAGAAACAAGAAACAGGTAAAAAGTATTTTAATAATATATTTTATTTAACCCAATATATCTAAAATATGATCATTTCAATATGCAATCAATATAAAATGATTCCTGACATATTTTCCATTCTTTTTTTATCCGAATTCTTTGAAATCCAGTGTGTATTTTATACTCACATTTTAATTTGGACTAGACACATTTCTGTGCTCAATAGCCACATGTGGACAGTGGCTAATATTGGTCTAGAAAACCCATCACATGAGAACAAGCTATTTATTTTTCTTATGTCATGTATGATTTTGTTGAGAAGATATCAGCTTGAGTCAATGGGTCTAGTAGTGCTGAGTTGAGCTATAGAATTTGATAACAAATACTTGCCAAGTTCTTAATGTGTTCTAAGCTTTGTTTTAGATACTGGGACTATAGTTGTAAATAAGAGTCAAAATTTACTCCCTTAGGGAGCTAACATTCTACTATGTGATACAGACAACAAACTAGACACATTTAATATAATATAGGTTGAATGGTGGTAAGTGCTAAGGCAAAAACAAGGAGGGTAAAGAGACACAGAGAATGCTGAGACAGGAATCTAAGTTTTAGAAATAGTTGCCAGTTGCCTTCTTAGTTAAAAGGTGACATTTGGTTAAAGACCCTCTGGCAATATTACATGAAAATTATGACCTTGGGTAACTTGGATTTTTAAGTAAAAATTGTTGAAATGTATAGATGAGTTTTTCTCTTAGATTTAAAGGTTTCAGGCCAGGTGTGGTGGCTCACACCTGTAATCCTGGCACTTTGGGAGGCAGATATGAGAGGATTGCTTGAGCCCAGGAGTTTAAGACCAGCCTGGGCAACATGGCAAGACCCCGTCTCTACCAAAAAAAAAAAAGAAATAGCCAGGCATGTTGGCACACACCCGTAGTCCCAGCTACTCAGGAGGCTGAAGTGGGAGGATATCTTGAGCCTGGGAGGTCAAGGCCACAGTAAGTCATGATCATGACACTGCACTTTAGCATAGGCAATGAAGTGAGATCCTGTCTAAAAAATGGTTTCACATATCTCTGTGAAGGCTGACCATGGGCTAAACAATTTTGGTTGTGATAATGCTAAAACAAACACAGGCTCTGTGTTCTTGGGATATGTATTTTAAAGGCAAACTATTAATTAAATATCTGAAATTATAAATATGTAAGTACACATGAAGATAGGTACCGTGAATTTATATAACAAAAACCCAAACCAGACCTGAGCTAGGCTAAAATGATGTCTGAGTTACCTGAGGCAAAACTGAAAGAGGCATTGGAATAGCATTCTGGGAGGAAAGAACAATATATGCACATGTCCTCGGTAGTGTATTTAAGAAATAAAAATACAGCTTGTCTGGCTGGCATGAGGAGAGAGCTCCATGAAAATGGAGTGGAAATTGAGGCTGCAGTCTATCGGAACATGTAGGCCATGTTCAAAATTTGGATCGGTTTGGATAATCCTAAGAGAAGTGGAAAGCCATTTAAGGTGGTTTGTTTCTTTTAAACATTTAAGATTTTAGAGGGTAATGATAAGATTTTTGTTTTGAAATAATCACTGTGGCTGCAGTGCATGAAGGGATTGGAGGGGTGGCCAGAGGTCAATAGGCAGGCTCTCACAGTGGCCCTCAGTTCGAGATCAGAATGTGTACGCCATAAGCTTAGACAACCAATTCCTTGTGGAATCCATGGGCTTTGAGAAAGCGTGACTCTCAGGTGAACTTGAGGAGGGACCATCTAAAGGTCTGAGCCCTCAGAAAAGAGGCTACGTAATGACTTCATAGGACAGTAAATGTAAATGAACATGTTAATGAAACACAGATGGAACAAAATTCTAATGAAGAAAAGATTCAAGATGGTATGAAATTTTGGCTTAGTGTTATATTATACTGGACAATTTAGAATCCACACTTTAACGTTATATTTTGATTAACTTGCTTTGCAGGTTTCAATTCTTCTTACCATTGTAAACTTCTTCTTTTTTTTTTTTTTTTTGAAAGTGAGTACAGTGCATAGGGCAGTTATCAACTGGTTTTCCTACCTCAAACGATTCCTTTGCACCTAGTAAAATCAAGATGCAAGACTGGTCCCCAACTTTTTAAGGTCCTTTGAAAGTGAACCTTAATGTTGTTTATATGTTATATTTGTGCAGGTCACATGCAATGGTACAGCCTAATCCAGTCAAAAAAAACTTGGTAAGGAACAATCTATAATTTCCTTAGAGTCCAACAGAAAGGATAGATGCTGGAGGTTTAAAAAGCTTTTATATTAAAAGAGCTCTCTTGAAGCTTTCCTTTAATTAAAAATACACAGAAAATGATGCAGTCAAGTTCCTAGTAACCTGATTATAGGATACCTCTTACACAAGAAATATTACTAGAAAGATTAATAGTAGTGATGGCCAAAATTTATTGAATTCTAACTATAGCTAAGCTCTATTCTAAATATGTCATCACATGTAATCTTCACAATAAATTGACAGTATCAGCACTATTATCGTTACCATTTTATAAAGAAGTAAAAGAATACATGGAACCATCAGATAACTTGCCTCAAAGCATGGACATTATGAGGTATAGAGTTTTGATTTGAGCCTTGGCAGTGTCATACAGAAGCTTCTGTGTTACAGGTCCCTTTACTTCTAGATTAATGGTTTTCTCCCTTTCTCTGGTGAATCCAAGGTGAGTTACTCGCAAGGAGGCTCCTAAGCAAGTGTCTCTTTTGAACTAAAATGGTGTTGAGTGGATACCCTGTGCAACTGTGAGATTTTCCCTCAGCCTTTCTCAGGGTGCTCCCATACACCTTGGAGTTTCTTTTAGCCAATATCACAATCAACTAGGGCTTTGAAATGGATTTTTGTGAATAATGTGAATTATGTGACACTATTCTTCCACTGGACAATTTTTCATCTATCAGGCCAGGCCCTTGATGCAGAAGGTGGCAGTGAAGGATCTGGAAGGGGTGTCTTTCTGTGTCTCAGCTGTTTCCTGGAAGTTTGCTCCTGGGCACCTCCAGCTTTTCTTCACCTCTACCTTCCTTCATTAGGAGAAACCAGAACGGTCCCCGACTACCCAGAGCAGGTCCCCAGCAAGGGGCAAAGAAACAAAATACAAAGTAAATAAACACTGAGACAAGAGGGCAGCAGAGTAATGATAATGCTGTGAGCATGAAAAGCGCTGTGGCCTCTCACTCCGCATCTGATATGTTCGGATATTTTATCCCCTCCATACTCATGTTGAGATGTGATCCCCCATGTTGGAGGGGGGCCTGGTGGGAGGTGTTTGGGTCTTGGAGGTGGATCCCTCATGAATGGCTTGGTGCCCCCCTCAAAAATAGTCCTAGGGTGACCCTGAAGTTCTCCTTTCTAGGTTGCCCCTGGACTGGGCACTATGAGGAGAGACCTCACTGCATTCCCTTGCTCCTTGCTCTCCTTGCTGAGACTTGGTCCAGAACCTCACATCCTATACAAACAGTACATGCTCAGGGCAGATGTGCTTAGAACACCTCCCTTAACTCTCTCAAACTCTCTTCATTGCTTCAAGACTAACACCCCTATAGTGAGCATTCCTCACTGAGAGCCCTCGACTCTTTTTGTTTCATCTGCTTGTTAGTTTTCATAAGTTAAATGTTTGCACTGTACCTCAGAACTATCTTTTAATGAAAATGATTCCAGGCTATTTTATTTAAAAACACAGGCTTATAGAATGCTCATTTCAGGAAGCAAAAAGGAATAATTCTTCTGAAATTCCTGTAGGAGTATACAGTGATAGGAAGAAACCCACTGGGTTTAGCCAACCAGGGCAATTTACTGAAAAAGGGCTTTGGGCAGAAAGAGCCCCACTGAAAGTAGCAGTACAGGAGAACCCCAAAGACCTCCCTTAGCCCTTCCCCTTTCCTTCAGAAGGGTTTTCAATAAACCATTCCAAATACTACATTTTGATTTGAAATAATTCAAAATTATAGGAAAATTCCCAAAGAGTAGGCAGGCCAAGACAGAGACAGTTAGAGCCCTCTTTAATAGGACCTTTACAAGGGAGGCTGGAGCCCAATGAGATCAAAGCAAGTGAAGGTGTTCTGACCTCACCCCATAGCATGGATTGGACTCCTAACCTCAGTCTGCCCAGGAGACAAAAGTTATTGCAGCTGCTTCAAAGCTATAGTTAGTGACACGTGAGAGTTGTCTCATATCCCAGGGCTCACCCTCAAATCTGCCTCCACCACCCTTGCTTGGCTAGCAGGTTGTGAATGGGGAGGAGGCCACTGGGGATGGTGCATTAGTCCCTTTGCATTGGTATAAAGGAATATGTGGGGCTGGGTAATTTATAACAAAAATAAACTTATTTGGCTCACAGTTCTGCAGGCTGCACACAAAGCACTGTGCCAGCATCTGCTTCTTGTGAGGACTTCAGGAAGGTTACAGTCAAGGTGAAAAGTCTAAGGGAGCCTGGATGTCCCATGAGGGAGAGAGTGAGCAAGAGAGAGGGAGCTGGAAGTTTCAGGCTCTTTTAGACAACCAGATCTTGTGTGAACTCACAGAGCAAGAATTTACTCATTACCGTGAAGTGGGCACCAAGCCATTCATGAGGTATCCACCTCCACGACCCAAACACCTCCCACCAGGTCCCCCTCCAACATGGGGGATCACATCTCAACATGAGTATGGAGGGGATAAAATATCCGAACATATCAGATGCGGAGTGAGAGGCCACAGTGCTTTTCATGCTCACAGCATTATCATTACTCTGCTGCCCTCTTGTCCCAGTGTTTATTTACTTTGTATTTTGTTTTTTTGCTCCTTGCTGGGCACCTGCTCTGGGTAGTCGGGGACCGTTCTGGTTTCTCCTAATGAAGGAAGGTAGAGGTGAAGAAAAGCTGGAGGTGCCCAGGAGCAAACTTCCAGGAAACAGCTGAGACACAGAAAGACACCCCTTCCAGATCCTTCACTGCCACCTTCTCCTGCATCAAGGGCCTGGCCTGATAGATGAAAAATTGTCCTATGGAAGAATAGTGTCACATAATTCACTTTATTCACAAAAACTCATTTTCAAAGCCCTAGTTGATTGTGATGTTGGCTGAAAGAAACTCCAAGGTGTACGGGAGCACGCTGAGAAAGGCTGAGGGAAAATTTCACAGGGACTCTGCACAGCATAAGATACTGAAAGGCCTGCTGAGGCCACATGAAGGAGACAGGAAACTGTTTCCCTAAAGAGCATGGCAAGTCGTTGCTGTGGAACCTCATTAGATGCTGTGATTTAGTCTAATGCACTTGACTCTGTCGGTTCCCCTGTCTTCAGGTTTTTCCTCCAATAGTGACACTGTGGCTCTCAGTGCTGGAGTGGGGAATTTATACCACATGGAGCAGCCGTTTAGCAGATCGCTTGAAAGAGACAAGAATAGGGTGTTGGAAGAACAAGGGAGTTCCTAGAAATACTCCCCACTTCTTTTACTCATTCTTATTTTTGTAGGATTTTTAAGCCAAGCCCATGAGAACTGTTACAGGATGTATGTAATAAAAAGACTCCCAGCTTCCACTCCTGCTCTGCTGTTCAGGGACAAGCTGTGTCTGTGACTTAAGACCCTCCACGTCTGGCCTTCATTTCTTTGGCTCTCCAGATAGGCAAAGGCAAGTGATGATAACCTGCTTTTGGGTGATTAGTATCTCATTCCGGAGAGGTAAGCTAGAGGGGTGTACTTATTACCGTCCCTGGTCCAAAGAGCAATTCCCTGCTCATTCCTCTGTCTCTGCATTTGTTCACTCACTTATCCACCAACAAATGTTTACTGATTGCCTACTCTGTGCCAGGCAGTAGTTTGAGTTCTGTGGGTAGAGTGGTGAATAAAGCAAAGTCCCGTCCATCAAGGAGCTTAGATTTTGTAACCACACCTGACATCTATGCAGCAACTTTCATTAGATTTGTCAACACCTGTGCAGATGTACTTTGCAGAATGATTTTGCCCTACCAACGGTGATTATTCCTTAGCATTGAAAATGCTTTGTTGGAAGTCCAAATCTTTCTTTACTCCCACTACATGTGGCACCCTCCAGTCTCCTTCCATGACGGTTCACAACAGTCCTTCAGGTCTGAGCTCATTGCTCCCTCACCTTGCTAGACAATTCTTCCTTCTGTACCCTTGTTCCTGCCCTTGATTTATATTTATAATTGACTAATTTTTTTGTCATTTTATGTATAATATTCTGTTTGCCCACTTACACTGAAAACTTTTTGAATGCAGGGTCTACGTCTTTTAATTTTTATCTATTATTCTTGAACAACTAGAGCAGTGGAGTTTTATTATAGACACAGACTCCAATCTTTCCTCCTTTGCATTGTGTTAGTTTGCATTCTGCTATTCTGCTCCTGAAGATACGCGTTGTAAATAGCTATAATTCACTTTCTGCTACTCTGCTTGCTTTTTTTGATGCTGTCTGTTGATAATGCTTGAACATTTGTCTTAGTCACCACTGTATCCTCTACATGCAGCAGAGTACCTGGTATAATAATAGAAACTTAATACATATTTCTTGATTATCTGTTGGCTGACTGACTGGCTGGTACAGAAACAATCCGCACAATCTGTAGCATGACCTATCTTTAGGAACATTGTGCAACATACAAGAATTCCAAAGCTTTCCTGTAGACGTCTAAAATACCCACTAATTGGCCTGAAGAAGCTGAAGTTAAAGAAAAGACTGTCATTGAGCCAAAGAATGAGGCCACATATAAAATATTTGTATGCCTTATTTTGCCCTTCAGAATGATTATGCTTTGGCTGGAAGGCGCAAGACCATATGCTTTTACTGTTTACCTTATAAAAGTGATAGAGAATGAGGAAGAGAGAGAGAGACTTGAAATTTGAAGATGATACACTGTGGGCATTGAAGATGAAAGAAGAAACCACAAGTCAAAGGATGCAAAGGAATGCAGGCAGGTTCAACAACCTAAAAAGGGAAGGAAAACAGGCTCTCCTCTAGAGCACTGAGAGAGAATGCAGCCATACCAACACATTGATTTTTAGAACCTCTGACTACAAATTAGAAGATAGTCAATTTATTTTGCTTTAATCACTACTTTTTGGCCATTTCTTACAGCACTGTTAGGAAGAGAATACAAGGGTCCAGTGCAGCCCAGAGCTCTTGGAACAACCTCAGGCTCTGGCAGTATAATCTGAAATGTATAAATAATGGTAGTTCTGAAACACTAAGGTGGAAGAACTGGATTATCTGAGAAGAAAAGGGAGCTCTGTAATGTGGAGCACACACTGAGTGCTGAGTTTTCTAAACATCTGCGGAAAAACATGTTCCCTTGAGGCAGAAGTACAGAGTTAAGAGCTTGTAACTCCATGCTCATTTTGACCCCATCAACTTGGTCTGAGAAACCTAAAATGGAAGTTGACTTACAATTTATGGATCGGAAGCAGAATATCCACAAGTAACTTACATGCAAAATGAGAATAAAGGAAGGTGCAGAACAGAATCTATGAACAGCTTTTTATATGGCGAGATGTGATGTGTTCTCCAAGTCCCATTTGCTCCAAAAATCTTCCTTTCCCAGCAGCCACAGTGTTGGGTGAAAGTAACGTCTCCAATCCCTGTAGTTATCATCTACAAAGAACATCCCCACTATAAAACAGACTCAAAGTCTACAGACCTCCATTAAATAACGGAGGGTGATTTTCTTTATGAAAAACACCACATGAGGCCCGTTAATAGGTCCTCCAAATAGTATCTGATTGCACAACCTCCAGTATACAAGCTATCTTTCAGGCCAGCTTCAACCTAAACCCAGTGGGAAGCCACTGGCCTTCACTTAAAAGGGATGCAGAGCCAGACTCCAGAGTCAACAAGACTTGTTTAATTGACCCTTTTTCTGTGTAGCTCACATTTATGTGGTTTGTAGCTCAATCTCCTTTCTATCCTTCCAGCCTCCCTTCAGGCAGCTCTAATGGGAACTGCCCGAGATTTCTGAACTACCTTTACTTTAGTGGGTCAGTGTTCACATGCATTCATCTTGTTCACACACATGAATTATATAAAGTGTCTTTACATGCTTACTTTGTTTTTTTTTTTTTTTTTTTTTTTTTTTTTTTTTTGAGACGGAGTCTCACTTTCTTGCCCAAGCTGGAGTGCAGTGGTTCAATCTCAGCTCACTGCAACCTCCGCCTCCTGAGTTCAACCAATTCTCCTGCCTCAGCATCCTGCGTAGCTAGGACTACAGGCACACGCCGCCATGCCTGGCTAATTTTTTTTTTGTATTTTAGTAGAGACCGGGTTTCACTGTGTTGCCCAGGCTGGTCATGAACTCCTGAGCTCAGTCAATCCTCCTGCCTCGGCCTCCCAAAGTGCTGGGATTACAGGTGTGAGCCACCGCACCTGGCCTACATGCTTACTTATATGTTCAGCCTTTATATCATAAGGGTTCTGATGGTAGGGACTGTATCTGGTCCTCTGTCATATCCTAAGTCCCAGAAATAAGATGAAATAAATCCCCAAATCTGAAATACCTGGTAATGCTACTTCCTGGTCTATGTTATTATCTACTTTATCTGTGATTCTTTTCAGATTAATGGATAAGCCACACAATCATTAAAATGTAAACATCTTGAGGTCAGGGACCATAAGATTATCTTTCCTCAAAGAAAGGTCAAATACATCACAGGCTGTTAGACTGGGAGGGAGAATGCTGCTTTGTCAAATAGTGTGCCCCTGCTCGTTGGAGGTATTTACCTCCAAAGGTAGTGCAGAGGCTCTAGGTACCTGTCTGGTTGTTGTGCAGAGTACTTATGCACAGAGGGCAGGTGTTAATACAAAGTTATTTCTAAATTCCTTACAATATTATAATTCTATCACCTTAGTCATTCAAACCATACCCTCTGAGAAGGTCTATCCAACCAAGCCTTTGGCTGGAAATGATACAAAAAACATGCAAAATCTGATACAGTCTTCCCCATGCATTGCTCTCCAAACTTTCTCTTTCAACTCTCCCTTATTTCTTTGTGTTTGTGTCTGGTCAAGCTGGAAACTCACAGTTCCCCTCAGGTACCCTGATATCTCTTACCTTTAGGCTGGGTAATTGCCATGAATGCAAATCCTCAGTCTTTCTTCGCAGGTTTTCCTGTTCTATTTCTTTCAGTATTCAACATATACACCATGGTCTTCCATGAAGCTTTTCCTGACTCTGTAAGACTATGCTTGCTATTTCTGCTGTAAGTTCCCATAGTACCCTGAGTTCAGGACAACTGCATTTTCATTTACTGTTCATTTATGTCTGTCCAGTAGACTGTAAGCTCCCTGGGGAAAGGACTACATCTTATCTCTCTATATCCCCAGTAGTCATCATCATGTCTAGTATATAGTAGATGGTCAAAAGTGTTTGTTAACCTCAAGCTTAAACAACTGAAATTTAGTTAATGAATAATAGAGTATCAAAATGCATTAGCTTAGTATTCAATTAAGTCCGGTTGTCATAATTATATACTAGCAACACTGGAACTGTTCAAAAGATTGGGGTATGGGGGGCAGAGAAAGAGAGCGAGATAGAGAGAGACAGAGAGAGAGAGACAGAAGAGAGACAGAGAGAGAAATGAAATTCACAGTATTTGCATGCCAAGACACAATTTTCTGTTTTTGTTCATGATGGTCTGATTACCCATCCTTTAATTTTACCTTACACTCCACAGGCTGGAAACTTGGGGTGAAAGTGTCAGTACCAAGGCATTGCTCCTTTTCCTGTGAGTGAACCACTTACATCAGAAAGTTGTAAAAGTGTAAAGAGAATGTCCTTCCCCCTCAACACTGAATCCACGCACAGGCCATGTGCACAGCTTTCTGCGTGGCGTGATTTTTCCAGAGTTTTTTTCCAGCAAGGAATAATCTTTTGACCGACCTCCCATTATGTATGAAACCTCTGCAACTAAAATCAGTCCTTTTCATATCAAGCTGTATCTTCAGAAATTTCCTTTTTATACACAAAGCAGATACCTGGAATGGACATCGCAATTAATGTTAACAAAAATGGATGATTTGACGGGATTAGTCCCCATCGCTAGAGAATTGTGCCCCAGGAAATGGACCACAGAAAGGTTCTTGATGATGAATCTGACACCAGCAAATACTTGGGCCTGAAATGCAGGTAGGGGTGGGAGGCCCCAGTGTGAAACTCTGTTGTATGAAGTAGCTCAAAGTCTCAGGTGTTCATTTGGAAAAGAAGGGGTATAGTGGATGAGAAAGATACTTTTCGGTTTTGTGATGATGTGGGTCTGCTCACGTCCAACATGGGCTTTCAAGGTTAGGACATATTTTTCTTGGTATGTACAAGACATCACAAGGTATCTTGGTTTCTCTGCTTTCTTGTGAAGGTGTAAGGCTCTTTTTCTTCAGGGTGTGTCTCGTTGCCACAATTTAGAAGTGTAACATTTTGACTGCACCTTTGAAAACAGAGTGAAACTTTGTGGCTCCTTATCTTCTATGATTCTGTTTAAAGAAAACAAAACATATAGACAATGTTATGCACACAAGGCCTGAATCAAGCAACAATGTATCTGTCTGTGGAGATTATTAGTACAGTGTGGTCACACACTTTATTTTCCACAAGCATGTGAGAAGCCCTGCTAAGCCCATTCTGTGAAATGCTTTCTATCTTCTGCTGGGGGAGTTTGCTTTTGCTGCCTGGTGTTTGAGGGACTCTCTATGAACATTTTCCCTTTAGAGCAAAACTGATTATAGGATGTCAAATCCTAATCATTAATACACACAAATATTTAAAGCTTTGGGTTTGATCCAGAGAATCTCCTTTCCCTGTGAATTTCCAGGTTTGTTACCTTAGTTGTTAGCCTTGCCTAATGAAACTCAATAGTTCCTACTGCTTGTCTCTTTGGTCATTTTATACCAACCTAGAGTTGAAAGTTTGAGAAAGTCATGATTTTCCAGGTGTTCACTCATGTTCTGTTTTACTTACAAGTGCAGACTCAAAACAACAGTTCTAATCAATCATGTGTTTTTCTACAGAACCTATGGGAAGATCAAGAAATGTCACTTCTGAGAAAAAAAAGTCTAATGCAAAGAGTGAAGAGAGCTTTTTGTATCTTCCACTGACCACAACACACAGTTCAGAAAACTTAAATAACCCTAACTAAAATTTTAAAGGTGCTTCAAAGCATAGAAAGTACCTTGACATGCATTTTCTCATTGCATTCTTATAAACCTATAAAATGGTGCTTACGCCATTTCAGAAATGAGAAAATGGTGGCCCAGAAAATAAAGCAGCATGCACAAGACCACGCGCTGCACAGGGGACTGATCTGATACCAAAACTTGACTGCAGATTATCTACTTTCAACTCTCACCAGCAAAACAGACAAAAGTGCTTTGGACATGCAAGTGTTTATTATGTTGCATTTTGGAACTCCAGAGCTAAAACCAAACATAAACAAATATAAAACAAAACAAAACAAAGAAGCACTAAAGATCAAACCCATCCTCGAACCCAAACATCCAGAAAATAAAAGGAAATTATTTTTTTTCCTCAGGGGAAGCAAGTGGAAACAGACACTTGGTTGATTTCATATGGGATTAGCTCTCAACTCTGATGAGCCTCATGGTCTCCTGGATCTTCCTAAACCAAGGCTCTGGGACAGTAATTAATCAGATGGAAAGTCTGGGAATTTATCTCACCACCATCACTGCTTCTGCTGAATGCTGACTTAAAGATGTGAATCCACTCAATTATCTCAGTTAGGAAGAAGTGAATCTATAGTTCAACGACACAGAGATGAGAGCCCAGGACAATACCTAAGAGTCTGACTGCAATTAATTAGACAGATAGCATCTTATATTTGGGAAAGACCTTAGAGGTCTCATCCAATCTCCCTCCTACTACAAGAATCCTTCCCTAGCAAGCCTGACAAATCACCACCTGGTGTTGGCTCCTGAGATGGGAATTTTCATTGTCTCGAGGCACCCATTTCACTGCTGTAAGATGTGCTCTTGTTGTTAGAATGGATTGCCTTCTTGGAATCAAATTATTTCCCCTTTTAAGCTGTCAGTCCATTTTCTTGGCCTTAAAGATTATGGTTATTTGTGCATTCACATGCTATTCTTCGAAGATTTGAAGTCAGCTCTCTTGACTTCCTTAAACTGTCTCTTTTCTGTCAAAATATACCCAGCTTCTCCAACTTTTTCTAAATTCATTGATTTTCAAGACTTTTTATAAGTAGTCCCATTTTTGTACTGTTTTGTGGAGAAATGTTCATAACTGAATAGGGTCTATTTTCCCTATTTAATCTGACCCAATATTAATGTACTTTCAATACCTTTACTGGTCATTAGCTCTATACCAGTGAGGCCAAATATATGGTGGTGGGTGATAGTATCAGCTCCCTCAACTCTGCAACCCACTGGAGCTTACCAAATGAGAACTGGTTTTCTTCATGCAATTTACCTCAAAAGCCACACCATCAGCAAGAGGACCAGAACTAATTGTCAAAGTGCAAGCCACAATGAACACACAATTGTCACTTAAAACCAGTTTTTGCTTCAGTAAGCTTTTTTTTTTCTATCTAGTATTTTATCTCTTAAAATATAGAGAAAAAACAGGTAAGAAACTAGTTTACCAATAACTTTGACAAATAGCCCCTGAGGTAGAGTGAGTGACATTTGGAAAGTTGGTAAAAGCCGCCAGAGTCAAAGCAACCTAAACAAAACAAAACAAAACAAACTTGTGGCTGTGCTACTCTTAACCAGGCCACACCTGTTTTCAGAAACCACTGAGTGCTCTGCAGATACGCAGAGATGCCAGGCCTGACAGTCTCTAAGGCAACCAGATACCGATCATTGTCACACAGTAAGAAATAGGAAGAGACACTGGTAACAAACATTAAGCCTGGTTTTCTCATCTGCTCAGCAGTGTAACAGTAGGTGGAGTCAGCTCTGCCCGAAGACTCTTGACTTGTCCAGTCTTAAACACCGACTGGAGTGCAGGAGATCCTGCAGTTGGATAAGTAACTGAAGATCTGAAGCCCACCTCTTAAAGTCCACCGCAATTGAATGTGGACTTTGAAATAGGCTTTTGAGGAGAAAAGGACAAGCTGCAGGTTCCCCCTGTCTTCTAATTTCCTCATCTGCAAAATAAAACAGTGTTCATATGGCTAGAGAGTGGTGCACCAGTGAACTGGGATGACACAAAGAGATAACTTATCTAATTTGGCTACCAAACGGGTGGGTTGGATTTTAGTTAATAAATCACCATTGCGGGAAAATATAAGTAGGTCCCTGCTTTCTGAGCACTTACCTCTATTAAAGATGTACAATATCATGCTTTCCCTTTCTGAGACATTTCCAATCTGTAATATGTTAACAAGAGTAAAGCAAATGGGCATTTTGTAAGAAGTTGGCAGAGGTGCAGAATGCATTTAGGAATTGGAATGAGTGCTTGTCTACTGCTTTTCAAATCATTGCATTGGGATTACTTAGGCCTGTGTTTTTCTTGCTCCCTAGACTGAGCTCCTTGACACCAGTGGCTCATTTTTGTTTATTGGTGTCATTCTCACTCTTCCTGGTGTCATGTTTTGCACCTGTGGATAGTCAAGTAATAGTTGAATAGTTGTTCAGTTGAATCACTCTGTTGCTTTTAGGAGGCTGCAGTTTGAAGTCACTGCAGCTAGACTGAAAACACATGGTCCAGGAAATGGGAAAACATACTGTGAAGATGGGCTAATTAATGATTTATTGTACCTCGAAAAAATTTAAAAAATTATAAATGTTAATGAAAGTATTGGTTTTTAAAGCTTAATGATGATCAGCAGCAGAAGCTATAACTTAAATGATACAGCTGGCCAGATAGCAACCATCTTTATTAAAAGGCCTCGTCAGAATAAGGATCATTACATAGAATTGAATATGGGACAGAATGTTGAGAATCAATTATGGTAGTAAATATAGCCAGCTTTATAGCAACACCAAGAATTACAGTGAAGTGCAAGTACTGCAAAATAAAATTCTAAATATAGATCTTCAAGGATTTACTTTACATTTTATTGTCAAAAATTAATACAAAACAAAAAAGAGCCTGAAAACATACAGTCTTACAACCAAGAAAAAACTGTTTTAGTATGCTTCGAGTTTGTCCTTCTCTACACATATTACAACACGTATCACACAAACACACACACAAATATTTTTATTTTTAAAAATTGGGCTAACATACTGTTGCTTTGCAAGTTGCTATTTCACTGAACAGTGCAGTATGGCCATGTTTCTATGTTATTTAACTATTCTCTATTTTTCACAGCTATAAATTATTTTATTGACTTAAATACATATTGTGTATTAATGGACATTTAGGTTGACTCTAAGGTTTTTTGTGTGTTGTTTTCTTGCGTATGCTTGTTGTTAAGGCTTTTCATAATACTGTCTTTGGGGAAAGTTCACGGCAATTTTTTTCTGCCAGCAGTATATAGATGGGACTTTTATCTCCTTTTAATTTCAAAGGAAATGTGGCTAAAGACAAAACATAATGTGACACATACCTTCTTAATAATTTAAGAACATTTGCTCTTAAAAAATAAGAAAAATGTAGGGAAACGATCTACTCATCAGAGCTGTCTATATTGATTAGATCTGCAAAGTTGATTAACACTACAACATTTTTTTAAAAACGTAAGATTTAGAATCAGGTTAGAATAATATTATCCTAGGATATACTTTACCTCATCAAGAGTTAAATGAATATTATCACTTAAGATAAAGTAGGTTCTCAAGAGTATGTATTTTCATTTTTTAAAAAAGAGACCATAGAAAAGCTGGGTGAAAACATCAAAATTGTTACTTCTTCTTTATAATTGAACCCTCTAACTGGCATTCTACCTGCTGTTATCTGTCTCCAAATGCTTCCTAGAAGCATTTTGCTCAAGTTCCATACCTGAGAGGCTGCCAGCTATCATCACAAAATTATTCTTTTCCTTCATTCCTATGAAAACGAGAGGACAGTTCAGTGGGTACAAACACAAAATTAGTTGAAGGCAAAACTGCCTCATTTGGGTTATTTAGTTTTGAATAGAAGAAAATAAAACACTTCTCCAAAGACCAAGATCATCTGTCTCTCATCCCCAACTAATCAACAGGGAAGAAAAGATGAGGCTTGGATGGTTCAAGATAACTTGTCAACACAACTAGAAAAATTACTTAGCGTAGAAGCCTAACTTGCATTGGGTCAATAGTGTCATCTTGATAGGCAAAACACAGCTGATTTCTCCACTCAACAGCTTTCCCATAGATCTTTCCACTAAAATCTTTTGAAATATGATAACCACACCATAAACTATGGCTGGCAACCCTATTGGAACAGAAACTAAGCACAATTCTTACTTTAAAATGTCTCCATTGGTAAAGGAAAACATTCTTATTCTTATTCAATGAATGTTTCATTTCCTTAATGGGTGATGTTAAGGTTAAAGTGAAATAATTCCCAACTCTGTGTTTTTTTCATTCTTGGGTCCTTGAAAAGAGGTAGTGCTTATAGGTTGAGATCTGACTCTCCAGGCCTGAGTACTGGTTCTTCTGTTAACTAGCTTGGGCAAGTCTTTCATCTCTCTCTGTGCCTCAGTTTCCTCATTTGTCAAAGGTGGATAACGATGGCACTCACTACCAAAAATTGTTGTGAGGGTTAAATTGACGAATCCATTGAAGGGATTCGAATAGGGCCTGCCATGCACTCCCTGCACAATAAATGGCAGCTGCTCTTGTCACAGTTACTCCTCAGCTCTGATCAGTGTTTGGACACAGGGCATGGTTCTGGCTTTGTGAAGAATTGTCAGCACAGATTTGGTGCTGTCTCACGACGGCACATGTGAGTGTGAGTCTAAGGAGATTTACTGAAAGCTGTAATTCTAAACCCTGAAGGGCCCTGAGGCCTTAGCAAAGACTGTGGGAAATTTGTAGAGGACACCAGAGAGTCATTGCTTTCACTTACACGATTATTGCTTCACCGGTCTTTTCCCACCCATCAGTGCAAAACAAATCCACAGCATAATAAGAAACATGCATGGAGGTTGGGTTAAGAAGGCAGAGCAGAGCAGAAATCAGCAACAGATCGGTCGTGCTGTTCAGCCTATCCTGTTAATACCCTGCGTTGCCACCCCCTCTTTCCTTCTGGGACTAAATGAGCCACAAGCATGTGAACATACAAGCACACATGATTCTCACAGCCACTTAAAGGAGTCCCTGTTTCTGACCAGGCTGAGCTGTTTCCTTGGGTCAGACAGGGTGATTTTCTTACTGCAGGCTCTGAACTAAGCATGAGGCACACGCCTTCAGAACAGGGACTGGACCATGATGTTGTTTGGAACGTGGACACCTGCCTGCCCTTCTCTCAGTTTTCGCTAGTATATTTAAGCCAGGGAATGAGGCAGAACAGTTGGTTAACCTAGACATCTACCCACCTAGATATGTATAATTCCCTTCTCAGCCCACATGCCATGCACTACACCAAACAGCCATTCCCCAGTGGCCCTTCCAAATATATTTAAGAACATATCGTTTCTAGATTTATGGTCACTGTAGTAAATCAACTGGAAAGAATCTTATGACCTTAGAAAACACAGTGGGAATTCACATCTCTTTCCTTAAGCATTTGTCAGGCACTGTCTCTTCTCACCTATGCCTAACTTGCGCCCTGATAGTAACTGAAACAAAGTAACCCTCTGTTAATTTGCCAGAGTGGTCAGGGAGAGGATGGGGTGCTTGCGAGAGGCCAGCACTTCCAGAAGGAAAACATGCACTAGCCCACACCCTCAAATCCAATTCAGAGTTCCTCACAGTAAGCCTGACCACCCAGGAGGGCTCCTCTTCCTGGGGCCAAATTCCAGTTTCTAATTCACAAATGAGCAGAGTCTCCTTAAGCATTGCGCTCAGAGAGCACAGGTCTTGGGTTTGAGCTCCAGTTCTAACCGACTAAACCCTGTACTTAGATAAATCCCCTCTTGGAGGTCATTTCAGCTTTAAATTGGGGGTGGTGATAGTACCCACCTCCTATAATGACATCATGAATGCAAACACATATTACAGACAGGAAGTGTAAAACAAATACTAAAAGTTCTTGTTGATATTTTTCATTGGAACATGTAGATGCAAAAGACTAAGGCGTAGAATAGAACACTCTTATCCATTCATAGCAAGTGCCGAAGATGATGCCAGATAATATATAAACAGGCTAGGAGCACTGGATTGCACTAAACATTGCAGTATCGTCAAGTTCAAAAATGAAAGGCAAATCAGAGTAGTAACGCTTTTGTGAAAAGGCAAATGTCCCTTTCCAGGACACTAAAAGCTGTAACCTTCCCATTTGCCCTTTTTCAGGAGACAATCATTCTAGTTTCATGCCCTTTATCATCTTAGTTGTTCCTCCTGAGTGAAAAGTCAGCTGGCAAAGTTTGCAACCTAGTACATTTCCTAAGAGGCTTTGTTCATGACAAGGCTGCTTTACTAATCTCAGGAAGCTTCAACTTTTCTCAAATTTCCAGTTGTAAGTGAAAAATGTACTGGATTGTCTCCCTTTTATATGTTAAAATAATGAGGCACTATTTCAGCACCACCCTTCCCTGTTTCTTTGTTCTAAATATAGAACTCAAGAATTCTGCCAGGTGTTAATTAATCTTCATTAGTCTCTGGAGAGGCAGGCAAAGACCTAAGAATTGAGAAATTGAGGCACACATGTTTAAACAATTAGTATAGAGACTTATCCAAGGTCACCAAATGAGTAACAGAAAAAACCTGGAATCCATGGCTTTCTGATCTTGTCCCCAAAATCCTCCAGGAGAACCATCTTGCATAAATACTTGCATGGCCAACATTTGCAAGAGCAGATGTTTTATCAAGCAGACTGTACAGCAAGGCCCACCCTTGCTATCTATTCCTATCTGCTTTTATTATGCTTTGGGGCTCTCGCATGATAAGACCTCCCATATGGTACTTGTATTAACATTAAATAATGGCCATTGTATTGTGTATACTATCACCATAGAAATATTTACTTAGTTGAACACAGACACCGGTCAAGCATGGTGATTAAAAACAAGCTAATCATAAAAACCATTCATGCTCACATCTATTTATAAAATCTGTTTCACTTGTGCCAGTTAAGTATAGGCTTTGTTCTAAACAAACACACGCAAACCTTCTGCACACCCAGAACCACGAAGGGCACCCCTCCCCCCTCTGCAGAAAGCCAGGCTGTGGGGAATGGCCCCGTGTGAAGTATCAGGCGTGTGTCTGAGGCTCAGCTAGGCTCCTCTGCGACTAGAGCTGGGCCTGCTGTTGACTTTTACTTCTTGCTTCATCATCTCCTCACACTGACACCCTTCCTGGGGTCTCTGAGCCCTCTCATTCTCAAACTAGGGTGTGCTCAAAGGCACCTGGCGTTTTTGTAGTAACTGCAGATACTCCAGATCCACTCAAGAGATCCTGTTTGAGCTGCTCTGGATGAAACCTAACATATGACATTCTCAGGAAACACTCAGGTGATTCTGGTCTTGAGGTCCACATTCTCCACTTGAGAAATGACCTCCCAAGGGGCATTTCTTAGGACCTCTTGCCTCCTGCCATTCCCTGCCCACAGCAGTCATTGTGGGATCATCGCTGGCACTGACGAGGGCTGCCTTTAATGCCCTTAAATTTTATTTCAGTGGACACCAGTGATTGTTATAAATGTGTTCCTTAAGTTGTATGCAGTAAAGTGCATGAGAACCTGGGCTTTGGAGCCAGAGAATTTGAGCTTTGCTGTACAACTTGCTAATCACGTGGCCTGGTAAAAACTGTGTAACTCTTTGAGGCCCCCTGTTTTTCTTTAGCATTTAAAATAGAAATGATAATAGGATTTGCTTCACTGAGTTGATGTAAGGGTAGTGACAATAATGCATGTAGAGGATGCAGTGCCTGGCACACTATTTAGGCTACCAACATCACCAGTTTGGAAATAAATTGAGTTGAACTGAGTGGTCCTTTTGGATCAAGGTGTTAGAAAATGCCACTGCAGGGCATGTCATGTAGAGGAAAGGACAGAGATGACCTGAATTTGATACCCAGCTCTGCTACTAGAGGGCTGAGTGGCTTTGGCCACATCCTTCTTCCCCTCTGGAAGAAGTTTATAAGGCGTTATCTATGAAATTAAGGGACAGGTCCAGAGCAGCGATTTCCAAACATTATGAGCAGGGAAATCCCTTCCAAATATCAATACAATCATAAAACATACAATAATGTTTATACTTATGATGGTTCATTGACACTTAATAGCAAAAGGATTTTATATATTTTGTAATTTAAAAAAAAGAATTTATCTTTATTAATTCCAGCCTCATTTACATTTATTTGGGAAATAGTCCTGCTGCTTTTGTATAAGCAGTATTATTTCTAAGACAACAGTGTTAGGTGAATTGTGAAAGAACTCCACTGCCCTTGGTAGTCACAGACTTTCAGCGTGGGAGCCCCTGGTCCAAACCATTGGTTTTTTATGGATCCCTCCTGCTAACAATGGCAATTGTGGGAACTCTAACTCTGAAACAGACACTCTCAGAGCTGTTTTGGAAATAGGGGCTGAGGGCCTAATTAAGTAGTCTTCTTTCTCTTCCCTCACTCCTCATCTTCAGCCACAAAGATCTGCAAGGCAGTTTTGTCAATTCCCTAGTTTCTGAGCACCTCCTGTAGGCAGGTGCTGTGCTAGATGCTTAGAGTATGTCAGAGAACGAAGCTTCATGCCATCGGGGGCTTCTTTCTAGTGGTCACGTGCCTCTGAGGTCACTGGCCTGACTTGTCTCCATGTTGGCTCTTACTGTCTGATGCTAGATTCCTGAGCAGACCCAGGATAAAGAAGTGAAACTTGCCTTTGGTCACTGGCTCCTCTCTTTTGCCTCCATTTTTTTTTTTTCTGTTTTTGGTTGTTTCTTTCTCCACCTAGGTCACATTTTTCCAGGATCAGGAACTGTGTTTGTGACTATGGACAAATGTCTTTCTCCTTCCAGTCTTTGGCTACCATATTTAAGAAACAAGGACTGGTCCCTAGAGCTGCAAGGCCCCATCTAGCTCTGTAATTGAGTCTAATTAATTCAGCAGAAATAATAGTACCTCACTTAGCCCAACTCTCTTATTCTCCCCCCAAACACTCAAATAAGCACTTGGTGGTTTTAGAAACAAGCCAGGCAATGGTAGCTAACTTTGAGGCTGTGTTTGATGGGCAAAGTCTAACACTACTATCTCTTTCCAAATGTGAATATTTCAGTCCCTGCAACAGACACCCAGGAATATTTTCTCTTTAGGCCAAGCAGACGGGATCTATGGAGAGTCATAGCTATGAAGGCCAAGTATTGGCATCAAGAGCTTCTGAAATACCTGGGTGTTAGATGCAAGACAGAAAAAAGAGAAATTGCTTCCCAACACATAGCGCCAATCAAACTGCCCTATAATTCTTTTCCTTGTCTGGTATCCATGTGCAGAACTGTGTACTGAAGAAATATTTGTTGAATGAGTGAGCAGACTCTATTTCTGTTCTTCTTCTCCTTTTTTTTTTTTTGCTTGGTCCTACCCATCATTCATCAGCTGGCTCTGCATTGGGAAAGAAAACACACTATGTTGAGCAGATTAATCTGCAAAAAAAAAAAAAAAAATTGCGAGTGGGCTGAAGTCAACCACATCTCCTGGTTGAGTAATGTGTGCCAGGTCATTCCCTGCCCTGCTTCCTTTTTGCTCAATGGTCTTACTTACAATCCCCATCACTAAACCTCTGACAGATCAGCAAAGGTCTCTCTATTGCTCAGGGTCTTCTAAGGGAAAAGAAACTTCACCAAGGAAGCAGCAAGAGAGACTTCAGAGTGATGGTTGAACCCCTAAGGCACCTTGGTCTGAAAAGCTGGGGGCTCTGGAGGAGCACAAGCTAACCTATGCCTGACTTCCACCTGCCAGCAGGAGTAGCATCTGGTCTACCTCCACGTGCCCTCTACCTTGACTTCCACGGGAGCCTCTCTCAAGTGATCCTGCCTAGGTGCAGAATCTGGTATACAAACCCATGGAGCCGGCCCAGTGAATGCAAAATGGTTACATTAAGGATTGGGGTTCTGTTTATTGACAGGGTCATGGCCTCTCCTGGTTATGACCCCCGAGGGACCCTGGCATGGAAACGGGATTTGTAACGTAACACTAACAATAACACACTAGAGACAGCCGTGACAGGGCCCTTCTCTCCTACATGCTGCAGCTGGCTCCTCAGGATGAAGACAGAGCAAGGGGCAGGCGGGGCAGGCGCAGGAGGGAGAAAGAGACAAAGGAGTGGGATAGAGTCCATGGGACTGGAGTTTCCCCGGCCAGGAGTCCAGCCCTGGCTTCTGTGGTCCTTGCGGTGGGAGGGCTCATCCCCTGCCTCCGGAGGCCTTCATGGTGCCTGTGTTACTTCCACCTTTCTGGATGGAGCTGTGGGCTCTGAAGCAGCCACTCCCTCCTGCCCACCTCCCAAGAGACCCCTCTACAGAGCCCTCCTGTCGCCAAGCAAACCTGCTCTCAATCCACCACACCCTCGTCCTTTGTGTACGAATTATTTATTTTTTCTCTCTGGGGTTGGGGAGGTAATGAGGCCAGATAAGGAGAGGAATAGAAAACTGACGTCTCAATAACTTTCTCATGGGTTCCTCATTCCACAGGCAGCCCGGACAAAATTGGAACAGCACATTTTCTTTGGTTTCTGCCCTTGTCTTTTGGGGGAAGTCCTGGGGGGCTGTGAAATATTTTCAACAGGGAAGAAGGGGTCCCAGAAATCATACTGCATGGTAAACCCCCGCTTGCAGCATTCCATCAGTGGCTTCTTTTCTGGCCTACCTAAAATGAGAAATCCTTGTGACCTTACAGGATCGGAAACAGGAGAATTGTCTGGTGGGCAACGAATGAGGGTTTAGGAGAGTAGCTGTGGTCCCTGCCATTTTTCCCATCAGATCTGCACATCACTGCTCACCCATCCAAGAGGCCCGAAAAGCCAGAGAGTGGAAATTCTAGAATTGTCTGGCATCCATTCAGTGGTGATTTCCAGAGGAAATGGTTAAGAACCTTTTCCTCCATCAGGCACTCTGGGAGGGTCAATTTCCTTGAAGAGAGGCGTCATGAACAAGAATAGTCAGCAGTCCCTTGGTGGTCTCGAATGAGGCCCCTTCTTCCAGAAATCCTCCAGCACCTCCTTTGCTGACAGGCTCTCTTTTCTGATGCCAACACTGCTCCATGCCTGGGGCTCCAGAGGTCCTCTAGGAGCCAACTCTTCTTTTGCCACACAGTATTGCCCTTTGAGATTGAAATCTTGATGGATAAGCCATCTAACTCCATGCTGTATTTGAAGGATTAAAAAAAAATTCAGAGCAGGTGGTCCTAAATTCGCTTAGATACATTTAGCATTATATTCACATAGAAAGGCAGTCATAGCTGCCTGGCCACTTGTTATTAGTAGCTGGGCATACCCAGGCTTCACCGACAGAATGAGGGCTCTTCGTACACAATCAGTTTTGCCATCACCCATTTCCTGCACCAGATTATCAGAATTCAAAGTGAATAAGAATTTTCTGTGTCTTCTAGTTACTACGTGGAGATGTGAAGCACAGAACGATAGATTTCATGTCCTTGATTGGAAAAACATGCAGATGAGGAAGTGGCTGACAACTAAATGTGATTTTTTTTCATGATTTCTTCTTCAAAATACACCCCTTCTGTATTATATATAAACTCACACCCACCTTAACATTTAATTCCCACCCTGCTCATGAGACTTCCCAGGTGCGTTTCCTACCTATGTGTAATTGACCTTTATAAAACATTGCCCCGTATCGTACCTTGCACTGTTCCACTTTATCGTTCATTAGTGTATGCACATGTTTTATTTTCCTCAAACAGATATGTGGCCCACAAGGGCAGAGGCTTTAGAAGTGTTCTCATCCTACCCTGGCACGATTCTCAGTAGGTTTGGACATTTGTGCCTCTTCCCAGCACATGGACAGGTACGGTGGCCCCACGTCTATGTGCTGGGAAGAGTATCATGATGGCCTGGAATTCAGTGTTAGTTCAGAGCTATTATCAGGGATTTTCTGAAAGTCAGCCAAAGAAATGAGGCTGAAATTCCTTGCGAGTAATTTAGATATTATTTGCCTAATTTTTGCAAGAAACCTACAGGACCATGGTCTCATATTTAATCATTTTCTGTCCTCTCTCTCCCTATCTCTCCCTATCGCTCTTTTTCTTTCCCCCTCTCTTCCATTTTTGCAAAAGTAGAGACAAAAGTTACCGGAAGACTCAATTGTCAGCGTTCAAAGTCTTTGCTAAACATTTGACATTTGACAGTGTGTCCCCCCGCCTTCCTCCGCACTCTCATCTCGCTTGCATGGGCACAAGTCTCAGAGAGATAACCATATCAGGCAGAATAAATGAAGCCTGTTTCCTTCTAAATTTGCTTCCTCCTACACAGTATGGCTATGCACTCTGAGGTTGGCATGCACTTTACCCCAGAGCTCTCTCTATTGACTTTTAGGCGGGGTAGTAGGCTAGACATAGTTAAAGAAAAAACAAAAAACGAACAACAATAAAACCCCATGTACATTCACCAGACAGATATCATGGACATTTTGAACCAGAAAGGCCCTCACAGAAAGTCCTTGTCTAACATTTTTATTTTATAAACAAAGAAACTGAGGCCTGGAAGAGTTCAATGAATTGTCTGAAATCAGAGTTTGCTGTGAATAGAGCAAGAATGAGAACTCAGAATGCTTTCAATACCAAGTTTGCTATTTTTTCTGCCTTAACACAAAGGCTCAGAAACTACACATTTCAGCAATAACACTGCAATTCCAGATAGGGGACGTCTCCAATATCCAAGGAGGCTGTATTCTCCCATACATTTATCAGGGAAACACATAAAAGCCTTATCCTCGCAACTTGCCTTGGGGGAGGTCTGGAAGAGCTGCTTCCGACCTGACTTGAGGTCTGAGTGAGAGGAAAGCAGCGGGGTATGGCATGTTTTGTGCGCCAGCTTCTCCCGTTCCCTGTGTGCCATAATCCAGGATTCACATGGGGGAGCTGGCCCCTCTTCTCTTAGAAGCCCCAGCTCACCAAGGACCAGTCGGGTCTAACTTCTTGCTCATCATAAGGCAGCACCATGATAGAGAGGAAAGGAAGCTGGAGCTGCTGGAGGCAGGGCTGGGCTCCCCGAGCAGGAAGGGCATGCAGTTCCCTACTTTGTGCAGTTTGGGGCTATCCAAAATTACCGTTTAAAATACCCTTCAGAGGAACAGAAATGCCACTACTGACGTTCTTTACTTCAGGTCTTTAGGGGATTTTAAAATGGAATCTAAAGAAAAATGAAAATGACTCCTCCAGTGGTAATGGCCTCCAGTGGTAATGGCCTCCAGTGGTAATGGCCTCCAGTGGTAATGGCCTCCAGTGGTAATGGCCTCCACGTGATTAGAAGCATGGATAAAGATGAAACTTGGAAAAGGAAAACGAGGATAAACCCCCACAATCTTGACCTCCTCCATCCTCTTCTTTCTGGCATGTGCTTGTGGATGGACAGACAGACCCCCACAACACACACACTCCTGTGGTGGTGTCTGGAAGACCAGACGGGGTTGCTGAGGCCTCCTTCCTCGGCCACCATCTGGCTGAAGCAAATCTCTCACTCGGAGCCAACACCCTGCCCCTCCCTGTGCCACCTGCGTAGGTGCCCAACAGCTTCAAGATAGGGGCCTCCCTCCTGCCCTGTTGCTCCTCACGTCTGGGGCTCAGCAGGGATGTTCGTAACTCCTAGCCGACCTTCTGCTTCTCCAGGGATGGGTGTGTCTGGCCTGCCACGTTCTCGTGGACACCGGCAGCCTCCCTTGTAAACCCCGTTCCTGCTCTTCGAGTGCATTCTTGGCCCACACAGCCAGCCTCTAAGGTGCCCCCGCTGCAAGACGGCCTCCCACTCACTGACTCGCCACTCCGCCTGTGTGCTTCCCAGCCGACCAGGGAGAGTTTTCAGAAAACTATTTTTAGAAAGAGTAACCTCAGAATAAACACCACTCACCAGATGCTGGTGTTTTTCTGGGGCAACCAAGCTGAGGATCATTTGTTTAAAGAGAAAGGTGAAACAGACAACCTTGCTCTTTTGGCCCAGGATGGTTTGCAGACTGCTGGGTTTTACTCCCTCTAGCGGCATGATTTTAGAAGACATGACACAGCCTTGACCCAGACTAATAACCGTATTCTGTAATGGCTGGGGTATTTGAGATAACTCAATTTTACTTGACATTTAGGCTTCTAGTTTGATGACAAGTAAGGACAGGTTTAATCCTAAGTTTATAGGTACAAACATGTGTTAAGAATAATAGGACAACCTTTCTGCCTCATTGTCTTATCCCTGGAAGGTTTGACGAATGAAATTCTATGTTGAAAAAAAGGTTACAGTAAAACTGCTGGATATCTTTGATTACATAAAACTTATTCCCTAAACAAGACCTGCGTGTAATTTTGTACTATGTATCACTTTCCTAAACAAGCGGATGGAATAAGGAAGAACAAATTAGAAGAGGGACTCGTGAGTCTAATGTTGGGAAGAAAACAGAACAAAACAACAAAAAGCTTTCTGACTGTAAGACTTGAGAGACTAGAAACACCTTACTAAGAGACATCAAAGGGTGTCCCTTTTTGAAAGTTGTAATCATATTTTTAATCATTCTATTTCTTAGTGAATTTGGTACAATCACAAAATGACAACAGAACAAAATGAAACGACTTTTTGTAGACATTCCTTCTCAATTACAGGATTCTACAATCCAGCCCCATTTCTCTCGTTGGAAGAAAACTGTAAATGAAAAGATTGTCACTGGCCTGGAGACACTAGTCCTCTGATTAGCAGAGCTTATCGGTGTGGAAAATAGTCAATGGACGATTATCTAGTCATATCATAAATGACTGGATTTCTCCTATAACCTGGCTGTTACTGAGCTGCAGACTAAAACCAAAACGACTGTGGGTGACCAGAGGGAAAACGCGTGAAGTCATCAATCAGTTAAATCATGCTCATATCACAGCCCATTTTGACTCAGACTTTGCACATTACAGAACTGCATTCATTCATTCAACAGAAAGCATTCCATTCACAAAGAGTTCAGCTAAACTGACAATTGATTCATTATGAGTTCTTTTGCAGAAGGACTGGTTGGTTTTCCAGAGTAACAGCCTCGTCTCTGACCGCCCTTTTCTCTGTATTCACATTCACCATTTTTGTATGTTTCTGCTCACAGCTTATCCAACTTTCAACAACTACTGATGGGGAGACTAGAATGCGGTTTCCCTATGGCATAAGAGTAGCACATGATACTTTTTTGTCCTCTAGAGTGGATCATAACAAAGAACATGTCGGTGCTAATTTCCCTGGAACATTGGTCTGTCTTCATTTGCTGCAGTAGAAAGGTAGACCTATATACTCTGTTACCCTGAGGGCAAAATTGTCCCTGGTTTAAAACCACTGACTTAAGGAGAGGTACTGGAAGGGAGAGAGATTTCATTCTTTCTTTTTTTCTGTTTATATTTTTCAACAATTATAGCAGACCTAAATTGTGGTGTAGGCCTTGGAGATCAATAGTGAACAATGATAAATTCCTATTGTCAAGTAACTTGTATTCTGGTATATGTGTACAACAGAGACAGACGGTACACAGCGACTAACACATGAGTATTCCTGACAGTGATAATGTTACGAAGACACTAACACGAGGTAGTGAGCCAGGGAGTAACTATGTCAGGATGGACAAAGCACAGAGACCATGGAGAGCTCTCAGTGCCAGCTCTTGCATTTAGCTGAACCTTGAATCGTAGTAGGCAAGAGATTGCCGTTGGTGGCGGCGGCTCTGATGGTGGCGGCAGTGGATGTTGTGAAAGAGAGTAATATGACCAAAGTTACATTTTAGATGTTTCTTCGGATAGTGTTCTATTTGCAGGATACTGGAAAAGAGCAAAGCCATGGAAACCAAGATATTGGTTAGAAAGTTGTGTAATTATTAAGAAAAATGGTAATAAAAGCCTGAGCTGGGTGATGGCAGTGGGAATGGAAAGAAAGGACCAATGAGAGAAACCGAGAATGAGAAATTTACAGCAGAGTTCACCTGATTTTTAGATTTAACTGATTATTTTTTAAAATAACTGTGTAATTTTGTCCCACGAGGACATTAAAACAAATGAACACTACTGTCAATTCTGCTTTATGAAAACAAGATGGTGTTAACACATGAAAAGGCAGACAGGACATAATCTTGCTACAAAGGGCAATCCTCTAGGTTAATATTAGTTTTTAGTTTTGTGTTTAACCCACTGGACTGTCTTATTTTTGTCATTGCATTATGAACATGTAACCATTATATACAAGTCTGATATTATTCTAAGATTGGCACTTTACAACCTGTGTGTTCCAGGCTTACCTGAAAACATGATGGATTAGGAGGCTGAAAGAAAAAAAAAAGTAATGTAAATGATGGCTCCCAAGTTTTGTACTTAGTTGAACAAGAATTTGAGGGAATCGTTAACAACAAAAAAAATAAGAAAAAGGAGAGGTATCTTTGAAATAAGGACTGTAAGTCTGGAGTGAAGTCTGACATATTTAAGATGTCCGAGGAACATTCCTAATAAAATAATGAGGAGTTGTAGGCTTAGTATTGAGATTAAGGATGAGAGTCCGAGTGACACATATAGATTTTGGAATTGTTCTAATGAAAGTAATTGAAGCCATCGGGGTGAGCACAATATCCAAGGGAAAAAAAGGAAGGAAAGTGGACTCAAACCAGAACATTAGAGAAAATTATCAGGCAAGACTTAGCCAGAACTCAAAGGTTAGAGGAACCCAAAATAGTCAAGGGCTTTCGTAAAACAAAATAGCCAGGTGTCAATGAATGAATTCATAGTAAGACAATTGAGGCCAGAACCATAATTAGCCTCTTTCTGGATAACCGTGAGAGGAAGGTCTGAAGATAGTTCATTTGTTAGTAACAAGAGCTGACAAAGCATAACGAAGAAGGGTCCTTAGATAACATGTGCTTATTATGGATCAAATCAGCACCATGCTGTGAATTTCTTGAGCTACTCTTGGCTGCTGGGGAGTGGGAAAAGAGAAAACAGGAGGCAGAAGATAGCACTAGAAGTAAGAAGAACTGCCAAGCACATGAGGATTCCAGCGTTTGAAAGAGAGAAGCATTGACAAGGCGACTTCAGGACCAGAAGTGGGCAGGAAAATGGGAAATCAGGGATTCATTGAAGGACAACAGATCACAATGAAGGGAGAGAAACTGCTGTGGACTTATTGTGATCAGAAGGCGGGAGGCCTGAGATTAAGGTGAATTCCAAAAGCATGAATGCATGTGAGTTTTGCTCATCAACTCGGCACCTCACTATTGTGATCCTAATAGTCAATACGACCTGCAAGCTCCTTGTCCTCACGGATCTGTGATCTATAGCAATGGCAGGAGGCAGAAAGAAACAGACAATATGGAAAAAATTAGTAGAGAAATATCAGGTGGTGATGTGACTGAAAGTGGCTGGGGTTACCACATACCAATTGGGAAAGAAAGGTCTCAAAGAGCAGTTAAGTCAACACCTGAGTGACTAGATAGAGGCAATCATGTAATAAGAGATCACAAGAAATGCTCTAGCATTGGAGGATAAAAGTAACAGAGGCATCGAGGATAACTTCTAAACTTTTGGCTCAAACAACTGCAGGTCCTGTTTATGGAGATGAGAAAGACTACAGAGTGGATTTGAAGTGGGTGAGGATTGGTATTATAGAAAATCAGGAATTCTCTTTTGCCACATTAAGATGTCAAATGCTGGTCCTGAAAATGGTTCTAGGCACAAAGAGAGCATCGATGAAGGCCAAGGGATTTTAAGGTCAGAGTATTAAGAGTAAAGAACCTTAGCTTGCAATATGAATCACAAATATCGTTCTTGTTCAATATCTTGAGGTTGTTACAGATGCGGGCAGGATGCCGGTTGAGAAGAAAAACCCAAAACTAAAACAATAAACTTGAATTGAAATTGCAAGGAACAAAGGTTGAATGTCCTAATGACATCCTAAAGGCTAGTGGATAATGGATAATTGGGAAAGGGATATGGAGGTAGACTCTATATATAGTAGCAGTTGATAGAAATTAAATATATTTCCTTAACAATATCAACAACAATATTTTGGCAATTAAGCAAAGTGCTTGCTAGCATTGGTACACAAAAAAATCAAATGTAGGGAGTGAGACACCTTACAGTAGGTGAAAGCATTAATACAGTAACTATGGAGGCAGAGTATTAAGGGATCGATCCAAAATTTTACACCCTAAGAGAGTGGCAGAGAGGGACCTCAGAAGATCCAGCTTGGAGCTTGCAATTTGCACACGTTCAACCTAAGATTTCTTCTTTTTTGCATCTGCTTGTGTGTGTGTGTTTGTGTGTGTGTTTCCAGCACAGCTTTTGGCTACTATTTCTCTAAGCAAACATGTGATTCTAATGAAATTTGCTGAATTTCAAGCAGCCACACGTGTATGAAAGCTGCCCAAGTTGGATATTTGTGGAATGCTGATTTTCCATACATATCAACATTTGGTAATTATCATCAGAACTATTCATGCAAGTTTAAAAGTGGAAATAAAATTAAGAGAGATTCAATAAGGACCTCAGATGACCTACTGGGCAACCCTCCGAGGTAATCAGTCCTTCAATGAGTGGATAACCATCCTGTCCTATGAAGCTAGGCATTCTCTTTAGTTCAGCCTCTCCTGGAAATCTTAACAGAAACATCTGCCATTTCCTCTTAAAACCCCACACATAGGGTGGGGTGGCACCTCGCTAACTGATGAGCTACAAGCAAGTTGTAATAAGTATGTTTCTAAATTGACATAAATTGGTGTTTGTATTCTTTTCTAATTTTGTAAGTTTCCCAAGGCCTGCTTCTTTCTGTTTTGTTTTGCTTTTTCTCTCTCAAAGGCTTAGCATATAGGTTTTGAATAAGCATACCACTGGCATAGTCTATTAGTTATTGATTGTTACCTTAGCTGTTGAATGAAAACAACAAACACTTCTTTTCCGTGGGTTTCCTTGGATCAGGACTCTGGCTTAGCCTCATTGTTCGGACATGGGGTCTTGTTAAAAGGTTGTGACTAAAATGTTGGCCAGGGTTGCAGTCATTTCAAGGCTCAACTCAGAGAGCATCCACTTCCAAGATCACACACATGGCTGTTAGCAGCCCTCAACTGCATGCCAAGTGGGCAGGGTAGCTGGCTTCCCCCAAACTGAAGTGATCTAAGAGAATTTTGAGAGAGAACCTAAGATTGAAGGCATGGTTTTCGTATAAACAAATATTGGAAGTGACTTCCTATCATTGCTACAGTAGTCTATTCATTAGAAGCAAGTCACTAAGTCCTCCCAACACTGAAGGGAGGGGAAGTACCTGGGGTATGACTATCAGAAGGTAGGGGCCATTGGGGACCGTCTCACAGATTGACTCCCACACGTGAGGAGTCATATGAGGCGCGTGTTGCAGATGAGAAACTGATACTCTGTCAGGAGTTTAATTTACCCAAATCCATGCCTCTCAGAAATGGAGCAAAAATCAATGTGTCAATTTGGAATCAGCCTGATTCCAAAAATCTGTGTGTTTCCCAGCACATTTAACTGTGATATAATACTATTATGTTGACAGTCATATACAAACTTGTATCTGAACTGTTAAAATAATTCAATATGGTTGTAAAAATGGCTGAGCAAGCTGCTTCTCTAGAACTTTATTTGTCCAATTAAGATTTGCCAAAGACTTACTCTGTGGCCATACACCGTATGACCACTGCCAATCAAAGGAGATGAAACGAACTCCATGCCTTAGAGGAATTCAAAATTTAATGGGGAAAACAAACTTATAAGTAGATAATAACAATATAAAATGATTAATAGAACACAGAACTATGGCATCCAGAGAAGGGAGAGAGTATCTGTTTTAAGTTGCAGAGGATGTGACATGTGCTGCAGGGAGATGGGTCTCAATAGATGAGTAAAAGACAGGAGGACAGATGGGGTGACTGATACTACAGAAAGAGAGAAAAATAACCTGAAAATATATTTTCAGGATAGCTTAGCAGTTTAAAAGCCTGGGTTGTTTGACAACCACTCCTTATTAACTATGTAAGCTTGGGGAGGTTTTCAACCTTTTGTGCCTCAGCTTTCCCATCTGCAAAATGGAGTACAAGAGTAAAGTTCACCTCATGGTATTACTGTAAAGCTAAATAAGAACATAAAGTGCTTAGAATGGTGTCTGGCACATAATAAGTCCTCAAAAGTATTCGCTATCATGACCTGAAAGGATATGAGCTTTTGGCATGGTACTTTGGAAGATATATAAGACAGATAATTGATCTCTGATTACGGAATTTTTTAAGTGCCTTACAGGACTTTTGTTAAAGATTTTAGACTAAGCAGATATAGAAATCTCTCTGACTCTGTTCCAAAGCTATGGCATTGCCAGATTTCTTAAAGTTTTAAATAGATAATGTAACTGGCCTTACAAGCATAAACGGACAATTCCATGTTAAGAAGAAAAAATCCACTGTGATAGCGATGGGAGGGAGCTGGCGCTACACAGCCATGGGGAAAAGCCAGACGGACCGCATACTACTAAGGGCCAGAGTGTAAACCTCCATCCAGAATGAAAGCTGAAGCACAGATCTCTCATGTGTCAGGAATTCTGAATCTGGAGCTCTGAATAAAACCAGGAGAAGGTAAAACATTGGCTTGTCTGTAAACTGAGATGGAAATATCTTTAAGAACTGGGCTGAAACCTTAGCTAAGATGCAAGCCACCCATTCTAGACCACAGATGGAAATAGAACCACTCATGGGAAATCAGAATCTGTTTTCTGTATTATGAGAAGATTTAGGGCCCCAATTCACAACAATATTGAGGTGGGGAAAGTCTGAGCTGAGAAACTCACCTCAATACTGGTCAAGGTCTCCTGAAATACAAAGGACCCAGCCCAGGGAAACTGTAAAACTGTCCCCTAAGGAATGTCACTATCTGGGACTCTACATGACCCTTATGGCAGATGGTACCAATAGAAGATAAACACTTAGGCAAAAAATCCTTAATGCATATAGAGAAATCTAACACAGTTGATTATTTTTATTCATGCTAGTTATGTTCTTTTTACAGTCTTAAATATAGCTATTTTTAATTTCCATAAGTTTTCGGGCAACGGGTGGTATTTTGTTATATGAGTAAGTTCTTTAGCGGTGATTTGTGAGATTTTGGTGTGCTCATCACCTGAGTAGTATACACTGAACCAAATTTATGGTCTTTTACCCCTCATTCCCTTCCCACCCTGTCCCCAAAGTCCATTGTATCATTCTTTTTTTTTGAGATGGAGTCTCACTCTGTCACCCAGGCTGGAGTGGAGTGGTGCAATCTTGGCTCACTGCAACCTCCGCCTCCTGGGTTCAAGTGATTCTCCTGTCTCAGCCTCCCAAGTAGCTGGGACTATAGGCGCCTGCCACCACACCTGGCTGATTTATTTATTTTTTATTTTTTTTATTTTTAGTAGAGACGGGGTTTCACTGTGTTACCCAGGATGGTCTCGATCTCCTGACCTCGTGATCCACCGGCCTTGGCCTCCCAGAGTGCTGGGTTTACAGACATGAGCCATCGCGCCCGGCCCATTGTATCATTCTTATGCCTTTACAACCTCATAGCTTAGCTTCCACTTATGAGTGAGAACATAAGATGTTTGGTTTTCCATTCCTGAGTTACTTCACTTAGAATAATAGTCTCCAGTCCCATCTAGGTTGCTGCAAATGCCATGAATTCATTCCTTTATAAGGCTGAGTAGTATTCCATTGTATATATATACCACAGTTTCTCTATCCACTTGTCATGCTAGTTATTTTCTATGAAGTAGCCACAAACACCACATTACTGAATACTGAATTATTGCCCACAGGGGAAATACAGGATTTGTTACTCTGAGCTGCTGGTCACATTTTTTTTTTGTCAACTAAACAATACATAACCTTGTTTTATGTATGTTTCTATTTAAAGACACCTTACTTAATATACACTCTTAACTCTTTAACATTAAACACATGGCCAATAGCACTCTAACTCATGCCTGAAGGAAGTTTTTCTAACCCACATATTTCTTCATAAGGCACATCACCGCTTTCTTGACTTAGGAACACTGACAGCACCTCAGCACAGACTAAGGGCCATTTAAAACAGAGTAATTACTAACAAGAAGCACAAAACGCAAAGAGCATGGAACTAAATACTCTGTGAAAAGGACATTTGTTGGCAGTAGGCAAGTTCAAACAAGAAGGCAGAGCGTCACACCCTTTGTGACTTCAGCTGGAAGCACAGATGTCAGGCGACTCCCATTTCTCTCTGCTTGCCACGGGCACATGTTTATGGATCGTGGCAAAACTGCCTTTAATATTGATTGACTCTGGAGTTACAAATAAATTTTAGTGAGTTGACGAATACACAAATAACAGGAAATGACTGTACCTGAAAATACAGTCTACTGATCCAATAAACAGAATAATTTACATTCAAAGACCTAGAGATATGTGACTTTATAATAAATCAAAATTACTGGAAGAAATATAATTCATAAAACAAGAGGAATACTATAAGAAGGGATAAACAAGCATAGAAAAGGACCAAAAAAGATATTAAAGTTGGAAAATGTTGTCATCGAAAGTGAAAACTCAATAGATAGGTTAGAAAATGGAGACTTTTTACATATTGAAAAAGAATTAGAGAGTTAAATGATAGACATGAAGAGATCGTCCAAAATCCATATCAAAAAGTTTTTCTAAATGAAACAGAAGTTAGGGAACACATAGAACAGAAAATCCAGCACTCTTTCATAGATATTCTAGAAAGAGTGCACAGGGAATAGGCAAGAAGCAATATTTGAAAAGCTAAATAAAGAGAATTTTCCAGATTTGAAGACATGAATATTCACATTTGAAAAGTGCCCAAAGTATAGAGACAAATTTTCACAAGTCCACATTGTAGGCATTACAATAAAATATAAGAATATCAAAGATAAACAAAGTATTAAAAACTACAATGGAGAAAAGAAATATTACCTATAAAGGGAGAATATAAAACTTCTCCTAAAGAACTCTGAATGATAGAAAAAAAGGAAAGGATATATTTAATGTGTTAATAGCTTTGAAACTAAAATTGTATACCTACCTAATTGAGCCTTAAACATGAGAAAAAGATGAAAAAATTTTTAGACATCTAAAAATTCATAAAGTTTCAGTTAAAGAATGATTAAAGTTATACTACAGCAAGAAGAAAGTAAATTAGGAAGAGAAAAAAAATGGATTTCATAGAGAAATAGTAGATAAAAATATTGGTAAAACATATTAATCAATCTAAACTCATATAGAATGTAAAAATAATGGTTTCTGCTTAAAATCAGGATTGAAATAAAACATTAGACAGATACAGCTTAGGAGATACAAAGAGAGGGTTTAGGGGGAACATTAATGTACTCTAAAGTCACTACTTTCTTCACAGGGAAGATTAAAAAATAATTTATTTTTGTTAGTAAAAGTAGAAGATCCAATTGTTAATTTTAAAAATGTAAACTCCAACAAAATAGAAGTAGAATATATGTCTTTCAAGTCAGTAAAGGAATAAAAGAAAGTAAAGAAAACTCTATTGAACTTACAGTCAATATGTAGTGTTATTTTCAGCCCTATTACATGGTACAATAGACTAGGAGTTAGAAGTCAGAAGATCCAGCTCTGATCTTGGCACTGCCCATAAATAGCTGTATCTGTTTAAATGATCCACTTTCTCCTTAAAATAGTTTATTCCTGTAATAAAATATTTTTTTCCGAAGAACAACAAAAAGATGTAGTGTTATTTTAGGCCGGGCGCAGTATCTCAACGCCTGTAATCCCACCACTCTGGGAGGTGGAGGTGGGCGGATCCCCTGAGGCCAGGAGTTCGAGGCCAGCTTGGCCAACATGGTGAAACCCTGTCTCTACTGAAAATACAAAAATTAGCCAGGTGTGGTGGCAGGCACCTGTAGTCCCAGCTACTCAAGGGGCTGAGGCAAGAGAATCGCTTGAACCAGGGTGGCAGAGGTTGCAACAGAGGTTGCAAAGGTGGCCATTGCAACAATGGCAGAAGTTGCACCATTGCATTCCAGCCTGGAAGACAAGAGTGACTCTGTCTCAAAAAAAAAAAAAAAGGTAGTGTTATTTTGTAATTCAAGAAACCTTCTGCGTTGCTAATACTTAGCAGTAACAGATAAAATTAAAATAGCTTAACGAGAAAGAGAGAAAGCAGAATAAACATGTATAAAGAGAGTTTAGAGATCAGTGAGAAAATAATGAGCAGTGACTGGGCTGAAGTCTGAAGTCTGCTGTGTGTGATAGCTTGGGGTGGGGTGGGAACATTTCTTTGGATTTTTAAAGCTCATTTGGGGTTCTGGGGATTGCGATTGCCCTATGCATTGTGGATGCCAGAGCATTGCTTATGATTTAACAGCAGGGATGGGACAAAAAGCTTATGAAATAAGAATGAACAAAAATAGCTCTATTTGCTGTTTATGACTTAAGCATAGGAATGGGAGGACAGTCACTGTCAGCTGCTGTCTGGCTCATGAACTAGGTTGGAAATTTCACCCATATCACAATGGAACAGCGTGTGTGAACTGCTAATATAAACTCTGCTTCTTGAAGGGAGTCCCAGGGGTTCCATGGGCTTAAACCCCATACTGCTAGGCAACAAGGATGTGATAGGGGAGGGGGAATATGAAGCATGCTAGTTTTTCTGTTATTGTCAGAGAAGGGCAGAGACATCAAAAAACATCTTGTTAGGAAAAGAATGTGTATATGAGTATGTAAGTTAAAAATGTAAGGGTAAATTTTAACTTCCAGTAAGATGGAATAATGAATGGCAAAGCAATGTTTCTAATAAATTATAACTTAAAAAGCCAGATTAAAATAAAAAAAATTAAAGGTGGGGAGCGGTGGATGCAACAGAGCTGTCAGAGAAGAAGGTTCTGGAGAGGAGGACTCGCAGGGAGGTGAGCTCATCATCTTCAGCTACTTTGGGAAGTAGTTTCTGATTCTGGTGCAGATAAACTCGTTGTTTACCTAAAATTCGAATTTAACTGTGTATTCTGTATTTTTTCCCCTAGCAACCCTAGGCTTGAGTCAGGGAAGTGATGTATGACTGGAGGCAGAGTAATTATCGAAGCTTTGGGCTACAGTGACAAGATGGAAGACTTAAGGTGCCTAAAACACACATCTAGACTAGTCTTTGATGTGGACACTGAATTACAAAGCCGTGTGGGATGGAACCCTAAGAGCTAAGTCAGAAACCTCTAAAAAGAAGAGGATTCCACTCTGCTAATGAGAGAAGACAAATCTAACCAGAAGAGGAGACCTGGTGAACACACAAGCTCTGATTAACACCATCAGAAAGAGGTGAGCTAGAAATAGGCTTAGCCTTGCTAAATTTAATATGAAGTCTTAAATCAGCTTAGTCTCTACTGAGTTGATCTGCACACCTCACAGTGTATTTGCCTACCATTATAAAAAGGGTTACAGTGATTCTATGTACCCTACCTGCCTACGAGAAAAACAAACCAGCAAACAAATGACAACAAAAACAAAACAAAACAACATAGCCCTCTTGAGAGGAAGAAAACACCATCTAAAGCAATAGAAACATACCCCCAAAGATTCAGGACTGAACCTATTAGACAGGGACTGTAAAATATTATGATGGTTGTGTTTAAAAAAGGAGGGTAAAATGGAGAATTTCAGTAAAAACTTCAATCCATGAATACAAATCAAATGTAAATTCTAGAATTGAAAGACATAATAAATAAAGAATTCAATAGATGGATCTGATGGAAAATTAGACACAGCAAAACCAGAAGAACTTTAAACTGGAAGACAGAATAGTCGAAAGTACGCAATTTGAATGCCAGCAAAAAGACAGGGTGGGCAACTGAAGAAAAGAGCATAAGAGATATGTGAGTCATGGTGGAAAAAGAAAAAAAAAAAAGACTGACATATCTGCTCTCGGAGTCCCAGAAGGAGAGGGGGAGGAGTATGAAACAGAAGCAATATTTGAAGAAATATTGGCAGAGTATTTTCCAAATTGACTAAAGGCATCAAGAAAGAGATTCAAGAAACTCAGGAAGCCCTATTCATAATATTTTGTGCCATGGTATTATAACTTCTGTAAAGCGAAGACCAAGAGAAAATTTCGAAAGCAGACAGATTACAAATATGTGCTTTACCTTTAAAGGAACAAGCATAAGGATAATGGTGAACATGCCAATTGAACAATAAAACCCAGATGACAATAAAATAAGACCTTTAAGGTGCTGAAAGGAAAAATAAAAACAAAAACCTTGCTATTCAGAATTCTCAGCTTAGCAAAAATATACTTTAAAAATGAAGGTGAATAAAATTCTAGCAGACACACAAATTAACTAAAGAAGCTCTTTCCAGATACACATTCAGTGCCGTAATTTGGCAGAGAAGTTACAGCACACAAACCTAAAAGGAATATGCCTGCAGGAATAATGGGAACTCAGGAATAAATCTATGGATGGATGCGCAAGGAGGTCTTAATGTCACCCTGGTCCTAAACAAGACCCCAGAGCCTCAGCGTAACCCAAGAGATGGAAGGAAACCCCAACAATGACTAACGTTGATTCTCCACCTCTCTGGAGGGCTGGATCTTCGGAGTGAAAATAGTATTTACTAGATAAAATAGCCTTTTTGTCCTCTAAATGGTACCAAGCATTTACTGAAAAGAATTGCCCAAGTCCAGATCTCTTTTTCCGGAAACCAAGGTATTCACCATTGTGATAGTGATTTGTAATTTGGTATATTAGTTATTCCTCAGCAGACACACATCTTTTATGTTTTTTGATAAACCTGAAATTATTTTTGATTTCTGATAAACTGGTAAAATTATTAAAAAGAACAAGATTGTGTGAAGGGCTCTGTGACAAACCACTGGACAACCATAGACATTTACTATGTGATCTAGTTTGCTACAGCAACAAAAAGCATTTGGGTATGAATCCACATAAATGCGTTTTTAACCATTCTAGATTAACCTGGAATCAACATTTTGGTTTGTTCATTTTGTTTTTGAGCAAGCTACCATTTTACATTTTTCTGTTGTTATGATTTATCTATCAACTCAATAATTTTGGAGCAGAAGCAGGGAATCTCACCATGTTTCTGGGAATAAAGATTAAATATCTCAAACATATAAAATCCATATATTAATTTATAAATATAGTATGATTCCAAAAACATTCAGCCTAAGTCTTTTTGTATTAATATTTCTTTTAAAATAATTTGATAAAATAATTAAAGAAGATTTTTGAAAAAGAGGAACAACCAGAATTCACCAAATCTATCAAATATTAAGATTTATATAAAGCAGTAATACTTAAAGTAGTATGGAATTGGTGACAACACAAGTGTACTTACAACTTCAGGAAAGGTGGCTTAATAAGTAAATGCTTTGAGATTCCCTGCTTCTGCTCCAAAATTATTGAGTTGATAGATAAATAGTAATAATATAAAAATGTAAAATGTTAGCTTGCTCAAAAACAAAATGAACAGACCAAAAATTTGTGTGACTGAAAGACACACCAATGATAAAGAGAATATTTTAAAAGAAGCCAGAGAAAAAGACACATTACCTATAGGGGAAAACCCATAAGAATGACTGCGGAATTCTCATCAGAAATAATGCAAGCCAAAGGATAGTGATCCACATTTAGAGTGTTGGAAGAAAAAAAAAACTTGTCATGTAACAATTCCATATCAATCAAAACTATCATTCAGAAAAAAAGGCAAATAAAGGTGTCTTCAAACAAACAAACAAAAAGTGTTGAGAAAACTCATCACCAGCAGCCCTGTACTGAAAGAGATATCAAAGGAAGTTCTTCCAGCTGAAGAAGAATGACAGTCACTGGAGTCACAGATTTGCATGAAGGATTGAGGAGTGCCAGGGATGAAAGTTTACAGTGCAAATGTGGACATGGCTCAAATTCACAAGGGTAAATAGCTTACCCAGGAAAACTCTCAGCTGTGTGTTGTTGTAATGAAAAGAGGGGACACTGAGAGGGTGACAGGGTGCACTTAATCCTGCATGATTCCGAGAAGGAAAACCAGAGTGAATGCAATGTTTTTTGCCCCACATCATTGACAATGCTTAGAACACATTGGGATTCCGGACAATGTCAGATTGTATACATTTTGTCAATTTAGTGGATGTGAAATTATATGTAATTATGGTTTATTTTACAATTCTATGATTCTAGTGAAATTGGCATCTATTAAAATATTTGTTAGCTATTTATTTCTTCTTCTGAGAAGAGCTAGTTTATCTCTTTTGCTTATTTTTCTATTGGTCTATTTATCTTTATTCTGAATGATTCATAGAAAGTCTTTCGTTAGGTTGAACCGTAAGAAATAACAATATTCTATTATTTTAGATAGACAAAGAAGGCGATTTCATATGGTTCAATGTAATCTATTTTGGAAAAAAGTCTCTTTTTGGTTATATGTATTTTAAAAATTTCCAAGTTTATAGCTTATCTTTCCACTCTACTCGTGGCCTCTTTGATGAACATGTTTAAATTTTAATGTAGACAAACATATTAGTATTGCCATATAGATTTCCAGATTATGTGTCTTAAAAATTATCTTCAGTCCTGTAGTAGTAAGAGTATTCTCTAATGTTAAAAGATTTTAAGCTCCAACTCTCAAATTTAAACTTTTAAGAAACATGGAATCTATTTTAATGTATGGTATCAATTAGATATCCAATTTTGTTTTCTCCTTTATAAAAAAGCATTTACCTTAGCCCCATTTATTGAATTATCCAAACTTTCTCACTGATCTGTAATATAATTTTGATCATATTTAAGTGTTTATATGTGTGTTCTGCAGTTCCGTTCCATTGTCTGTTCCTTGGCCAATTATCTTAATGATTTTGTTTTACACCTGGCTTTGTACCTTGGTATCCAGAAGGCCAATCTTATTTCTTCTTAAGGAGTGGCTTTGTTATTCTTGATATTAGATTTTCAAAAGAATTTTAAGATTACTTTTTAAATTTCACAAAATACCTGTTGGTGTTTTTGGGTTTTTTTTTGTTTTTTTGTTTTTTTTTGGACCATAATGAATGGCTCTGTTAATTTGGGAAAGAAATAAATTTATGATATTAAATCTTATTAAAAGGGTGTAACAAAAACATGACATATTAATTCTCATAATTTACTTGAGAATCCTTTGAAACCCTTTTGAACTGACTATTTATTATTATAAGAATCCTTCTTCAAATCTGGTGGTGTTTTACTTTAAAGTCTACTTTTAAAGTTTTCTTTAGTGTTTGCATGATGTGTATTTTCTTACCCTTTTAATTGAAACTTACATTTAAGTAGATCTCTTTTTCATGGCAAACAGTGGGTTTCATGTATCATTTTAAAAATTTGAGCCTGCCAATGATTGTCTTTTAGTGCTGTGTTAGTCTGTTTACATTTAATGCAATTACTAGTAGAACTGGATTTAAATACTTGTATTACGTCTTGTATTTTTTTTTAAATCCTTTTTCCCTTGCTCTTTTTACTTGTTTTGCTTTGGGGATTACTCAATTGTTTATTATTATTTTATTTAAATGCTTATATTTTATTTTTGTCTAATTTTATACTATTTAATTATTCTAGAGATTACAATATCCATCCTTAATGCATTACAGTCTACTTTGAATTAGTATTTTACCACTTTATAATCAATATAAAAACCTTACAACAAAGTGAAAAACGTATCCTTCTCCACTTTATGTACTAAGTTGTCATATATATTGCTTTTGTCTATACAAATCCTAAAACACATGAATGTACTTGTTATTTTAAACAGTCAATATTTGGATAATTAAATAAAATAGGCTTTTATTTGTTCAGACATGTTTATTGTTGTAAGTTCTTGTTGTTTCTGAATCTCTGTTCTTCCATCTGAGATAAAATACTGCTTTACTCCATTCTTTCTGTCTTTAGAGATTCTAATTACACATTTTTCAGACCACTAACAGTGTCAAACGCTCTTCCTTTTTCATTGGTTTTAGATATGCTTTCAACTATTTGTGCTTCAGTTTGTATAATGTCTATTATACATTATGCAATGAGCCTTTCTTCTTATGTATCTATTGTACTATTCTGTATATGGAACACATTCATAACTTCAGATATAGCACTTTTCACTTCCAAAATATTTATTATATTTTTCTCAGATAACCAATTTCTCCAATAAATTTATTAATAATATATCTATTTTGCCCTTGTTTTCCTCTATTTTATTTGACACATACAATAATAATTTTAAAATTATTGTCTGTAATTCTAGTATGTTGTTCTTGTGTCTGCATCTATTGGCAGTTTTTTAATGCTTGATTAGGCGTCATATTTTTCTGCGTTTTTGTATGTTTCCTAATTTTTTGACTGCATGGCAAACATCGTATATAATAAAACCATAGATACTGAGGTTGGTAGTGTTTCCTCTGACAGAGCATTGCCCTTTCCTTGTAAGACAGTTAGAGTGAAAGGCTGATCTCTCATCTAATAAAGAATGGGGCTTGGTCAGAAATGAGTGGCAGCTTAACTTAGGTTCATTCACCTGAATTCAAATGACCTTAAGGTAAAACCTACCCTCTGTGTGTTCCAGTAGGTCTGTATTGTGGACTTCTTCCTCTGCTTACCCCATTGAGCCCCAATGCTTCGTTCCTCTATGCTCAGACTCAGCACATGGCTTAGATGATGAAAGAAGCCACTAATCTCTATTACCTAGAAAGGCTTTTACTATAACTGTGTTTAGTTTCTTTATAGTCCTTTCATCCACAGCTCTCTGATGTCTTTAATTTTTTTTATTTTTAAATTTATTTTTGTTTTCTTAATGGATATGGGGGGAATGATGGTTTGCTGTCATCTAGATTCTTAATAAGTGTAGAATGGCTGTATATCATTCTTTTCTCTAAGTTTGACAAACTTTTAAATACTAATAATGTCTAGTGTTTTGACAGATATAGAGAAAAAGCAAATATATAATATAATTATATGCACATTATATATGTGTGTGTGTATATATATATATATATAGAGAGAGAGAGATGACAGCATACATTGATAAATCATGTTAGGAAGTCAATTTGGCATTATTTTAAATGCGTGTATTCTTTAACCATAAATCTACTTCACAAAATTTATCTCATAGCAATATTTGTATGTATACTCCAAGAATTATATAAAGTATTTTCACAACCAAGTCAGAAAACAGCCTTAACTAGATGAGTGTTTGCACAAACCATAGAACATCTATGCCTTGGTAGGCAATATGGTCATTAAAAAGATGGATATGAATGGAAAGAGACTGAAGACACTACTAAGTGGAAAAAAATAAGTATTAGAAAAATGTTGATGATTCCATTTAGGAATTAAAGTTAGGAATTAAAATTCCATTAGAAACCTAAGTCTAGAATCTTAACATGCATGAGTGTACCTGTATGTGTATGTGTGTCTGTGTGTGGAGAAAAGAGAGAAAGAAAGTTGAAGGCAGGGTGTGGAGAGGGAGAGAGAGAAAGCACACATTCAAAATATTCAATAAAGAATTAGAAATAAGTGCACCATTGTCCATACTATTTACCTATGTGAGATTACTGGGATTGGAATGGTTTGAGATGATTTTCATAGTTTATTTGATCATGATGACTTGAACCTTTTACAATTAGAATTTGCTGCTTAATAACTGAGTAATGTAAAATATATCAAAAGGGAAAACAGCAAAAATAGAGTTAAATATTTAATAAGTATTCAAGAAAAAATTAAATTTTTATTTTACAACTACTTGAAGGAATTCCAAAGAAATAAACCAATTGAATTACTTAAATATTCAAAGCCTATGAAAATAACTCAAAAGAAAGACAAAAAGATTATAATTCTTGCAATAAATATGAAAAATCATATATAACTCAACATATAATGTAAAATACAAAAATCACAATATAAAGAGAAACTTTAAGGCTTAATTCATGCATAAAACTCATAAAGGAATATTACACCTAAGAGAATTATAACTAAGTTTATATTTGGACAATTTTAGCCTCCATTGAATTAAATAAACTCCCATAACACCTATGAGTTCCATTGAATATCTGGTAAAATGTTTATAAAATTTAATCAGAATCATAATTCTCAGTGCTGTTTAGATGAACATAAAATGGTACCGATGCCAAAGTACATGATCACTTTAGAATGCAATCATGCATATCTCTCTACATCCATGTAGTGCTCATAACATTTGATTTTCCAAACCCGTTTTTGGAAATGTGTCCAAATAAACTCTTCCAGGAAATTAAGAGAAAAATTATATACATCATGTTTTTATTTGGGGAGTATTAATAAAGCCCAAAAAGTTCAGTAATAAATGAATAACCACTGAAATTAGTACACATTTACATGATAGAATATTATGTATTCATTTAAAGTTATGCTTGTGAAATCTAAAAACACAAAATCAAAGCCAAACAACTCCTAATATTGATCTACTGATAAATGAAAGAATAACATTTAAAAATGTTGACCTACTACCTGACAATGAGAAAAAATGTTTTACATTTGTGTGGGCAGGACTGGGAAAGTCTGAACAAAAATGAATTTTTTTTCGTTAGAATGATAGGCTTATTGGTATATATCTTTCTCTTTTAAAGTGTCTATAATAGCATGGATATTTACAATCATAACACCTGGAATTCATATATAGCTTTTGTGTTGTGTGATCAATGTTAAGTCTATTGTTCAGAAATCCATTTGTTTTTCTCTTTTGAAAATAGGATGTATCTCTATCCCTATTTTTTGAGGAACTTTCTAATTATCTGTAGTTTTTACAGGGTTACACGTTATATGTTGACCCTCACACATGCAGAGGGTGCCCATGTTCTGAGAAGCTATTATTCTAGGCATGAATTTACTAAAAGTGGCTACACGCTCCTTTACCCTCTCTTCTTTAAATTTAATTTTTTAAACCTCTCTTACTGAGTTTTAAATATCTTTTTTAAGTTTAAACCACCCCTCATCTAGAAGCAAAAGAGAAGTAAAATGTTATTTATGAAGTTTCGTCTTTTTTTCCTCTCATCTGATGATATTATATAACAACCAAGTAGTTACATTTCACATTCATCTTTCTGTTTGAAATACAGCTAGAAAAACCTTTTTGTTTTCTTTTGCCTGAACCTTCTTGATTCTATTGTTACTGGTTTCTGACATTCCACCATTCATAACTTCCCACCTCTCCAGTCATCGTTGGTATGTACACTTTTAAACCCTACGTTTCTTATAAAGTAATTTGTACAGGCACATTGGATGCTCAGTATCTCTCCTCTTGTTGATATCTATCCTTAGGTCACTTCATTTATGGAAGCTTCTAAACACACTTGGCCTTCCTTTTTTCAAAAAAATAAAATTTCAGGTTTTGATATTAGATCTAATTTTTTTCTAATGTTTTTGAAAGGGAGTCCAGTAGATAAAGAAATAGAAAAAAATTACTATTTTGAATTTAAAGCATTTTTCTTAAATACATGCCAGTGAACAGTGAAATACGATACTATTTGTATAACAATGATAATTTAAGAAACAAAGACTTTTCTCACTATTTTTTTCTTTATCATTCTGAGACACAGCATTGCACAGGGTACATGCAGATGACAGAAAACATGCAGTGAACTCATAACACTACAGACCTCTATAATCTTTTCCCAAGTCACTTCTTTCTTTTTTTTCTTTCTTTCTTTCTTTTTTTTTTTTTTTTTTTTTTGAGACAAAGTGTCACTCTGTTGTCCAAGCTGGAGTGCAGTGGTGTAATCTCAGCTCACTGCAACCTCCAACTCCTAGGTTCAAGCGATTCTTCTGCCTCAGCCTTCTGAGTAGCTGGGACTACAGGCACACACCACCACGCCTGGCTAATTTTTGTATTTTTATTAGAGGCAGGGTTTCACTATGTTGGCCAGGCTGGTCTTGAACTCCTGACCTTGTGATTCGCCTGCCTTGGCCTCCCAAAGTGCTGGGATTACAGGTGATTCTATTGCGCATTTGAAATACCATAATATCCAAAGTTTGAAGGTAACATGAGGGGAATATAAAACCATAAGTAGAATGTAGTGGTTTAGTGCTGTGTCTTCTGAGAGAAATACCATCAGCCTATATTAGTCCATTTTTACAGTGCTATAAAGAACTGCCTGAGATTGGGTAATTTATAAAGGAAAGAGAGTTAATTGACTCACAGTTCAGCATGGGTGGGGAGGCATCAGCAAACTTAGAATCATAGCGGAAGGCAAAGGAGAAGTAAGGCACCTTCTTCACAAGGCGGCAGGAAGGAGAGTGAGCACAGGAGGAACTACCAAACACTGATAAAACCATCAGATCTCCTGAGAACTCACTCACTATCACGAGAACAGCGTGGGGGAAACTACTCCCATGATCCGATTACTGCCACCTGGTCTCTGGATACATGGGAATTATGAGATTACAGGGATAATAATTCAAGATGAGATTTGGTTGGGGACACAAAGCCTAACCATATCATGGCCATAGAATAATTCTCACTCTTCTGCAAAGACTCTGGGCCTAAATTTAGTTTCTTTAGTGATCAGATAGATTATCTTTCCCCTTTTCAAGCTTGTAAACAAGGAGATGGGGGTCTGGGCTATATTGTGTTACTAATGAAGAGATCATCAAGGTGTTTTATGTGGAAGTTACAAGTCAATGGAAGCTCATGGGCAAAGGGATGATGGACGATAGGGTAACATTCTAAGGGTTAGACACAGATGCGCACACACACGCACACACATTTGAATAAAAAAGACATAGATGGATAGATATACATACATATGTACATATGCCCATACATTTTTCTGGGTAGTGACATAGCTATAACCACCAAAAATATTTAAATCCTGGTGCTTGGATGATTCTTTCTCATCCTTACCAAAAGCAACTGAAGAATGATCCTCTCCAACTGAAATTGTACAAGCCACCTAAGAACATGAAGGGACACTATTTTTGTGGTGGTCTAAGGGAGAGAGTCAAAGTGGTTTGCTCTTTTCCAAATTGTTCCCTAGATTTTAGATGTCACAGCAAAACATTCAACAACAACCTCCCTTCTCCCATTACCTCCATGGAGAGGAGGGAGCTGAGTGGGGAGGCTCATGCTTGTCAAAGGAAATAAAAAATGGAAGGAGAAGGAAGGAAGCAACTAAATTCACCTGTGTTAAGGCGCTTTGCTAAGGTGAAGAAAGGCTTGTGAAGGTTCTTGAAGTAAAAAGAGAAAAAAAGCAAACCAGTGAACAAGAGTGGGCCCTGCACCCGCCAAAGTCTTTACACACCAAACGGCCTCCCTGTGGCAGTGTGGAACAGCCTGTTTGTGGAAACAATGGCAATAAGCTGGCCCCAGAATCAATCACCAGGCCAACAGGTAGATGATCTCCAATGTTTTTTAATTGTTGCTTTTAAGTGATTAATTTTTAAATAATATTTCTTACTTCCTTTAGCGCTCCTTCAAAGTTGCGTTAACATCATGTGGTGCATAAGTGCTCCGCCCTATCAAAGCCTACTGCTCAATTTTTATTTATTCTTTGGATTTGAATGCATAAAAGCCATCAGTACACTTATATTAATAGTATCTTATTGGAAAATGAGGCTTCAAGAACTGATTCACTTCAATTTAATTATTTTAGAGGGGAGAGGACTCTGCTTCCTACTAGCAAGCAACTTATTATGACTTGGTTTAGCAGATTTAACCTGCAAGATAACTGACTGAGTATAACTGAGAATGAGAGTTTAATGGCAAGAAGAAGGTGTATGGGTATGTGGGGAAAAGGGTAACTTTGGAACTTAGTATTGTAGGGGAAGAGAAATATCTTTCTCATCACCAGGGTGACTGAGACTCCGTAACAAAAGTCAGATTAACAAAAAGAAAGCATACAGATGTATTTAACATAAGTTTTGTGTGACTCAGAGGCCTTCAGAAATGGATAACCAGAGAAACAGGGAAGCCTGTGCATTTTCCTTCTGTCTGATGAAGAGTGGCAGTCATGGGGAAATGTGACAGAGGACAAAGGGTCTAATCTAATCATAATATGCTGGGAGGAACTCAACAAAGTCTGTTTGTTCAGTTTCTTCCTTGTATCCCTGTGTCTTCAGAGATAAGGATGCTCGTTTCCTTTGGGTATAGGGAGGGTACCACTTGAAAAGGGCTTATAACCTGCTTCAGGGGAGAAGAGCAAGGGGAAGGTAAAGGCTACCCTTCTGCTATTTTCTCAGGTGCCATATTTTGGGTAGCATGTCCTGAACCCACCGGTAACCTGCCCGTGGAAACTAGAGCTGAGTACAGTACTGTTACCAGAACCTTGGTAGCTCCAAAAGGTGGGATCTTTCCCCATTCAGTGTCGCAGAGTCAATACACAAAATTGAAAGTGAATGTCAGTAACAGCAAGCTTTATTTGCTGGCCAGGTAACGGAGAAGCGGGAAGGTGGCTCACAAATCAACTTCTCGACTAGTGAAGTGTGAGTGGGTTAAAATACACAGTTTCCATTGTGGAAAGCAGTGTGGTGATTCCTCAAAGAGCTGAAAACAGAGCTACCATTCAACCCAGCGATAACATTACTGCGTATATACCCAAAGTAATACAAATTGTTCTACCATAAAGACATATGCATGTTTATGTTTATTGCAGTACTGTTCACAACAGTAAAAACATGGAATCAAGCTAAAGGCCCATCAATTGCAGATTGGATAAAGAAAATGTGGTACATGTACACCATGGACTACTATGCAGCCATAAAAAAAAGAGTGAAATTATTTCCTTTACAGAAACATGAATGGAGCTGGAGTACATTATCTGTAGCAAACTAATGTGGGAACAGAAAACCGAATACCGCATGTTCTCACTTAAAAGTGGGAACTAAATGCTGAGAACACACAGACACAAAGAGGGTAACAACAGGCACTGGAGCCTACTGGAGGGTAGAGGGTGAGAGGAGAGAGAATATCAGAAAAAATAACTATTGGGTACTAGGCATACTACCTGGGTGAAAAACTAGTCTGTACAACAAGCACCTGTGACATAAGTTTACCTATGTAACAAATCTGCACATGCACCCCTGAACTTAAAAGTTTAAAAATAAAAATAAAACAATTAAAAAATTAAAGATATGGCCTCTTTAATGAAGGGGTTGGACATTAAAAATGAGGGGAGGAATATTCCTGTATTTTCCAGGAATAGGCAGTGAACTTCTTGGAACAAGTAGTGTTGCCTTCCTTTTTGTTATTTTACAGCTTCTTCCAGTCACTGTTATGGGTGATTGTCAATTGTCATGGTGCGAGGAGAATGTCATTTAGCATGGAAATGAGATTCTAATGAAGTCTGAGGTCTTTTTGAAGTCGTTGGTTGGCTATCTTGGTTCTAACCAGTCTCAACTGGTGTGAGTACAAAGGGAACATCTCATAGCAAGCGTCCTATCTTTAAAAGATAAGCAGAGAGAGGGTGGGGTAGAAATTTTGCTATGTCACATAGGCATTCCACCAAGTAATAGACTATACATAAGGGGATTTTGCGCAACCAACACAGACCCTGTGAAATCATCATGAACCAAGTTTCTATAGAATTGTAAGGAATATATAGCATCATCTGTTCTAGTTCTACATTTTTCAAATGAAAAATTCTTAAGGCCTAGGAAAATGATGTCTAGCTCACATTCACTCACATTGGTAAGGCCAGGAGAACTCATTTCACTTGACTCTTAGTCCAAAGTTTTTTCTCCAGTACCACAAAGCCTTCCTTCTCTTCAGCAGGTACCCAGTGATATAAACTTCACTCTGAGGATCTCAAAAAAACTGTTAATTATAAATAATAACTATAATTTTCATTGCCTCATTTGTCAAAATGCAAAGAACACCAGAGAGTTGTACAATGGTCATGGTAGTCTTTATACCTCCAGCCAATTTATGTCAGCTTAGAATTCAGAAGAGGTCCTTATATTGGAAAGTAGCACTGGGCGTCAATCTGCAGTGTCACTTTGCTAGATAAAGATCTTGGTTTAGTTTGAGCTGAGTTCATTTGCACAGAAATTTTTCTGCTTGAATATTGCCTGAGTCTGTTTGGGTTGCTATAACAAAAAAATCTCTTAGTCTGGGTTACTTACAAACAACAGAAGTTTATTGCTCACAGTGCTGGAGGCTAGGAGGTCCAACATCAAGGCTGTGGCAGTTTTAATGTCTGGTGAGGGCCTGTTTCTAAGACATTGCACCTTTCATGTGTCCTCACATGGTAGAAGGTATGAACAAGTCCCTTAGACCTCTTTTATAAGGGCACTAATCTCATTCATGAGGGTGGAGCCCCCATGACCTAATCACCTCCCAAAGGCCCAATCACTTCTTATTAAGTGATCTTAACACATCTCTTTGGGGATTAGGTTTTAACATACGCATTTTGTGGAGACAAAAATATTCAGACTAGCAAACATGATGCGTTGATTCTCTTTGGGTTGGGGGGAATGGTACTTCTTTTGGGTGGTTGAGCAATTGATTTTCACATATTATCTAAGATGCCTAAAAATGTTATTTTATTTGAACATGAAAGGAAAAAGCATGGGCCTGTGTAGTTATTGAAGAGCAGGTATCTTGTTTGTCATTTCCTTTTGCTGGTACTGAAGCCAGTGTTCACTGTCATTAGAAAGTATACTCTATAACATAAGAGGTTATATTCTAAACCTTGGATTCTCATTTCCAGGGGAATCTTGCAGATGAGATATTCATGTGTCAGTGAGACTTGTTGAGAGACAAAGAATCCCCTTGAGGCTATCACTCTGTAGGATGCCAAGAATGACTTCCCATAACTTTATGCTTTGCTGTTTCTCCTGCTGTCATGACAGCTATCAAAACCCAGAAAGATGGAAAATAAGAGCCTGTCAGTGACTATATTGGGTATTTTTTGTTTTAATTATAAAAGCAATACAAGTTCATCGTAGAGGAAAAGCGCGCGTGCGCACACACACACACACACACTCTCTCTCAACAGGACACAGAGTATAAAATAAAAGACAGGTCTGAATAGGTCCTTTCACCACCCAACTTATATATATAAATGAGATCATACTATACATTTTGTATTTCTACTTGCTTTTACTTCCCTACTTTTAAATATATTCTGGCCATTTTTCCATTTTCTCACATAGGTCTGTCTCACGGTTAATAGCTCTACAAGGGTTGCACTGGACATTTGGATCATGGACTCAATACACATCTTATCTAGCCCCTGTTCATGGAATCTGTTTTCTTCTAATTTTTCCCAATTATTAAACATATTTTAATGCGTGTGCTTTCAGGGATCTTCATTGACTGAAGTAGGTATAGAGTAACTATAAAATTGGCAGAAAGCAGCAGTGGTCAAAAGCGATGATATTTTCAATCCCTTTCCAGTGAGAACTGAAATACAAACAAAAGTCTGAAGAACATTTGAGTGACTTGTTCTACAAACAAACTTTATGTTCAGATTTCAAAATGGGATAAACTTTGTAGATGGGAGAGAAATCAGACAGCTCTCTTCTCTACTACAAAAATAAGCCAATTTCAGCAGAGAAGAAAAAAACAGAAGTAATGAATTGCTAAGCAACAGAGATCCTGTTTACATGCAAATATTGGTAGTAATAACAAAAAAGAAAAACAGGGTGCAGGAATAACACAGGAAATATGATCTGAAAACAAAATTGCATATAATAAAATATTTGGGTCTTGCTTTGGAGTTTGGTTTTCCACAACAAGTCAACAGCTATTTATGTTGACACCATCTGAATTAATCAGCCTCAAAGCTAACCTGACGTTTTGCAATCTGCCATCTGTCTAGGAAGGAAGTTTATTCTGACAAAGACTAAAAGGTGTTTGTGCATCAGCTTATCTCTTCTAAGGACCTTAATAAGAAAGTCAATTTTGTGGTGCTTCAGACTTTTCTTACTAGCAAGATCTGAGGCATGTTGGAGCATAAATATTTCTACTAGGATATGAGCCCTTTAAACCATAGTGGTTTATTCTTTTTACTAGGATGGATTTTTAACCTTCTAGTGGAATGTATAAAGACTAAGTCACTTTTCCTAAGCAAAGTTTTAAGACGATTTTTAGAACACATTTAAGTTTACAGCAAAATTGAGAGAAAGGCACAGAGATACGGCATATGCCCCTGCGCCCATATACACACAGTCTCCCTCACTATGCTGTAGCCATATTTACAGCCACTTTTCCAGAAATATAGGATTAGAAGTTAGGCTTTCTGCATTTTTTTTTCTTCAATTTGTTTTTAGATTTTTAATATGTGAGAACATTGCTTTTCTTCTGTCAGATGTGTTAGGTTGTGGTTATAGAATTTTAGACTAAAAATCAGTTTCCCTCAGAATCTTGAATAAGGCCTTGTTCTAATACCTTTTGGCTTCCAGTAACACTATTCAGAAGTCTAATTAAATTTTTATTTATGATTCTCACATTGTGGTTTTTTCTTCCTTTATTTCCTCTTTCTGTAAGATGTTAGAACTTCTCTTTATCTCTGGTGTACACAAATCTTATGATGAGGTACTATATTGGTTTGGGGATTATTTTTTAAACATTCATTTGCTAAGTACTTGATGTTCTCTTTCAATTAAGTTATAAGTGTTCTTCAATTATTTTTTGAAAACTTCATTAAGAAAGAAGAAAGAGCTCAATAATCTAACCTTTCATATTAATACACTAAACAGAGAAAAGTACACTAATCAGAAAGCAAACAGAAAGAAGAAAATAATAAAGATTACAGCAGAAATGAATGAAAAAGAGAACAGGAAAACAATAGAGAAATTCAGTGACACCAAGGAATGGTTTTTGAAAAACTCAATAAAATAAACAAAACATTCACTAAATTGACCAAGAAGAGAGACAGAGAGAGAGAAGACACAAATTACCAGAACTAACAATGAAAGGAGACAAACTACTAAGCTTAGAAACACAAAAAGAATTATGAAGAAATACTAATAACGATTGTATACCCACATATTAAATAAATTAGATTAGCAGTCCCCAACCTTTTTGGCATCAGGGACTGGTTTCATGGAAGACAATTTTTCCACAAATGGGGGGTGGGGTATGGTTTTGGGATGAAACTGTTCCACCTCAGACCATCAGGCATTAGTTAGAGTCTCATAAGGAGCATGAAACCTAGATCCCTCCCATGCACAGTTCACAACAGGGATCCACTCCTGTGAGGATCTAATGCCACCGCCGATCTGACAGGAGGGGTTCAGGCGGTGATGCTCCCTTGCCCTCCACTAGTCTCCTGCTGTGTGGCCCAGGGTACGGGACCCCCGAATTAGATAAAATGGACACATTCCTTGAAAGTTAGGAACCACATGGCCGGGCGCGGTGGCTCAAGCCTGTAATCCCAGCACTTTGGGAGGCCGAGGCGGGTGGATCACGAGGTCAGGAGATCGAGACTATCCTGGCTAACATGGTGAAACCCCGTCTCTACTAAAAATACAAAAAACTAGCCGGGCGTGGTGGCGGGTGCCTGTAGTCCCAGCTACTCGGGAGGCTGAGGCGGGAGAATGGCGTGAACCCGGGAGGCGGAGCTTGCAGTGAGCCGAGATCACGCCACTGCACTCCAGCCTGGGAGCACAGCGAGACTCCGTCTAAAAAAAAAAAAAAAAAAAAGTTAGGAACCACCAAAATTGACTCGTGGAGAAATCACAATCTGAATAAACCTGTAATAAGTGAAGAGATTAAAGTATTAAAAACAAAACACAACTATCCACAACATAAAGCCCTGACCCAGATAGATTGACCACCAAATTCTACCCAAAATTTAAAAAATAGAATTCATACCAATTCTGTTTTCAAAAATTAGCAGATAGAACACTTCCCAACTCATTCTATTAACCAAAACCAAAGATATCACAAGAAAACTCCAGAACAATGACTCATGAATATAGAGTCACACAACCTCAACAAAATACTCACAAACTGAATCCAGTGTCATATAAAAAGAATTACACACACGACCAAGTGGGATTTAGCCTTTACATCTGAAAATAATTAATGTGATACATATTATCAATATTTAAAAATCGCATAATCATTTTAGTAGATGAAAAAACAGTTGAAAAAATTCAAAACTCTTTCCTAATAAAAACAATAAATAAACTAAGAATAGAAGGAAAATATCTCAATCTGATAAAGGCTATCTATGAAAAACCCACAGCTAACATCATATCTAACACTGGAAGACTGAACGATTTACCTCTAATATCAGGACCTAGACAAGGATGTTTGCTTTCAGCACTTCCATTCAACATTATACTAAAGGCTCTTGTCAGGGAAATTAGGCAAATAATGAAATAAAATGCATTCAAATTTGAAAGGAAAAAGTAAAACTGTTTCAATTAACTGAATGATCATGTGTAGAGAAAATTCTAAGGAATCTACTAAGAACTATTAAAACTAATAAATGAGTTCAACAAATTAACAGAATTACAAGGCCAATATACAAAAAAAAAATTGCATTGATACATACTTGCTATTAACAGCAAATAAAATAAAAGAAACAATTTCATTCACGGTAGTATCAAAATAATAAAATACATTAAAAATATTTAACAAAGGTGGCATAAAACTTATATTCTGAAATGTACAAAACATTATTGAAAGAGATTAAAGAAGGTATAAGCCAGTGAGAAAGCATACCATGTTTATAGATTGGGAGACTCAGCATTGTTAAGTTAATAATACATCCCAACTGATCTATAGATTCAATACAATTTCTATCAAAATCACAGATTATTTCTTCTTAGAAACAGAAAAAGTGATTCTGAAATCTATATAGAATGCAGAAAAGCCAAAATAATTCTGTAAAAGAAGAACAAAATAGAAGAACCCTCATTTTCTGATTTCAAGACTAAATACAATATAACAGTCATCAAAACAGTATGATACTATCCCCAGGATAGACATATATGTCAATGAAATAGAATCAAAAGTTCAGAAATAAACACATACATCCATGGTTAACTGATTTTAAACAAGAATGCCAAGACCATTCAAAACTGAAAGAATAGTCATTTCATGAGTGGTTCTGGGACAATTAGATGGCTACCTCTGAAAGCATGAAATTGGATCATAATTTACACCATATGTAAAAATTAAATGGATCAAAGACCTAAATGTAAAACCAGAAAACTATAAAACGTTTATAAGAAAATATAAGGGTAAATTTTCATGACTTTGGATTTGCAAAGAATGTATAAGATGCCACCAAAAACATGAGCAGCAGAAGAAAAATTAGCAATGAGACTTGATCAAACTAAACATTTGTACTTCAAAGGACACCACCAAGAAAGTGTAAAGACAACCCACAGAATGGGAGAAGATAGTGACAAATCATATATCTGATAAGGGACTTGTATCTAGAACATATAAAACGCTCTTAAAACTCAACAATAAAAAGAGAAATAACACAATTAAAAATAGGTAAAAGATCCAAGAAAGATATATAAATGGTTCACAAGTACATGCAAGGATGCTCAACATCATTAGTCATCAGAGAAATATAAATAATAACCATGGTAAATCAAGGAGTTACCACTTTACATCCATCAAGATGGCTAGAATAAAAATGTTAGATAACAAGTGTTGGTAAGGGTATAAAAAATTAATACCTTCATACACTACTAATGGGAATATGATATAGTGCAGCTACTTTGGAAAACAGTCTGGCAGTTTCCCAAATGATTAAACATACAGCTACTGTATGCCCCAGTAATTTAACTCTTACTAATATATCCAAGAGAAATGAAAATATGTGTTCCCCCATATAGAAACTTGTACATAAATGTTTGTAGCAGCAATATTCACAATAGCTAAAAGGTGGAGATAACGGAAACATCCATCAACAGACACATGAATAAAAAAATGGTATATTCATATAATAAAATATGATTCAACCGTTACAAGGAATGAAATACGGACAGTCCTCAACAATGATTTGACTTACAGCTTTTCAATTTTTTGACTTTAATGAAAAAATGAATGATACACAAACAGTAGAACCTATACTTTGAATTTTGATTTTTGATCTTTTCCCAAGCTAGTGAATACGCTATACAATATTTTCTCCCCATGCCAGGCAGCAGCAGTAAGTCAAAGCTTCTGGTCAGGTACATGTTCTTGAGAGCAAACAAATGATACTCTATAGTGTGCTGTGTTGCCAGATGATTTTGCCCAACTGGAGGCTAATTTAAGTGTTCTAAACACATTTAATGTAGGCTATGCTAGGTGACTATATTTGGTGTAGGTAGATTAAATACATTTTGGCTTCATGACATTTCCAGTTTACAAGGAGATCATCAGGACATGCCTCCGTTGTAACTCAAGGAGCATATGTAGTGATATATGCCACATCGTGGATGAACCTTGAATAAATTCTGCTAAGTGAAAAATGCCAGTCACAAAAGACCATATACTGTATGATCTCATTCTCACAAAAGCCCAGAAAGACATATAGATACAGAAGGTAGACGTGTGGCTGCTTAGGGCTGAAGCAGCTAAAGGACAACACTTAGAAGCTACAGAGTCTGTTTTTGAGATGATGAAATGTTCAAAATTGGACTGTGGTGAAGGTTGCACCTATTGGTGATTATGCTGAAAGTCTATTGAATTTTACATTTTAAATGGGGGAACATGTGATATATAAAATATATCTTAATAAAGCTGATAAGAGGAAGAATGATAGGAAACGTTGCAGGGGAAGAGACTTGTGTTTAGGTAAGGCCTCATTGAAGAGGAGACCTTCAGGGAAAAAGATGAAGAGGAGGAGTGAGATATTTAGATATCTCTGAGAAGAGTATTCCAAGTATAAAAATCCTGAAATATGAATTAAAGACTGTTACAAATTATCTGTGTTTGTAAACTGACTTTTTTTTACCTTGTATGTCTGTGTTTAACGTGCAGTATATCCAATTAACAACACTGTTTGGGTGATATCCATTCCCAGACTAGAAATGAATTGCGTTGTTTTCATTGCTAAGGAAAAAAAGTAGTTAACTAAATGTACCTGATCTTTATCCAATAAGGAGAAAGGCACTATTGAAATGTAGTGGAAATTTGTTGGATGCCTCCTTAGCAACCATTCCTTACTTTCCCATTACCAGAATTCCCAGTCACTATTTAGAAATCCATTTGGTTCTGGGTAATTCGGCCATACCTCCAGATCCACAGACGTACAATATGACCTGGGATAAGCCAAGCAATACGCTCTATTCCCTGTACACAAGAGTAGGTAACAAGGTAGAGATGTAATTTAAGTTGTTTAAAGAAAGTGAATCTCTGGATATTTGCTGGTAATGATTGGCAAAGGCTTACTTTTATGCGGAGCTGAGCAACAAAAAAATGCAGCCCCAGCACCTGTTGGCGGTCATCATAAGACCTCAAGAAAAGCCAGTCTTAGGATAAAGGCAATAATGCTGAAGGCAGAAAAAAGTCAGGTCCTCATTAGCTGCTGAATCAAGCTACACTTAAAGCCAGTATTATCTCTGGAAGTATACTTACATGAATAATAAATTAGTTTTGTGTATAAGCCAACATTAGTTGGCTTTTCCAACATGTGCAACCAGAAGAAGAATAACTGTTTCAGAATTTTGTGCCAGGAGTGGGGGATTATAATTAACAGACAGAGAAGGGTGAAATGGTTCTAGTCAAAGAGGTAGGATTGAAAGCAATAAGAAACTTTGTGTCCTAGTCTGGGAAGTATACAATTCTTGCTATATAGAATTAAAGCAACTAGTTAAACTGCGAACTATTGTTTCTTGGCATTTAAACTTTGCTTTCCAAGGCTGTAGTATTGGGCATTTAGTAAGAAGTAAAACTGTATTGGAGAGTGCTGGGTACATTTTGCAGAATTGCGGGCTTCTGGGATATCTGAATGCATAAAAGAAAGAAAATATGACCTTCTAAAAGAGGCTCTTTCTGCCTGTCAACTGCAATATAAATTTATTGAGAATATAGTAATTTGAAGACCTGCAGGCTAGATGAATGTAAATTATATGCCCCAAAGACAGAAAAATAAACCCAAGGTGGAAATAATATTGAGATTTCTGAGTCTACAGGTCTCCCCCAAATACCACTTATTTGTTTTACTTATCTCATGAGGAAGACAGTTTCACCCATGTGAAGGTACAGCAAAGTTGCATTTTGGGGGCAAGGCAAATATAGTCAGTGCCTTGACCACTGAGGCCATTGTCAAGAGATAGAAGTATCCAGGGGTTTGTTTTGAAACTCAGAACTATGAATTTGGAATGTATGTGGTTTTGGCTGCTGGATTATGGATCCATATAAAAACTACTTTATTTGAAGGGGTTGTGAGATGGCTTATTATGGAACTACATAACTAATACACTTTAGGTTTCATTTTTCTCATCTTCTGTTCAACAACTTATGTTCCAAGTATTAGAAACTACAAATCTGTTCATTGACTTTCTCTTGACTGTAACTATGGAGGCTCATGTGAAGGTCCTTTTAGAGGAAACTTTATTGTTCTTTTTTCCCTACTAAAATTATCTAAAAGAAGGAAAAGTTTTATTAACTTGCAACTCTAAAAACATATTTAAAAATTCCACAAAATCACTATGTTGATTATTTTATTTAAAACATGCAAGAAATATTTTTGTTCACCCACTTGACTGTAAGCTCCTTAAAGCAAGGGTGCGCTTTGCTTGTGACCTTCTTTCCCCATTCCTATCCCTGTTATATCAATTTCAACACTATAAAATCAACTGCAATCTTCTCATAATAATGCTGAGCTGTACAATTGAGTAAACACAGCTGGACAAGTGACTGAGAATTGACGATTAGAAGGGATAAAGGACCTAACTTCTGTTGGGCACCTGCTATGCCAGTTACACAGCACATTTCAACATCATCCTGAAAGGTATTATCTTTCCGATTTTACAGATGAAAAAACTGAGCCTCAGAGAAATCAAGTACGTTACATATTCAATGGCAGACTTACATTTTTAATGTGAATTCATCCAGCTTCAAAGCCAAAAAAATGTGCATTTTACTGTAGATATAAATACATTGGGGTTATGATGATCTAAGAGGCCTCTGCCTTGATATTGCCTCTGAGATTAAACATCCGTGTTGATGCTTCAATTGCTATTTTTTTTTCTGTTTGTTTGTTTTTTTCTTTTTTTTTTTCCAAACTTGAATAGCAATTCTAACAAGAAGGCAATTACTTTTCACCCTGGGGAATAGATATTGGCACTAATCATGCAAATTAATTCTAAAGGTCAGATGAGAGTGTAAATGTGGGTCAGTACAAGCTGTAAAGCAAACATTTCGGCACCGGAAGAGGCAAATAAATTAGTGTTAGAGAATAGAGTCAAAAAAGAATTCTTAAAGTACATAAGAAATTAGTATGTGATAAATGTGTCTCAAAATCACTGGGAAATACATTTTATATTAAATACTTTTGGAGATATTGGAAATAAATGTAGAAGAATATATCATTAGGTTTTGATATTAAATGCTATACATAAAGGAAATTCGAGTTTGTTTATAATTTAAATTTAAAAATCTATAAACGTAAAGAAAAAATATACAATACATTTTTAATCCTGGGCAGAAGGCAAAGGGGAAGACAATCTTCCCTCATATATGACATTCTTATATCTATTTTCCTATTATTGATCTATCTATCTGCCTACATATGCACACATTAGCATTTGTATGTGTTGTATCTGTATTCATATTCGAAATTGGATTATTGGTGGCTTATTTTTTGTGTGTATTTGTACTTTTTTAGATAAAGAAAGTTAAATCTATTTTTCATCTATTTGCTCTTAAAATGTTATTGTTTAAAACATAATAGTTATACAAATTTTAGGGGATATATGGCATTTTGATACATGTATAAACTGTGTAATAATCAAATCGGGGTAATTGAGAAATCCACCACGTCAGACATTTATCTTTGCTGCAATATGGATAGATCTGGAGGTCATTATGTTAAGAGAAATAAGCCAGGCACAGAAAGACACATACCGCATGTTCTTTCACATGTGGAAGCTGAGAGAAATGGATCTCATGGAGGTACTGAGTAGAATGGTGGTTACCAGAGGCTGGGAAGGTTATGGAGGGGGCATGAAGAGAAGTTGGTTAATGGGTGCAAAAATACAGTTAGTTAGAAGCAATATGTTCTAATCTGTAGTACAGTAGGGAGACAATAGTTAACAATAGTTTCTTGTATATAAATTATCTATAATATAATTGTATTTGAATTGAAGTGTTCTCAACATAAACCTATTTTTTTTTAATGAACAAAAGTCATCAACAATATTCGGCCTGTGAACAGGTAACATGTCTTTATGTGGAGCTATTAAAAGTGGCCAAATATGGAGTCTCCTTTTGGACTAAAGTGATATTTTCTACAAACTGAAAAGGAACAGATGGCCCCGGCTTTCCTGCAGCAAATGAGCCCATTTCTGGGTACACCGAGGGTGTTCCTCTGCCCACCTTGCCCTGTGTTCTTCATCTAGCATACCCGCAGACACATGGCCAGACTGGTATTCCCCAGGGCAGAACCTGACAGTGTGCTTCTCATCAGTTAAAACTCGGGCAACGGCTTCTTTTCTCTCTCTCTCCTTCCCCATTATCTACTCATGTTTTCTCTGACTTGGCGCTTTCATGCATAAAACACTGTAATTGTGAGCTCAAGCTTAGTATACCAAATCTGTTTCTATGAAGCTCAGTTGGGAGGGTTTATAAGCCCTTTCTGAAAATCCAAATCTTGGGGCTTAGAATGTATTCATTCTGTCTGAAGAGAGTCATTTACCCCTTCTTCCCTTTTTGCTCTGTCATTAGCCTTCCTTCCTCTAAGCCCAGCCCTCCTCCCTATGTCCTGTTTCTCTTCACCACCTCTGCCCCCACTACTCTGCATACACAGAGATAGAAAAGGATGGCTGTATTAACGTGGCCGGCGTAATGTGTTATTTCTACCGGGCAAAAGTCAGGAGTGAGCAATCAGAGTCTAGCAGATCAGAGGACACACAGAGAGAAGACGGTGACGGACTCATATTTCTGGGCCATGGAAGTGGGAGATGGAGAGTAAGAGGCATAGCACAGCAGATAGGAGGCAGTTTCGGTTTGGATTTAGGTCAGGATTTAGGCATTTCACACAAATGGGAAAGGGAAGACATTCTAACAAAAAAAGATTCACTTAGATCAGGATTTGATGTTTTGGGTTGAGAATCAAAGGAGTAGAACTGTAGTGGCTGCCTGAAGGGATAAAGGGAGAAGGAAATAAAAGCACTTTACTAACTCCTGCCACTGAAATGTGGTATTACCGTTTTTCCCCATTTATCTCCTGTTTACTTCCTCTCAGGGGAACCTCTTGCGTTGCCTCTTATCCAATGATTGTCAACTTCTTGAGGCTGGAAGTGTCACGTCAATCAGAAATAAATGGGGGTGGATGAAAGAAGAATTTGAAGCAGAGTTGTCTTAAGCTTTACTTAAGCCAGACAATGTCCGAATCTCTATGATTTTTTTTTTTTCCAGAAGAGGAAATCTCAGCAATAAGTGGAAAAGGTACAGCAGTATTAAACAGGAAGGTTTCTTGTCATCTTTTCTAATGAGTTTCTTTGATCTCTGGCTATACTCTTCCCTGCTAAAACCTGCTACTCTGAAGGAACATGAGCTTTTGCCTTTATCTCCTTGTCCCATGGGTTCAGGGCCTGCAGTGGATGGAGCTAACTTCATTTCTTTCTTCTCAATGCTAGGGACGATTTCTATTAAGTACTTCTTATGAAGTCTTACGCCCTGATGGATACCATGTATTTTCAGAAGTCGTCTGGAAACATAATTCCATATCCTACTGATGTTGCTGATACAAACAGAAGGCAGCTAGATACTAGGTAGAAGAGGGCCATTCCCCAGCAAAGCCTCAAGCATGGAAACCCACGGCCCTAAATGGGAACAAGCATTCCTGTTTCTGCACCCAAATGTTGCCTTTTGGCCTGCCATGCCCCTCTATCCCGTCCCCATATAAACTCCAAACGCCAGGCTCCACGAACAGAAGAGCAGAGGAACAGAAGAGTGGCAAGGCCAAGAAGGAGAGAAGAGAAGAAGCATCTGAACATCAAGAGGAGTTCAGCTGGGGGCAGTCGGAGAGGAGATCAGCTGCAGGATTGCTGAACTCCAGGTGAAGATCATCTTCCCACTCCATCCCCTTTCATCCCGCTGAGAGCCCCCTCCATCTGGCTATAAAATCCCCCGCATTTACCATCCTTCAATTTGTCTGTGTGACCTGACTCTTCCTAGATGCCAGACAAGAACCCCGGTACCAAGATGGCACTGAGCTGGTTAACGTTGAAGCCGTCTGCGGATGCCAGAGCTAAAAGGAGCACTGTAACATGCCCGTCGAGGTTTCAGGAGTTGCAGGTACTCTCCCCAGATGCTACTGTGGGGCTGGAGCCCAAAAGTGCTCATCCTGGCTCCTGCGCCTGCCTGTCTGAATGGTCTCCCTCCTGGAAGGGTTCTGAGCATGTGGTGGCCAAACAGACAAGCCACACCCCTCCCGCACTTCCTGTGAGGGGGTCAGGGAACTCTCCGGTCTCATTGCTTCCTGTTCAGAAGATCTTCCATATGTAATTTGAATTCTCCATATTTGGAGTAAGCGCAGATCATCTTAATTTTGCTTTTGCTCTAGAATATCTTCTGTTTCCTATTTATGTGAGGAAACTTTACAGAGGAAGGGCCACATTCTAGACCTAAAGTATCTCCTAGCTGGTATGCCACAGTGGCTCATTTTCAAGGACCTGAATTACAGATAGGAAAAATATTGCCTATTACACCTCTCTCATAAAATCTTAGCATACCCTGCCTGGCCCTGTCTTTGTGGGAACGCAGCAGCTCATATGAATATCATTAGAAAAATAATAAACTGTCCCTACATCCATTTCACTCTCATGGCATTAAGCAAGATCAGGTCTTGATTATAAGGCACTGGGGCTTTTGTTCAAGAAGCAAAGTAAATAAGTGGCCCTTTCAAGGAAAAAGAGGAATACAGTAGTACTCAGTGATATCACGGTTTCTGAGGGCAGCCTGTGTTCAAAAGTAAAGGTGGACTTTGAGGAAAAAATGATGCAATGAATGTGTGAATAAAAGTCGTCAGAAATTTGATCTAAGGTTTCAGATAGTAAATCAAAATAATTTATTTTAGTTTCTACATGATCTCTCTCTCTCTCTCTCTCTCTTCTGTTGGAATTAGATACTTAGATTTCGTTAGTTATTTTATTTTGTTTACTCTGTGGCCTTTCCCTGTAGCAGGAACACTGAAGCTATTCAAAGGAGAAAAAGCCAAATAAATCAAATTCCTCAAGTCACAGCTTAGAGACACTTGCTGGTTCCTGTAGATCCTGAATCTCCAGAAAGATCTGGGATAATTTAAATGTGAGAGTAAGAGAGATTTAGAACTTTGTAACCATAAAACTTATATTTGACTGAAGATATGGGCCAGTGGATACAACTTCCTGAGGAATATAAATATGTCAAATATGCAAAAGAATATTTGATCACCCATGACTGGGGGAAAGCTACTAAGTGACTCTGTCAGGCCATACTGTTGACTTCAAAAAGGAGGAGGCTGGAAATATGAAAGACACCTTTAGAATTAAGTGAGAGTCGAGAAAATACAACAAGAGAGGAACGTATTCTCATCCACTGACTTCCATAGCACACAGACTTGGGAGTCAAAGGGTTGAGGGCTGTGTGACCTTCTCGTAGTTGTTAACTGTTCTGAGCCTTCGCTAACATGATTGAGAATGAAAATCGTCATTGACTGGTTTCAGTGTATTGTTGGTGACCCAAAGCAGCAGAGTTCTGGGTGTTCACAGGCTGCTAGATGTGCCCAAGTGGGAGCGTGCTGGAAGTTAGAAAGCTGATGAAACATTTTAATCTGAGCTTTGTGCCCTGAATGAGCTCTGTGTTCCTCCTGGTAGCGTACTTTACCTTAGGAATCAAAGTAGAGCTTTGAACCATTTTCTTTATAAACTGTTCTCCTAACCCCCATCCCCTGCCATTCCCACACACACTGAGGCTAGCATCCTTTGGCCCACTGTGCCTTTCCCAGGCTTCAGGAGCCCAAGAGACACTAAAACCTGGATTTGTTGGAGTCGTCTATCCTGCAATTTCCCCAAACGTATACTGAATAAAGAACTCTAAAACTAGTTTTCATGGGCTATTTGTTCTGTCTTCCCCCAATCTCTTTACACTTAAACTATGGCTGAAGTCAGCTCCAAAGCACTTAATGATTTTGCTATTTCGTATGCTATGTTTCTATTGACTTTAAAACTAATCTGATCATTCAAAAAGCTGCCAAACCCAGCCCCGAGGAATAAAGAAATAAGAGGCAACCTTTAAATAGGGGAGGGTTGGGCATCCATGGCTGCCGGCTAAGAGAGCACTTCCCCCAGGTGTGACTATATTAAAGCCGTATTTCACTTTAATGGGGAAAGACTGGAGGGGAATTGGGAGAAGGTGACCCCTCCTGACGCATGGGACTCCATTTGGGCTAATAAAAGACCACTTAGCTATGAGGGCGCATTACAATTAAATTGTCTCTAAACAGTTGCTTGCTTGGTAAACTTAAGAGTGGAACAGCTGGGGCATATGTAGGTTGGGAGACTGAGGTCTGTCCCTGCTCTGGAGCCAGCAGTGGATTTCAGGGGCCCTTGTAAATCTAACTGCACAGGAGGTGCTGTTGAATGTCCTTATAGTCCTTTTCTCTCAGCAGAGGACTCCCAGCCAAGTACCAAATCTGCCCCAAACCTAATATAAACTTTTTCCTTTCTCATGCTACCTTATTCTAGTTTGGTTTCAAGGTAATATTACCCTTGTTAAATGATTTGGGGATAATTCTCTCCTTTTCTATTTCCTGATACAATTTATAAAATAGAGGCTATTTATTACTGGATAGTTAAATTGAACTTGCTATAAAACCTTAACGCAGTGACTTTGCTTATAGACTTCTATTTTTAATGTAAAATCGGAAAAGGTTTGATATCTGTGTATATTTGTGAGGCCATGACCATCATTAAGATAGTGAAAGCATCTGTAATCTCCCCAAATTTGCTCTTGTCCATTTGTAATTTATCTTTCTGGCTTCCCAAATCTCTACCTTAACCTAGGCCCCAGAGAACCATTAATCTATTTTCTGTTATCATAGTTTGAATTTCAATTATACATGCATTATAGACTTTATATTTTTATTTGTCTATTTAAACAACCAATTATCTTTTAAAAATCTTAAAGTAATAAACAATTGAATATATTTACCTATGTAATTAGGATTAAATAGTATTTTATTTCTTTGGTTTATCCACGTATCCATATGCTATCATTTTTCATCTGCCTTAAGGACTTTTTGTAACATTTCTTGTAGTTTAGGTCTTTTAGTGATGCATTATTTTAACTTGTAATGATACATTACATTACAATGATACAGTACATTGTATCATCTTTAAAGATATTTTTTCTAGACACAACATTCTAGGTTTAGAGTGTTTTATTTCAGGACTTAAAGGATGTTGCTATACTGTCTCTGTGCTTGCATTGTTTCAGACGGTAAATCTGCTGTCAACCTTACGTTTTATGTAACGTTCCTTTTTCTTCAGGCTCCTTTTAAGATTTTCTCTTTATCACTAGTATTAATCAATTAGATTATGATCAGTCTTGGTGTAGTTTTCTAAATAATCCTTGTGCTTGAGATTGATTATGCTTCTTAGATTTGTGGATTTGTAGTTTTCCTCAAAATTTGAAATGTTATGACTGTTATTTTTAAAATATTTTTTTTCTGTCACTACCTTTCTTTTTCAGGAATTTAAGATACATGTGTTAGCTTACTTGAAACTGTTTCAGAGCTCAGTGATGCTTTTTTCATCTTAGAAATTATTTTTTCTTTTATGTGAATCACTTGGATATTTATAATGTCTTCAAGATTACTTATCTTGATATTTAATCTGTGTTAATCTCTTTCAGTGTATTTTTTAATTGATACATAATATTTTTACATATTTGCTGTTCCCTTTTCCCTGCATCCTCGCCAGCATCTGTTGTTTTTAGTCTTTTTAATAGCCATTCTAACTGAGGTAGGATGATATCTCCTTGTGGTTTTGATTTACATTTCCCTGACGATTAGTGATGTTGAGCATTTTTTTCATATACCTGTTGGCCATTTGTATGTCTTTTTTTGGAAAATGTCTATTTGGGACATTTGCCCACTTTTTAACGAGATTATTGATTTTATTTGTTTATTTATTACTGTTGAGTTATTTTAATCCCTTGTCAGATGAATAATTTGCAAATATTTTCTCCTACTCAATACATTGTCTATTCACTTGCTGATTATTTTCTTTGCTGTGCAGAAGCTTCTTAGTTTAAAATAGTCTTATCTTTTAATTTTTTTTTTTCTTGCCTATGCTTTTGAGGTCTTAGTCATAAAATATTTGCCTAGATAAATGTCCTGAAGTGTTTCCTCTATGTTTTCTTCCAGTTTTATAATTTCGGATCTTACATTTGTCTTTAATCCACTTTGAGTTGATTGCTGTATATGGTGAGAGATAGTAATCCAGTTTCATTCTTCTGCAGATGAATATCCAATTTTCCTGGCACCATTTACTGAAGACGGTTTTTTCTTCAATGTATGTTCTTGGTGAGTTTGTCAAAAGTTATTTGACTGTGAGTAAATATGTGGATTTATTTATGGGTTCTCTATTCTGTTCCATTGGTCTATGTGTCTGTTTTTGTATCAGTACCATGTTGACACAAACTATGCAAAGTTACTATAGTTTTGTGATACATTTTGAAGTCAGGTAGTGTGATATCTCCAGTTTTGTTATTTTTGCTTAGGATTGCTTTGGGCATTGAGAATCTTTTTTGGTTTGATGCAAATTTTAGGATTTTTTTTCTGGTTCGTGAGAAATGACATTGGTATTTTGATAGGGATTACATTAAATCCATGGATTGCTTTGGTTAGTTTGGTTATTTTAACAATATTAATTCTTCTGATCCATAAGCATGGAATGTCTTTCCATTTGTGTGTGTCCTATCCAATTTTTTAAATTAGTATTTTGTAGTTTTCCTTGCAGAGATTTTTCACCTCTTTGGTTAAATTTATTACTGTTTGTTGTTTTTTGGCAGCTACTGTAAATGGCACTGCGTTCCTGGTTTCCTTCTCAGATAGTTCATTATTGGTATAACGGAAACGCTACTGATTTTTGTATGTTGATTTTGTATCCTATAACTTTAATGAATTTGTTTATCAGGTCTAAGTGTGTTTTGGTGGAGTCTTTAGTTTTTTTTTTTTAGATATAAGATCTTGTCATCCAGAAGGAGGGACAATTCAACTACCCCTTTTCTAATTTGGATACCTTTTATTTCTTAGATTGCCTAATTGCTCTGGCTAGTATTTCCAGTACTATGTAGAATAGTAGTAGTGAAAATGGGAATTCTTTTCTTGTTCTAGTTCTTAGAGGAAAGGCTTTCAGCTTTTCCCCATTCAGTATGATGTTAGCTGTGGTTCTGTCATATCTGGTCTTTGCTATGTTGGGGTTGATAAAATTCAACATCAATTCATGATAAAAAACCTTTAACAAACTAGACATAGAAAGAACATACTTCATTCAGGTATTTTTATTCTCCAACATTGCAGTTTTAATCTCTAGACGTATGATTTCATTTTTATTTATCTCAGGTGTCTATTACCTTTATGAACATTTGAAGCACAGTTATCCGGTAATTCTAACATCTATGTCAATTTTCTTTATTAGGTTTGATTGATTGATTTTTTTCCTTATTCAGGTCGTATTTACTTGCTTCTCTTGTTGTGTGTTATCTTGAATTGGATTCCAGATCTTATACATTTTACATGGTTGGATGCTGGATATTTTCTTTAAATATTTCTGAACTTCATCTTGAGACTTGAGATACCTGTGAACAGTTTGATCCTTTTATTGCTTGCTTTGGAGATTTGTTGGGTAGGAAAAGAACAGCATTTAGTCTAGGCCTAGTTATGTTCCACTGTTGAGGTAAGACTTTCTGAGACCTTTACCTAATGCCCTATAAATTATAAGGTTTTCTCTCTGTCTGGAGCAATCCAGGCAGTGTTCCCATACAGTGGGAATGTGAGCTACTATTTCTTCTCATCATTTTGGATGCTCTTTCTCCTGTCTCATGTAATTTCCTCATACACATATACTGATGAGTACTCTTTTGAATAATCAAGGATACTTTTCTGCTTGTCTCTAGTTTTCTCTCTGTGTGGCTCCCTCCTCTCTGGTATTCTGTTCTGGGAAGTCCAGTCATATTGATAATCCCAGATTTTCAGTTCTGTCTTCTCAACTTAGAATTTTTTCAGTCTTCATCTGGATTGCCTCTTCCTAAATTAAATCCTGGACACACTCTATAAAGAGTAAGGTAGGAAGGTCTTAGGCCTCAGCTCATTGCTTTCCTAGATCTCTCTGACAGATCATAATCTTTTGTTGCCTGATATTCAATTGTTCCAGGTATTTTGTCTGTTTTCTTTTTGTTTGTTTGCTTCAGGTGGCTAGGCAAAAATGACTTCTGTTACTTTTTCTTAGTGGAAAGTAGAATCTACATGGATTCCTTTTCTCTAATGGCTAATGAGTATATTTTGTTTTGTCTGTTAAATTTTTTCTTGAGGAGTTTTAAAATAATTTTTTAGTAAAAGTTTCATTACATTTAAGTTTTCAAATTTATTACACACTAACGTTCTTTATATTGTCTTTTAATTTTTAAAAACGCATGTCATCTGCAATTGTATCAAAAATTTTTTTTTATTATTATACTTTAAGTTCTAGGGTACATGTGCACAACGTGCAGGTTCGTTACATATGTATACATGTGCCATGTTGGTGTGCTGCACCCATCAACTTGTCAGCACCCATCAACTCATCATTTACATCAGGTATAACTCCCAATGCCATCCCTCCCCGCTCCCTGCTCCCCACAACAGGCCCCGGTGTGTGATGTTCCCCTTCCTGTGTCCAAGTGATCTCATTGTTCAATTCCCACCCATGAGTGAGAACATGTGGTGTTTGGTTTTCTGTTCTTGCAATAGTTTGCTGAGAATGATGGTTTCCAGCTGCATCCATGTCCCTACAAAGGACACGAACTCATCCTTTTTTATGGCTGCATAGTATTCCATGGTGTATATGTGCCACATTTTCTTAATCTAGTCTGTCACTGATGGACATTTGGGTTGATTCCAAGTCTTTGCTATTGTGAATAGTGCATTTTTACTCTTAGATTAATTACTTGAAAGTTCCATTTTGCATTGAACAATCCTGTCAACATTTTATGTATTTCATTTTCCTACTAATCTTTTCTGTTGTTTTTGATGGTTTGTTTTGTTTAATGTTTCATTAATGTATTCTTTCATGTTTATTATTTTCTTCTTTCTATTTTTCTTGGAATTAGTCAAATTTTCTAAACTATAGAAGTAACATTTTTAAGAAATACTTTTTACTTCCTAAAATAGACACTTAAGACCATACGTTTCATTTTAAGAACTTTAGCACTGCTTTTATTACAATTCATTTGAAACATGTTATCAATTCTCATATGATTTCTGTACTGACCCATGAATTACTTTAAAATATTTTAAAATAACACAAATACACAGAGTGAAGGTGAGAATGTAGTTGTCTACCTTTATTGGATTTGGTAGCTTTATTGTCTTATGATCTGAAAAAAATCTAAGCTTAAGGTTAAACATATTTTGTTGCATAGTTTTCTTAAATCTTATCAATTATTTGGTTGATTTAATCTGTTGATTACCAGTATAATTTTTTTCACTGTCTTCTTACCTCCCTTCTTTCTGATGAGAAGTTAATAGTTATTTGATCATCATTTTCTTCTTGTATGCAACGTGTTGTTTTTCTCTGACTGCTTTCAAAATATTGGTTTGTAGCACTTTGTGTGTGATATGTTGAGGTATGATCATCTTCATGTTTAGCTCCTTTGGGTGGCTGAATTTCTTCATTCTTTAAATTTCTGAATTGCTTCAAATTTGTAAACTTCAGTTGTTAATTCTTTGAAAAATATTTTTTTGCCATTCTGTATCCTCATTGTCTGAGATTTCAAATAATCATATTTTAGAACATTTAATATTGTCCCACAGGTCTCCGATACTTTCCCCGCTATTCTTTTCCTCTGGGTTCTTCAGATTGGATACTTTCTATTGATTCATCTTGATGTTCTTATGTTATTTTCATTACTTAGTTCAAACCGCCTCATAATTTTTTAGAATTTTTGGTATTGTATTTTTTATTTTTATAAATTTAAGGGGTACAAATGTAATTTTGGTCCATAGGTTTGTTGCGAAGTGATGAACTCAGACCTTTTTTTTTTTTTTTTGAGACGAAGTCTTGCCCTGTCTCCCAGGCTGGAGTGCAGTGGCACCATCTCGGCTCACTGCAAGCTCCGCCTCCTGGGTTCATGCCATTCTCCTGCCTTAGCCCCCCGAGTAGCTGGGACTATAGGCGCCCGCCACCACGCCTGGCTAATGTTTTGTATTTTTAGTAGAGATGGGGTTTCACCATGTTAGCCAGGATGGTCTTGATCTCCTGACCTCGTGATCCGCCCGCCTCGGCCTCCCACAGTGCTGGGATTACAGGCTTGAGCCACCGCACCCAGCCTGGAACTTTTAATGTATCTATCACCCAACTAACATACATTGTACCCATTAATTAATTTCTTTCATCCACCCTCCTCCAACCCCTCCACCTTTCCTAGCGTCTGTTGTCTGTTACTGCACATTCTGTTCATGTGTACACATTAGTTAGCTCCCACTTATAAGTGAAAACATGCAGTATTTGTCTTTCTGTTTCTAGTTGTTTTACTTAAGATAATGGCCTCTTGTTCCATCCATATTGCCACAAAAGACATAGTTTCATTCTTTTTTATGGCTAAATAGTAGTCTGCTGTGTATATGTATCACATTTTCTTTACCCAATTATCCATTGATGGACACTTAGGTTGATTCCATATCTTGGCTATTGTGAATGGTGCTGTAAGAAACATGCTAGTGATGGTATCTTTTTGATACAAGTATTTCTTTTCCTTCGGGTAGATACCCAGTAGTGGGATTGCTGGATTGAAGGGTAGTCCTATTTTTAGATATTTGAGAAATTTCCACAGTGTTTTCCATAGAGGTTGAAACAATTTACATATCCACCAATAGTTATACATGCTCCCTTTTCTCTGCATCTTTGCCAACATCTGTTATTTTTGTCTCTTTAATAACAATCATTCTGAGTTAGGATGATATCTCATTGTAGTTCTGATTTGCATTTTGCTGATGATTAGCAATGTTGAACATTTTTCATATATCTGTTGGACATTTGTATGTCTTCTTTTTAAAAATATCTATTCGTGTCCTTTGCCCACTTTTTAATAAAATTGTTTCTGGTTTTTGTTTGTTTCTTTTTGAGTTGTTTGAGTTCCTTGTAAATTCTGGATATTAGTCCCCGGTCAGATGCATAGTTTACAAATAGTTTATTTTATTGTGTAGGTTGCCTATTCACCTTGCTAATTATTACTTTTGCTATGCAGAAGCTTTTTAGTTAATGAAGCCCTATTTGTTTATTTTTGTTTCTGTTACTTGTGTGTTTGAAGTCCTAGTCATGAATTCTTTGCCGAGACCAAACTTGTTCAACCTGTAGCCCATGAGCCACATGCAGCCCAGGTCGGCTTTGAATGTGACCCAATACAAATTCTTAAACTTTGTTAAAACATTATGTTTCATTAGTATCTTTTATGAGGTCATCAGCTATTGTTAGTGTTATTATATTTTATGTGTGGCCCAAGACAATTCTTCTTCTCCCAGTGTGACCCAGGAAAGCCAAACGATTGTACACCCCTGGCCTACAACAATGTCTAGAACATTTTTTTCTAGGCTTTCTTTTAGTATTATTGTAGTTTCAGGTCTTACATTTAAGTATGTTATCCATCTTGAATTGATTATTGTATATAGTGAGAGATAGGGGTCCAGTTTCATTCTTCTGTATATAGATATCCAATTTTCCAATTTTCCCAGAATTATTTGTTGAGAAGGGTATCCTCTCCCCAGTGTATGTTCTTGTCTACTTTGTCAAAGATCAGTTGGCTATAGAGATATGGCTTAATTTCTGGTTTCTCTGTTTGGTTTCATTGATTTATGTGTCCAGTTTTACACCAGTACCATACTGTTTTGGTTACCATAGCCTTGTATTATAATTTGAAGTCAGGTAATGTGATACCTTCAGCTTTGTTCTTTTGCTTAGGATTTTATTGGCTATTTAGGCTCTTCTTTGGTTTCATATGAGTTTTAGGATTGTTTTTCTAATTCTGTAAAAAAGTAACGTTGATAGTTTGATAAAGATTGCATTGAATCTATAGATTGCTTTGAGCAGTATGGTCATTTGAATGATTTATGAACATGGAATGCTTTCTATTTTCTGTGCCATGTACAATTTCTTTCATCACTGTTTTGTAGTTTTGCTTGTAACGGTCTTTCACTTCCTTAATTAAATATATTCCTAGGTATTTAATTTTATTTTGTTTTATTTTTATAGCTATTGTAAATGATATTGCCTTCTAGATTTGCTTCTCAGCTTGATCATTTTTGGTGTGCAGAAACGCTACTAATTTTTGTCAGTTTATTTTGTATCCTGTGAATTCAATACATTCATTTATCGAATCTAAGAGGTGTTTTTGTGTGTGTGTGTGTGTGTGTGTGTGTGTGTGTGTGTGTGTGAAGTCTTTCCAGGGAAGAGCAAGTACAAAAGCTCTCAGGTGGGAACACAGGTGGAAGACCAGAGGAACAGCGAGGAGTCAAGAGCAGCTGAAGCAATTGCAAAGGGAAGAGTAGGACAGGAGGCACTGAGCAAGTTTTGGGGCCAGTCCTCTGGGGAGGCAGGAAGCATGAGGGATTTGAACAGAGACAGTTTAATATATAGAAATAGGGGATTAACAGGAGACTGGAGTGACAAGGGATGGACTAGTACAGGGAAAAGAGGGGCTAAAGAACACAGAAATAGTAGCTCCAGGGAGAAGTTACTGCCTGTAGGACTGAGACAGTGTACCTGTATTAGTTCATTTTCACATTGCTGATAAAGACATATGCAAGACTGGGCAATTTACAAAAGAAAGAGGTTTAATAGACTTGCCCCAAGTGGCTGGGGAGGCCTCACAATCATGGCAGAGGGTGAACGGCACATCACATGCGGCAGCAGATAAGAGAAGAGGGCTTGTGTGGGGAAACTCCTCTTTAAAAATCCATCGGATCTTGTGAAACTTATTCGCTATCATGAGAACAGCATGGTAAAGTCCTGCCCGCATGATTCAGTTAATTCCCACCGGGTACCTCCCACAAGTGGGAATTATGGGAGCTACAATTCAAGATGAAATTTGGGTGGGGACACAGCCAAACCATAGCAATACCCAAGGGAGGAACAAACCTGGAGATGGGCCTTCGTCCTAGGGCTGAGAGCTAGACCTCGTGGGTTTGCAGGATTTCCAGTGTTTCTTGATGCTCCTCTGTCTAATACATTTCTATGGTCAAGGTAAAAATGCAGTCTTCTACAGCAGGGTCTAAATAGCAAGCCCTGACCTGATTTGCCTGCATTCCAAATTGCAGCTGCATAGTTTACTCCTCTCATTTCTTAAGTGTCTTGCACAAGACAGTTAACCTCTCCGTACTTCTGTTACCTTATCTGTAAATAGGGATAATAATATTAAATCACATAGAATAACTGCTGTGAGAATTTATAAATTAATCTCTACAAAGCACTCAGAAGGATGTCGGGTGCCTAATCAGCATTCGTTCAGTGTAACTCTTATTAACATTATTGGACAGATTTCACATAATTTCTATGCCTCACAAAAATGAACAGATTTTTATGGTCATGATGATTAATTAGTTACGATAAATCTTTTGAGAAAAAATATCCTCCCCATTATGTTTTGATGCAGGGACAAGTTCAAGTTAATGCAGAGTTGATTGAAAACAGTCACTCCCTCCTCCAACCAATTAGTGGGAGTGAGTACAAGAGAGTCACATGTGACTATTCACCCACATGTGAATATTCCCCTAAATTTTTTGTGGGCATGGGCTGCTGGTTTCTGCTTGTACCCACTGGGTTAAAAAGAGGGGAAATGGAGTGAGATGGTATGGCTTGGTATCACTGGAGAAAAACTGGGGAATAATATCTATTTTAGAAAGAAGATAACTGCACAGTCATGAACCCTGGGTACAGCCCCTTAGAAGGAGTAAACACTGAACCCAAGTGCATTAGCCCTTCTCCATGCACTCCCAATCAGTGCTGCAAAAATAAACAGTTTATACATTCAATGTAACCCTAGAAGACCCCCCTCACCAATTATTTTATAAGTATTCCTCAGAAGATAAACACATTTCTCTTGCATTTCTGTCCCTGGCAGGCATTCTTCTGCTTTCAGCTATGGAAGTGGGATGGTAGCCTGCTTACCCCGGCACCCCAAGACCCAGAGCTATTTTGGGAAATAGGGTATCTATATATTTGCCACCCACTGGTGAAGCGTTTTATCTTCTTAAATTTCCGTCTCTCTAAAGCTCTCCTACCTCTCCGCCTGACTGAGTTTTTCCATCCTGGAGTATTTGAGCATGTTTGGTTGTCCATGGAGAGCACTGAGGTGGGTGGGGCCTAATGAAGCAGTGTCTGAAGTAATACTGGAACTTCTCTTCTGTTCTGCCCCATGGAAGTGATAAAATATCCGCCCTCTGTTGAATACATACTATGAGCCAGAGACTGGTGTCATTTGATTCAATTTGTATTAATGTCATGCCTGGTGAGTATTATTAACCCCTCTTTAAAAAGAGACAAGTGAGTCCAAGATTACACAGCAGGTCAATGAATAGCATGTCTCCGAAACTCCACCCACCTAATTCCAGTGCTGTCCTCTTTCTACTGTGACATGTTGATTTCCTATGAGGACAGGTAGCATGCATTTCATAATTCTCATGTGCTGGGTATGGTTCACAGAGATTAATGAGACCGATTGCCAACCATTGCAAGGAGCCAAACAGGTGGCATGGAATCAACAGGGAAGCTAAAGTTCATTTTATTAGGCAAATGACTCGAGGTCACATAGTTAGTAAAAGATAGATCTGAGGTTTGAACTCAGGTCTCTTTTCCAAAACACACTTGTTATATTGCTGCTTTGCTTTTTGAGTCAACGATCTTTTAACCCTGTCTGATCTCATCTTCTTCAAACTTACCGTGATCAATAGCTGTAGATCTGAGCACATTACTTTTTCCCCTATGAACCTAATTTTCCTACCTCACTGGGCAAATTTAATATGGTCTTGTTTCCCAACGTTTTTTCCTTTCATTATCTGGGAGGCTTTATTTTTTATTTTTTAACTTTGCTTCTTCTTAATTAAAAAAAGAGATTATATGGAAGTTTTTTCCTTTGAAGAACTCATTAAGCAACTATTTCTTCAAGGACATTTTGTCCTTTGTTAAGAGATTCTTTTAAAATATATGGAGTTTCAAAGTTCTTTAGACTTTGTGGTAAAGAACTAGATTCATTTTTATTAAGTCTTGGTTAAATATGAGTTCTGGGATAAGATACCAGAAGCTAAAACGGGTCCTGGGACTGAAAAAATATTTTGTTTTTCATCTGTACACCTTTGTACCCTTTACCCTCTGGATCATTTATAGGTTAAAGTGAGCAGGGTCTAAGAAGGGGATTGAGATTATTAATAGGTGAAATTATATCAGAAATTGTACCTGAGCTAGCTGGGAAATTGAGTGAATGAAAATAAAATGATATTATTTATAGAAACCTGACTTATAAGCTTTTTATTAGAGAGAAAGAGGCTTTCTTGAATTCAACTGAAGTTCCAACCGAAGGCTGAATAAAGGTTGTGAGGAGTCTCCTGAATAAAATATTGAGGCTTCAAATTTAATACCAACCTAAAATTAGGTTAAAACCTTTAGAGTTGACACTATGTAAAATTCTTTTTGTAGCAGCTTTACATGTAGGGTTTGTTGTGGAAGTAGTAAATCTAGTGGGTGATACTTTAAATGCCCAAATCCTTCTTCTCTCAAAACCTACTAACTTTGGGTGAGAATCAAGCCAATTACATTCTAGATCGATGTAAAACCAAATAAAAAATAGAGAAAGTTGATAATAATATTGGTTCTTGATGTCAACTCAGTGGTAACTCTACTTCTCAGTAAATAGGAACCCTTTCTTGAACTCTCTTGTAAAAGAGTCTGGGGCTGGAAAGAAAGCTCCTCATCTCCTTCCTCCACGAGTGGCACCTGACCACTTGTTTCACTTTCTTCACCCCCATTTTAGTGCTTGTCTCCCTCCCTCCCTAGACCATAACTCTAGCATTGCCCAGATGGAGCACATAACTTTTAATGTTGATCAAACTCTAACCACATGCTAGAGTTCTCTAAAGAATTTTTGGGGGATTAACTTATTAAAATCTCTTAAGACCCCTTTTGGGTAGCTAATATCATTATGTCTATTTCACACATGAGGAAATCATGACCCAGCTAGGTGAAGTAACTTGCCAAGGTCACACAATGATTAAGTGGATTTGAACAAGATTTGAACTTGAAAAATCAGATACCAGAGCCCAAATTCTAAACTACCAAGCTACAGTGCCTTAAATCGCTGTTGAATGAATGTCAGTAGTCTATATGAATCTATTACATATTGATTATTCTATACATTCTAGAATATAATTTTACATTAATTTTATATGCATCATTTTAACATGTTTGCATATATTTACATCATTCATACAATATCTACATACTATATATAGTTTATTATACATTAGGGTTACTAATATATACTGTCTTAATATTTATTGAATAAATGTGTATACATACATATATAACCTATAAGACATATGAATGTATAATTATTCCACAAATATTTGTCAGGGTGGAATATTACATATTGTTATATATAAGGTACATAATAAATGAAAGTTGCATTATTGATGTGGAATATATGAATATTAAATTAACATGAATACTTTTTGAGTGAATAATTTTCTCCTACTTGTACCTGTGACTCGTGTGTTCATCAAAAGGTTCAGGGGCATACAACATTCAGGTTGTTTTTGGAGAAGGGATGAAATAAAAGCATTTATATTCTCCATAATGACAAATAAACAACCTTTACTTCCCCAGTTCCTGAAAGAACAAATTCTTTTTATTATGGTAACTTCCTATCACTAGGGCTTTTTTTTTTATGATGACACAGCTTGTTTTCCAGGATCTTCTGGACTCTGAAGCTTTTTAAATTAATTCTTTCCACAACCTAGCAGTGACCTGTAAGATACAGGTAATGGCTTCATAACTATGATCAAATAGACTTCTCTCAAGAAGAAGCAGGATATTTAGCTGAGGATGTACCATTGCCTCTCTGTAGAAGGTCATCTGTATGCTCTGCTTGAAGGCTGAGCATACCACTAGTCTTCTCTACTAAAAGAAACCCACTGTGTATTATTCATCTTTTATTCTGACAATAAACTGAGAGACAAATAATGAAAATTAAATCCCCTACATTATTTTTCCAATGAGAAAAAAAAATCTACTGTTGTGATTAGACAATAAGCTGAAGCCAAAGACAGGAGTCTGGGAACGTCTACTCTGTTAATTCAGATTGTGGATGGAATTCAGGCAACATTCCCACATTGGAAATTGGGCAAGAGATGACCATCGGAACCAAGAATTAAGGAATTTAGAGTCCATAATTATATATTACCTCACCCAGGAACCAGTGTAGACAGATCCTCCATGAAAAAGCTCCAGCTTGCATATGGAAGGAGAGATATATATATATATATATATATGTGTGTGTGTGTGTGTGTGTGTGTTCCTTTGTTGGTCCAATGAAGTTGTTTGCATTCATGCTGTTGCTTTAAGACCCTAGCCTTTAGTGAGAGCCTCCATTTTCCCAGAACAGTTCAAATGAACATGGAATTGAAAACAGATGTGGGCTCCAGCATGTTATTGCACAAGGGCAAATGGGGCATAGGGAGGGAAAGGAGGGGGAGGTGGCAGGGACTGCGTGAAGGGACCTTCAGCAGCCCCAGGACTCTCATCACTCGAGGGGGTCTGAACTCTGAATTCCACCAGCCTGCACTCTGAAAATGAACTCTTAACAGAAAACAGATGGGAGTGGACCTGGAGTTGGGGGAGGGGAAATGGAGGGAGGCCTGAGGAGAAGAGTGTGGTGAGGAAGGCTACAGAGCAAGCAGAGTTGAGCAGTGTAGAGTGTGGGCTTGTTAACATTCTTGGTGTAAGGACTCTAAAGTGCTTGAGGAGGTGATGCGCGTTGGGGGCCACACATGCCTGGGACACCTACAGTCTCCTGCAGATAAAAATGCCTCTTGTTTTTGCTCTGCTGAAAAGCATCAATGACATTCAGAAGTTCCAAGAGCAGTGAGAATCCAGCCAGATTTTTTTCTTCGTTTTGCCTGGGAAACATCTCATCCAAACAGACCACTTGCTTTTGCAAATGCCAGTAGTCCTGATAAATCAAACTCACTGGAGTCAGCACAATCCTCATGTTACTTTCCATAAGGGCTCTGTCTGAGCCCAGGCATGCCAAGGTCCTCGGCAGCGGGGGAGGGAGGAGGGAGCAGGGCTGGAGCATCGTCTAGACAATAATACCTCCTAGGGCTTCCCATCCTGGGAGCAAGAGCTAATTCACTTCTGTCTCTTTGGACTGGCTTATCAGAGGTTTGACAGTTCCCAGACTTGAATGAACCTTTCCACTTTTTTTTTTTTTTTAAACAGCTTGAATCTCCCTGCTCAGTAAGTGAGAAGAAAAGGCAGATTGCTATAGGGCTGCGGTGAACCTAAGGAGAATGTCATTTTGGGGTTCTGCAGTGTTAGAGTTTGAGGGTGCTGCTTGCGAGTGGGGGTGGTATTTGGCCCTTGATGTACTTGTTTGGCAAGACAGCTTAAATGTTCTTGGACAGATGCACACTATGTAATGACAAAGCAGTGGTTCTCAATGGGAAAGTGGGATTGGAGAGGAGGATTTTGCCCCCTGGAGTTTGGCAATGTCCAAAGACATTTTTCGTTGTCATAACTGGAGAGAGGGTACTACTATCTTTTCATGGATAGAGGTCAGACGTGCTGCCAAATATTTTATAATCTACAAGATAACACCCCACAACAATGAACTAATTATCTGGCCAGAAATGTCAATCATGCTAATGTAGAGAAACTATATTATAAAATAATTTTTAAACCTTGTGATAGTTTGAGGACAAGGATGGTATAGATATATAAAATTCAAGGATTATTCTTGAATACTGTTTTAAGGACACAACTCTAAGATCCTACCCCACTAAAAAAATTCTTTATGATGATGATCATACAATAACAATAATAGCTATTAATTGTATTGTGCCAGGCACTATTTCAAGCACTTTATACATTAGTAAACTTGCTTTCACAACAAATTTATAAGATAGGATAGGTAAGATCATTTTCCTTTTCCTAAATTACAGAAGAAGAAACTGAGATACAGAGAGGTTTACAAATATACCTGAGCTCCCACAATTAGTAAGCGCAGGGCTGACTTTATGGGTGTTTAGCCCGTCCAATCACACGAGGCCCCATTCTCAGAAGGATTACATGTTTGGTCTAATGCTCCGCTGTTACTGTCTTGGAAGTTGTAATAATTTTATCTTTGAATTTGTGTTTTGTAATTGAAGCTCAATGTGACAGGAATGTGCGTGTGAGCAGAGGAAGTACGTGCAATATAGATGTCCACTGTTTTTTATTGCTCCAACCACACATAGTGTTGATGATGTTCCCTGAACACAGAACTCCAGTGGATCCCTAATGCATGTGAGGGCAGAGAGACTCAAAGCAAATACAAAGTAAGCATGGTGGATCTGGGACTAAGCATGGGCCCTGCAGCCCCATGAGGCCGCACTTTCTGTTCAAACCAGAACTTGCGCTGAACACAAAAAGAAGGCAGTGGCGTGTCTCTAAGGAATGCCCACACATTTTATCACACCCCTGCTTACTCACGTTATTTCCCTGTATTAGCCAACTACTTATGCTTGTAATGATGACATAGAAGGAAAGGGAAAGATAGGACGAGCCATAATTCCTTTTTCTTTTCGTCCTTCTTTACTTATCAGTAAGCCAAAGGTAGAGAGTGTTGGTAGAATGTGCACATATCGAGAAGTACAGTTGAGTTAGTTAAGTGCAGTTTCCACTGTTCTGAAAAGAAACAAAACACATGAATGTCTGAATTGTGGAAGACAAATTGTGTAATTTAAGTAATTCTGCACACAAGTTAAATGGTCTTAGATTTGCATTTAAACTGGTATGCACAATGTAAAGATGAATGGTAACATTTGTGCTAATAATTTACAATTTTAATTTTTTCTCGTAATGACACTTTACCCCTGATTTTTGGACAAGAGACCCTGCATTTTCATTTGGAATTGGGCCCTATAAATTATAGAGCTGGATCTGAGGAAGGGAGCCATGATTTGAATGTTGGCAGTGCAGACCTAGAATCAATGCTCGTATCCACAAGAATATCCATTTTCATTCTGGGATCCAATGTGATAAAAATGAGCTAGACTTTAAGAGAAATTTCTCCGTCTGTGACCAGACACCTTTCAGAGTACAACCATCACCCTTCTGTTGGAGGGGTGAGAGTAGGGTCAATTTTCTCCCAGTTGGAATTGTTGGTTTTTATGTGTGATGATTCTGCTGCAAGGACAACCTCCTGAGCAGCATGCTAAAACTGTCGAAAGCAGCAGCTGAACTGTTATGCGCTACCCTCCAATTTGTATGTTTCAGTATCACACTTTCTATTGGTCTAGAACTCTAGTTGGTCATAGTAGTACATTTAATTTACACATCCGTGTGATCCATGTGCCAGGCATTTTTACATATCTTATCTCAATTTAATCTTCTATACATTCTTAAAAGTTGACTTCTGAGTCGATAATGAGCAGAGGTCTCATAGAAGGCGATTGTGCAGCCATGATTGGAACCCACATTTGAATGATTTTCATGGCTCATTTAGTCCTGACTAGCCCTGCCTCATCTCCCCTCTGCTGTAAAGCTGTCCATGCTTAGCTATTTTCCATCAGGTTTTAGTTGAACATCTTTTGCAAGTTGAAATATTATTTAGAACATTTCCTTTGATTTTTAACAGACCCAGTAAAATTTGACATCTTTAGAAAGTTGAATTTTTAAAAGGCTTCTTAATTTACAGCATCTTTATTTAAAATCAAATCTACTGAAACAACTTAAAGAGCCCATCAGTTTTACTCAGTCACGTTTGCTGAAATAAGTATAAACAAAATGTTTTCCTCTGAAATACATGAGGGTTAAAAGTTTCTGGTAAAAGAATTCTCAAAGGGAACATTGCTTGGGGCCATTTTGATTGTGTTGGTGATACTACTGGTCTTATCTTAGATGAGAACTCATCTAAAATTGTTTAACTTTTGCTTTGAACTCTTTTTAAACTCCAAGCATAGGTTTTAAACGAGAAAGAGCTAAAGAAAGACAACTCTAAGCAAATTTGATCTTCGTCCACATTCGTACATGTCAGCATTGCTAAGATGATCACATTCATCTCATCAATGTTTACAGCCTTTGATCTAGCATGTAAAAGAATGGATACATTGGCGCACAGCCTCCCTAGGATCTATGATATGAATGTGTGTTTTACCTACAGACTCTGCTACGCAGAGGTCTGGTTCAGCATACTCGCCTCAAAACACAGGACACTAGAGCAATGGGAGGGAGGAGAATGGTAAAGATTGGTGGCACATTATACCCTTCAAAGGATACATTTCCGTCAACTCTTCAGGAAAAATCCCTGGAAACATATGAACATATGGCCTTTTAGTGTATGATGATTCCTGAAGCATAGATGTCTATGTGCACATCTTGTGTGCATGAGATCCCTTGATTTTAGTTTTGCTCCTTGCATTGGTTTATTTTTTTGCCAGCTTGTGCAAGTGAGACTAGCAGAGATGTTAGCATAGTCTAAGGAGTCATATGCTGCTGGGTTTAATTCTCAGCACCTCTACTTACTGTACTTACTACCTTTTTTCTTCTTTTTAAACTTGAGTACGGTTACCTTACCTCTCCAAAACTCACTTTCATCTATAAATGTAAATAAAAGCAATCTGTCTACACCATAAGGATGTTAAAAGACTACGTGGCAACAGTGTCAATCGACTGGCACACAGTAAGTGCTCAATAAGAGAATTCATGGTACTTATTATACTGAGGCCTTTCCATGCTGATAGCAAGAAAAATGGCATTTTCAGTTAATTTTTTCTTAAATGTGATGAACTATAATAAAATGTAACTTAACGTGCTGAAATCTACCCAATCTCTTCTGATACCAACACATTACAATACTGAAACACAATTGCCAAGATAGTATAACTTTTTTTTTCAACACTGTATTTTATTTTAAAATGACAAACATGCTTGGCCAGCTAAAACACATAATTGTGAGTTACTGGATTTATTTTTTCAGTGTAGGATTTCAGTTTATTGGGAAACTAGAAGTTGTTACATTAAAAGTAAATTCTACACAAACATATATGCAGTAATGTAGTTCTGTGATTTTTTTTCTTTTTCTTTTTTTGTGAGGGGGAAGGGGACAGGGTCTTGCCCTGTTACATGTGCTGGAGTGCAGTGGCATATTCACGGCTTGCTATAACTTCCACCTTCTGGACTCAAGCCATCCTCCCAGCCTCCTGAGTAGCTGGGACTACAGGCATAGGCCATCACGCCTGGCTAATTTTCATAGTTTTTTGTAGAGATGGGGGGTTTCACCATGTTGCCCAGGCTAACTCCAGAGCTCAAGTGATCCACCTGCCTTGGCCTTCCATAGTGCTGGGATTACAGGCATGAGCCACCACACTCAGCCAGTTTGCGGTATCTTGAACTCCTGAATTAGAGCTTGATTCATGAATATAAAGCATCCCAAATCTCTGCTTAGGGATCTTTGTAACTGACATTAACACGTAAATACTGACATTCACATTGAGGAGAGTTTTGCAGATAATCATTACTAATGTATATTTTGCCCTTTGATTTGAAATCAATAAGTTGGAAAAGCATTTGTATGTCTCACAGGGTAGTATCTATAACAGCATGGATTAACTCTTTGGTGTTAAAAAAAAGTATGGAACAGTTTTTATGAGTCCTTTTTTCCATTAAGTAATATTTACATCAGTGAAAACATCTGAATTCTCATCAGTCTGTTTAAATTTTATTATAATTAAGCACAACACATTTTCCCTTTTTTAACTGACGTATAATAATTATACACATTCACAAGGTACATAGTGATGTTTTCTAACGTATCATGTATAGTGATCAGATCAGGGTAATTAGCATATTTATCATCTCAAACCTTTATTTTTCTTTGTGTCGAGAACGTTTTCTTACAAACAGTTTTTCATGAGTTGACTGGTTTTCTAGGAGAGACACTGAATTTAGGCAGATCCGAGGAAAGTAAAATGAAAACATCAGTAGTAGTATCTCTTGATGATGCTGAAATACAAGCACAGTGAAAATTTAAACATAAGGCATTTTATTTCTGTTGATGATATTATAAAAAGAAAATCATGAATGAGTGATTCATAGATGAATAAACATTATTGTATTCACTTTTTTTTCTGTACAAAGTCCTGATTCCTGATTTTCCTTTGACCTTATGTTCTTCAGCAGCACTTGTTTTTACAATTAAGAGATAATTACTGTCCTGGACCCCTGGAAACTTGCGAACTTTCCAGAGGTCATTATAACTTAGTATCTGCTAAGTGCAGCTCGAGAAGGCCCAAATGAAACAAAACTTAGCAACTGTGTTCTTAACCTTGTTTATCATTAATCCGGAGACAAATGGCCTGTATCTAGCTTATATTAAAAACTCAGGCATTGGAGTCTGTGCACACACACACGCATGCACACTCTTGGTCAAATGTTTTGCTGAATCAGCTGAATTAAATGATTCGTGGGAGGCAAACTTCTCTGTCAGCTCCACATCAGATAATTGATGCTATTTATAATAGAAATGAAATAGGAGGCTAAAAACTAACAAAGAAAAGAATTCCTTGGAATTGCCGTTGTTTTCTTTGGAAGAAGGGAAGGAACCAGTGACTCAGTTTGGCCATACATTGATCTCATTAGAGAGAACAATGCCAACGAGTGGAGTAAAGCTGAATATCTTGCAAATAAATGTAACATTGAGACATGTTTCACAACGGACTCTTTCCTAGCAATCAGATTCATTATAGGGAAAGGGCTGTGACAAGTCCAAACAGGTGAGAAAAGAGACCAAACACAGAATGAATCTCCTTAGTGTTTTGGGGGCGGGGTGGGGGCGGAGTCTCGCTCTGTGGCCCAGGCTGGAGTGCACGACCTCGGCTCACTGCAAGCTCCGCCTCCCGGGTTCACGTGGTTCTCCTGCCTCAGCCTCCCGAGTAGCTGGGACTACAGGCGCCCGCCGCCACGCCCGGCTAATTTTTTGTATTTTTAGTACAGACGGGGAGAATGAATCTCTTCTAATCCCTTTTAACCAAACCCAAGAATCACGCCAATATTAAGAAAATGACAGAATGCTTTCCAGGTTATTAGAAATGTATTGTGAAGATGGCATTTTTGTATGACTACACAATCCAGATTATACAATATTGACTACACAATGTAGTCATAAGACTAAAAGAAAAGTTAACTATGATAATAGCTTTTATATATTAAGCAGCTTTTATTGTTTTAGATATCTTATGTAATATAAGTAAATTTATCCTCACAACAAAGTTGAGAGTTTGCAGTATCACTTCCTTTTCAATTGTTGTATAGGAGGTTTGGAGATGATAAAGATAAAAGGGAAATAATATAATCTTTAATCTACAACACACCTGAAATGCAAGGGACGTGGTATTCCTTATAAATACCCAGATGACCATAATGAAGACATATGTATCTGAAATGACTTTGGTAGAGGAAAAAACTGTTTCTTTGTAGATGAAAGATGTTTTACAGAGACTTAAATTTTCATCCTGGGCTCATTCATTTCCAAACTTGCTTTTCCATAAGGTCTGTGAAGTAAGAGACCTAGGAAGCCTCACATCCACCATTCAATGTGCCTTTTGACCCTTAGTTCCTAATCCAGTGCTGGATGGGGGGGGTGTTCTGTATCAGAACCACCCACAGGAGCTTTTTCAAAACACACAATCTCCCCATTGGTAGGACAGATTCCATGCTCTGAGAGGCAGAGAGAACCAGCTGAGTTATTGTATCAAAGGGGCTTCAGAGGAATACGAGTGTGCACAGCAAGGACAGCGCTATTCACCTCTTGTTCTTCATAACTAGAAAGCCTGATAGGACAGAGTGCTGATTCACTTCTTAGTGCCCCTTCTGACATCAGAAGGTGGGCTTTGTTTGGGCCCAGGGTGAGTCTCTCAGCACTAAAGTATTTCCTTAGTGATCTCATCACTCAGGGCCACCAGAAGACCCATTAGAAAAGCTGAGTGGCGTATTCTTACTGAACAAGCCACAGGGAACCGCAGGTGGGGGACTGGGAAACATTCAGGGAGAGATGACAGACAACCTGCGACTATATAGAAGGGCTAGAATTCTAATTTGATACATACGTCACCAGGAATTAAGTGTCCTGTTAATAGAAGACATGTGGAAGTTTCAGAGACAGAGAGAGAGAGGGAGAAAGAGAAAGAGAAAGAGATATAGAGAGAGCAAGCAACTGCATGTAGATGGCAATTATAATCTTGGTTTCAAAGACATCTTTCTTGTTTTATGACTGCTCCTTATTCACAGCTTCCTGTTCCTGTTATGAGTAAAATACGTATACTCGAATTTTGAAGATCTCGATTTGAATGATCTTAAATCCCTTTCCTATTCTTGAATTAACTCTTTTTTTCTATGTATATTGGGTACCTGCATGTGTGTATGTATGCTTGTACAGAGAGATTATTTCATTAGTCAGAAAACTTGATCTAATTAAAAACCTAAATTGCCTCTTTATAAATGCAAGAACCAGTGATACTGATAGTGCCTCTGTCACAACTGGCTTCTTGTTTTTCACATGATCTTTGTCCCTGGTGTTAGCTGGCTGTGCAAGGTCTCTTCAGCCCACTGTTTCTTGGTGAGCTCTTTATATAATGTGCCTGGTGAAACCTCTTCTGGATGTAAATAACTAGGATGTCGCTGAAACATGCAAGGACCCTTCCCTCTGGCTACTATTAACAAGGTAACAGTCTGATATTAACATTTCTTAGTATTTGTGGTATTACTTTTATCCTGTCCTGGTAAATCTGGGCATCATTTATGTACATTAATAGCTACTGTGGGACCGAATGATCACACAGTTCATGATCACTTTTATCAGTTACTGAGCTTACCTTTCATGAAAGATATTTAAGAACACATTCTATTTAATTTAGTCATCTTTAAAGTCATATAAGGTAACTGTTCAAGCCCAATTTTATAGAAAAATGAGCTAAGGTTTGGATATATTGAGGAACTTTCCTAAGACAGCAGAGCTAGTAAGTGACAGAACATTGAGTCAAATTGTGATCAAATGAACTGAAAAATTCATTCTGCTCAGCCTTAGAAAATGCAGGTCATAAATTTTATTAACTCTTCATTCAACAAGTATTTATGGAGCACAATGCCACACAATAGGCATTGTTCTAGGCACTAGATTACAGCAACAAACAGGAAGAAGCAGCAATGAGTATTCTACTCCCTACCTGAATTGCCTGATCAAAACTCTCTACCACTTTGCCCCTGCTATCCCTGGGATGTTGCTAAGCAGTGTTCAGCTTCTACTCAAAATCCATTATTAAGGATCAACAGTCATCTTTGATTTAAATTCAGTAGCTGTGATTTCCTATCAGCCCCTTCAGAGGAGGATACTATCATTCCCACAGGGTTCCTAGAATTTCCCATTTTTACATGCCCTGTGATTGCAACTTTCAGTTCTGCACAACCAGAAAAGTTATGAATGGTACATTTTCTCCATTCTTTTCACTCTTTCCACCTCTCCCTCTCAACAGGGACAGCTGTTTTCTATTACAAAACAGGCTGACAAGGTGCTGGTCTGGAGCAGAGTCTCTTTGGCAGGTAATTTTGATGAGGCCCAGAGGTAAGGGGGTGGGTGTCTCTGATGGGTTTCCGGTCCTGTTATCAGCCACGTCCAGCAACCCCAGACACGGCTGCTGTCTGTACCTAGGGCTGATTTCTGGCTTGGAGCCCATGCCTGCTGAGAGCATCAGTCATTCATCAGGGCTAATCCTTTAACTTTTTCTACTTAGGCTGAGGAAGCCTGGGAATGAGGCAAACATTCAGTCTCCCTCTAGCAGAGAACTTGGTCATTGAACACTCAGTGGTAACCCTACCGGTTCTGACTGGGCACTCATACTTTGATTTTTTGGTGGTGGTTGTTCTCGTTTTAGAAAAGTAGCAATTCTAAGCAGTAACAAATAGACTTAGTACAGAGAGAAAGTAAATACCATGTGAGAAAAGACTCCCCTCGACAGCGAGCTATCTGCAGAAGAGAGGATCCAGTGATGTTTCTTTGCACAGGGAAGTTTTCTCTATGGCTTCAAACTAGACGTTATATTGCCTTTGGTTTTCGGGAAAATACAGGTATCTTAGCAACAAGGCTCAACTAAAACCTACTCAACTTTGTAACCTGAGTCCTATTCTACTTACTGCCCTTCTAATGGGTGCTTCCAGAAACTAGCTTTCCCCTGCACTCAACTTTACTGTTTAGATGGAAAAAACACAGCTGCAAAAGACCTAGTAAGATTTGTCATTAAGAAAAAAATTGTTCTTAGTCTTAATTGGCTTTGCTAGATTAGGACGCCGTTTTTTTCTGAAGAACACCAGATGTCAGGAGACTTGGTATGTAGTCCAACTCTGTGATTAACAATAACATTAATAATAACAAAACATAACAGAAGCATTTAGCATTCAGTGACATTTAACACTAACAATATCAAGCTATTACTCTGTGTTAATATGGACTAATGTATGCATGTAACATACATTGTGTGATTTAAACTTCACAGCTCTGACAAAGTAGGTGTTATCAGCATTGTCTCTCTTTTACAAATGAAGAAACAAAGTCTTAGGTGAAATAACTTGTTCTAGGATAATACTTATTAAAATATGAAGGTAGAATTTATACCCAGATTTCCCAGCTTTATCTGTTTTCTCATGTGGAAAGTAGGGATGGGGACAGGGATTAGAGCATGTTTATAAGTTTCCTCAAAATGCCATCATCCTTAAGGAAAAGAAAATTACAGGATATTGTATCAGGCTCTAACATATTATATGAAGCTCACATTAGTAATGGTGGTGGTAATGATACCAAGTGGATTTACAGAGTTCTAAATAACTTTAAAAAACTTTCATTTTATTACTGATATGAACTGAATGTGACCCCCTCAAATTCATATGTTGAAGTCCTAATTTTCATCATAATGGTATTGGGGGGTTAGGCCCTTCAGACACGAATTTAGTTTAGGTAAGGTCCCAAGAGGAGACCCATGATGGGATTAGCACCCTTATAAGAAGAGGAAGAGACAAGAAGGAGCTCCGTCTGTCTGCCATGTGAGACTGCAGCAAGACAATGGTCGTCTGCAATCTAGGAAGACAGCCCTCACCAGAAACCATGTCGCTGGTACCTTGATTTGGACTTTCAGCCTCCAGAACTGTGAAAAATGGATAAATGTCTTTGTCTAAGTCACCCAGTCTATGGCATTTAGTTGTAGCAGTCTGGGGAGAACAATGAAATTACCTTATTTGATTGCCACAATTAATCACCTTTCCAAGATGGTTAGAGTAATTACGACTCTTTTATTGTTACAGACAAGAAAATTGAAGCTCAGAGGTTTACTTGCTCCAGACACATGCCTGCAGGTGTCTTTGCGTGTGGCTCCTAGCCTTGGTATTCGCCCATCACTGTCTGAGTTTACAGCCTGTGTGTACAATGTATTCTATACAGGAGCTATTCTAATGGGACTTTAACCACAAGTATGTACCCGGTCTCAGAACTCTCCTTATGTATGCAAATCTCACGATGCCGGTTTCAGATGGAGCTTACCGAGGCCCTCAATTCATAGATGGGTTGTAACAAAAAATTACATAGGACTTCGTACTTTTTTTTTTTCAAAGGGAAGTTTTCTCCGGAATGAATAATGACATAGAGCTTTGTACTTTTATTTTACTTTACTTTTTTTATTTTTTGAGACAGAGCCTCCCTCTGTCACCCAGGCTGGAGCGCCGTGGTGCGATCTCAGCTCACTGCAACCTCCGCCTCCTGGGTTCAAGCGATTTTCCTGCCTCAGCCTCCTAAGCAGGTGGGATTACAGGTGCACACCCACGCCTGGCTAATTTTTGCATTTTTAGTAGAGATGGGATTTCACCATGTTGGCCAGGCTGGTCTCAAACTCCTGACCTCAGGTGATCCACACACCTCAGCCTCCCAAAATGCTGGGATTACAGGCATGAGCCACCATGCCCAGCCTGGACTTTGTACTTAAAATTATGTAATTTTCGGAAATTTGAGTAGAATCCTTTTCCAGAATCAGAAATTTAAGCTCCTGCCAAGAACGTTTTTCTCTCCGTCGCTCTTGCTCGGATGCATAAAAGCTCCTCAGTACCCAGTCCTGACTGCTCTTTGGGCTTAGGAGAAATCCCTGCTGAAGAGCCACTTCGACCATGAGGGCCTGAGAGTTGTCCTGGACAGAGAAGCCCAAAGGTCCAGAGTGCCCTGAACATTCTGCACAGCTACCTCTCTGGGCTCTGACAAACTGGCTTCTTTCGGTGGCTGTCTGGAGATGTACTCCTTGGAGACCAAAACTTTGGGATCCAATAGCTACCCTGATTCTATTTCCATGCACATATTTGGGGGAAATTAAGTCTTCATTAGTGAAGTCATTTGAATGACCTCTAACATACTGAGCATCCTAATCACCGTGGAGGTGAGAGAGATAAAAGGAAGGCAGGCAGGAGAATCAGTGTTAAGGGAGCTTCTTGAGCTGGAGAGGTTGTGTTTGCTCCCATTTGTCCTCCTTCAGGCTGTCCCAGAACACTAGTGATGAGCTTTTCACTGGATGTGGCTGAGACACAGCAGCACCCACATCACCACTGTGCCACCCACCCCTTCCCACCATTTTTTCTCTTACTTCACAAAGCACCTTTAGTTGTGGGTCTGACCCTTGACCCCAAACTCTGAACCAGAACTCACTGAGTCCTTCAGGTTCTCTTTGAGGAATCTGCATGGCCATGAGGGTTCAATGACAGGTACTTTTTGGTCTGGGCTTAATTTTCTTGTAATTTGTTTCCCCTACCTGGACATAGTATCCTTGGGGAAGTGCCCTTCTTAACCAACATAGGCACGAGGCTAAGTGGAAAAATTCCATGTCATCCCCAGAGGGTCCCCCCGCCTAGGGGAGTAAGCGAAACTTGGCGTTGCAAACACCTACACTTCCTTCACACTATAGGTTACAATTCTGGCATATTTGACTCATCTACCTCTCTCTTATTCAGATATAGATAAAATGAATGCCAGGCAGTTAGCTGTGTGGGAAGGGTTTGGTTGAGGCTATGAGAATATAGAATATTTCACAGATTTTTCAAGTGATAAGGATTGAGCATATGACAGGAGTAGAGTAAGGGGTACATTGAAAATGTGGACTGTGTAGGGTCATGGGATCACTAAATGGTGAGACATCCACACCCACAGATACCAAATGTCTCCAGAACTGGGCTTTGTACTTATTTCTTCTTTTGTACAAATCCCTCTATCATTTTGTCAGGTTTTATTTGTTTATTTTTTTTGCAACTTTATATGATGTTGCAGAGTCAGTAACATTCATAGCATTAAAACTAGACTTTACGAGACCAAATAGTACCCTTTGAAGTTCACTTTTAAGTGGTTTGCCTTCAGGGACTCTGAATTGGCCCTAACATCTTCAAGACATGTATCCTTGGTGAACCTTAAATTTCACAACTAGAAATCTAGTTCTTTGGTTTCATAAATCTTGACATTCTAATGGTCGTAAGGAACTTAATGACGTGTTCAGGTCTTAGAGTCAGAACAATCTGAATTCAAATCTCTACCAAGCATGTGATATTCACCTTCATTTGTAAAATGAGAATAATGAAGTATTACCAACCTCTAGTGTTATTTTAAGAATTAAGTAAGGGAGTTTTTGAAATGCTCAGCAAAATGCCTTGTTATTGGAGTCAACGGTGTTATCATGCTTGCCATTCTCCCCATAGCCAAACCTCAAACTATGCCAACCAAGCATTACTCAAGTCCAAAAGCTGTATTCACACCAGGTTGTATTCACGTTAGATTTGACTAACTTCAGTGATAGCATCTTACTGCCTCCTGAGATTGCCAAGTAATTTTTCAAAATTGTAATTGCTAGAGAATTCTTTCTTAATTTGAGGCTAATCTTCTAATACCCATATATGGATTTTCATTAGGGACCCTGGAGCAAAAGAATGCAAGTCAGTGACAGTTGTTCTAGCATCTGAGAGAATTTGTGTTGATGGACTCCTTTCTTCCTTCTTGTTCTCTCACTTGTTCCAAACATGATGTGCTTGGGTGCCCTTACCGCAGTAGCTGTTCTGCTTGTGAATATGCTACTTCTTGTTGTTGGTTGTTGTTGTTGTTTGAGACAGATTCTCGCTCTTGTCGCCCAGGCCTGGAGTGCAGTGGCACGATCTCAGGTCACTACAACCTCTGCCTCCTGGGTTTGGTCTCCCACATAGCTGGGATTACAGGCACCTGCCACCACGCCCAGCTAATTTTTGTATTTTCAGTAGAGACGGGGTTTCACCATGTTGGCTAGGCTGGTCTCGAACTCCTGACCTCAGGTGATCCAGCCGCCTTGGCCTCCCGAAAGGCTGGGATTATAAGCATGAGCCACCGCACCCGGCTATATACTACTTCTTTAAGCTCCTTTTTAAATTCTCTAGGTTTGGAAACCCTGTAGTCCTCACTAAGCTCCTGAATTTAGGTATTTTCCCTTAATAAAAGAAAAAAACAGTTAATTAATAAATACTCATCCATTACCAAAATGGAACAACTGTTAATACTTTTCCAATTTTCTTTACACTTTTTTGGAGGCAAAGAAAATAATAGGTAAAATTGAGACCCCTGTGATGTCCTTCCTAATTTGTATTCCCTTCCCTTCCAGAGCTAGCGATTAAGAAGTATTTGATGTGCATCCAGTTCTATATATGTACCCTTTAACTATAATAGATGCACATATATAAAAAATATATAAGTTTATACATATTTGCAAAGCTATATCATTCATTTGCATTATTTAAATTAAATACAGTACATGCAAAGTTTTCTAACTTGCTTTTTCATTCAGTATAATATTTTCAAGGCAGATTCATCACAATACATACGTAGGTTATTCTTTTTAACTGCAGTATATTTTATTATATGAACACATGTGATTTATCCTTGTATCTAACTATGTGTCTTTATTCACTACCACCTGACCTTTGCATTACTTCCCCTTTTTGCTACAAGATTGTTGTATGGGACATCCTGGTATATAGTTATCTCTACTCTGTAAGAGTTCGTAGATTTTATATAGGCCAAACACACACACAGGGAAGCATTCTCACCTTGGATCGCTGGGCTACAGAGTATAAATGTTTTGGGGTGATGCCACTGCTCTTTGTGATGGTTCTATTAGCACACTCTCATCAGTATTAAATGAGAGTTCCGATTTGCTCTCATTCTTGGCTAAATATTGATATTTTTGACTATCTGGTGGATTTTAAAGTGTGTCTAACTTTTTAAAAATGTTCCTGATCATTTTTATAGGTGAGCATGTTTTCACTTGCATTTTACATATACAGTTTTCCATTTCATTTGTCATTTTCCATGAATGACACATGAAAATACTTTGCCCATTTTTCTATTACATTCTTTTATATTTTTGTATTGAATATATTTATTTTCATATTCTGAGTGTAGACTTATATGTACTGAACATATTTCCTTTCAGTGGCCTTTAATTTTGTTTTATATACCATTATTTATGCATAACTTGTAAGTCTAAATTGGTCAGGTTTATCAGAGTTTTTCTTTATGATTTTGTCTTCTTGTGTCTGCTTTAATAAATCTTTCCCTGCTCTGAAATCTTAAATATGTGCACCTATATTTTCTCCTAATAAAGTGTTTTTAACATTTATATTTTAATTTATTTTATTAATAATATGAAATAAGAAAAACCATTTATGCCTACTATATATGCAAAATACATTTTATGTATATGGGTAGACAGCTCTCCTAGTGTCATTTACTAAATACTTCATTCTTTTACTTTGCTAATTATATCTTTACCCGTATCCAATTTAGATTTTGTTTCCTCTGTCAAGTTTTTATTTTAATGACTGTATTTTTCACTTTATGATTTGGGATTGGTTGGTTTTATCATCCACCTGTGTTCAGTATCTATGTCTTTTGTTCCATGACACCATTTTTGTTTTATGAATTTTCACCTCCAGTTTTTAAGGATCTTGAAGATTTTAATGTCATTATTTTCAATATTGTCAGGAGTGAATTTTTGTCTGAAATGCTTTATTTTGCAGGCAATCTCTTCTGAGTCTTTTTCTTCATGGCCTTTGTAATTTCTATTTGCAAACTAGTCTTGTGTAAGGAGATGTTTTTCCTCTGCCTCTCTGTATTTTCACTTCCCTGCTTTCCCCTGGGGCCCCTTTCCCATCCTCAGCAGGGCAGAACCATTCTTTCCATCATTGCCCATTCTGCCCTGTGACTGGGATGGCAGGAGCCAGGCCATGGGCCAGCAGACCAGCACTTGAGTGACACAGCTTTGTGTAAACTATGGGCTCGGCCTCCTCTTTTTACCACTACGCCCTGTGCCAATGAACTTGGTTTTTGTCCTATATAGCATGTGGGTTGTTTTGAACACTATGGTCCCTAGGAGTCAAATTTATTGCTTATGTATTTTAGTTATTTTCTGGCCAACGATGAGGTTTCTTTCATTTTGTAAAACTAGTGTGTTTTCTCTTTTCACTTGAAATATGATTTTGCAGCATTACATATTCGGAGGATATGCACTGACCGGAAATTGCGTATGGTGTATTTTTCACTTTCTTTGACCACTGCCAAAAAAACTGTCTTGCAAGAAGTAGAAACTACTCTGATTAATCAATCACAGTGAATGAAGGGATGAGTAGAGCAAAAGCATCGCATTACCAATTCTCGTACAGTGGTCTGGAATAGACTGGAGCAGTGTGTCCTCAGCTTGTTGTAGAGATTCAAGTTTTTTTGTTTTTTGTTTTGTTTTGTTTTGTTTTTGAGACAGAGTCTCACTGTGTTGCCTAGACTGGAGTGCAGTGGCATGATCTCGACTCACTGCAACCTCTGCCTCCTGGGTTCAAGCGATTCTCTTGTCTCAGCCTCCCAAGTAGCTGGGATTACATGTGTGCACCACCACACCTGGCTAATTTTTGTATTTTTAGTAGAGATGGGGTTTCACCATGTTGGCCAGGCTGGTCTCAAACTCCTGACCTCAGGTGATCCACCCGCCTTGGCCTCTCAAAGTACTGGGATTGCAGGCATGAGCCACTGTGCCCGGCCAATTTAGTTTTTTTTTTAAGGGTTTCAAAGTTGATTCTTATGCTCAGGAAGGCTTGGGAAGTGCAGATCTAAAGGAATGTGCTCTGGGTGAGGAAGTCAGAAAGCATGATGTTCAGCTCTATTTTTCTTAAAATCTAAATTTTATTGGGCCAAGTCCTCTGTGGGCTCTGATTCTCTCACATGTAAAATGAAAGGGCTATATTGTATAGTCGCTGAGAACATTTTACATACTGAATACACTTAATTCTTATACTAGTGAACCACCCTTTTTTTTTTTTAATTAATTTTGGCATCCACACTCTACTCGTGATTTGGATTGAGACTGTAGTCAATTAAAACCTCAGGCCTTTTTCCATGTGTTGCTCTCAAGCCAACATCTCTCCAGTCTGCAATTAGTTTTTACATGCAGGTAAGGACTTGGTATAATTTTCTGCCTAAATTTACTTTAATATTTGTAAACATTTTTAATGCACTATAATATGCATAAATATAAATGAGCATATTCCGGGAATATATTTGCTAATTTTTTACCAGCTACACCTGTGCATCCAGCACCCAGCTAAAAGAACAGACTCTATGCACCACCCCAGAGCCCTTCTTTGTATTCCTTTCCAGATATTACCCATCTCCCCATGAGAAACCTCTACTATGACTTATAACACATTTGTTTGCTCTTTTGGGCTGTATCTAGAATCACAAATATATACTGTCTTCTTTTGTTTAATATTGTGTTTTTGACAATTGTGCATCTTGGTACATAGATTTATAGATCATTAATTCTCATCGTTGCGTAGTATTCCATGGTGTAAAATACACCATGCTTATCCATTGTACTGATGGTGAGCATTTGGGTAATTTCCAACTTTGGCTACTATGAATAATGCTACTATGAAAGTTCTAGTAAACGTATTTTGGTGAACATAGGTTTGCACTTCTCTTGGGTATATAACTAAAAGTGATATTACTAAGCAATAGTTCACTTACATATTTAGTTTCAGTAGACACTGCTACACTGTTTTCCAATGTGGTTGACTCAATTAAAGCTCCCACACACAGTGTATCAGTCTTCCAGTTGCCCCACCTTTTTGCCACATTTAGAATTTTTCATTGTAGTTATTGTAGGTTGTGTGTTGTGGTATCACATTGTGGTTTTAATTAGTAATTACCAATGATTAATCCAGTTGAATGATTTTTTTCACATGATTATTGGCAATCTTGATGTTATCTTTTGTGAAGTATCTACTCGAGTCTCTCATGCATTTTTTCAATTGGTTATTTGCCTTTGTCTTTTCAATTTGTTTTAGGACTTCATCTATTCTAGATATAAATCCTTTTAAAATATATTTATTGTAAATACGTTCTCCTGCTCCTGCTTTTAGCAGCCTCGTGGGAATTAGGTGAGAAATAGTTCTGAGAAACAGGATGGTGGTGAGGGTTAGCCAGCATGTGGTGCCTGGCTGGAAAGGGCTGGCCTGGGCAGGATGCTGATGCCAGGGCAATGTGCTAACTTAGGGCCAGAAGTGTCAGCGAGCTCTGAGAAGTGGAATGGAAAGGCAGGAAAGAAAAATGTTTCTTGCCTTTAAATTGCATGCAGGGCTGACTAAGAGTAATTAACCATGTTGATTTGTTTTTCCATAGAAGTACTAGCAAAGAACAATGAACGTTTCCATTACCCTCGCCCCCTCAACTTGTCATGCCAGTCACCACGAGTCACCCGGCTTTCCCCAGTCTCAGTTTCTCCTCTTCATAGAGGGAGATGGGTGGATGGCTGTCTCGTCACTCTCTCTGCTGGAGCCTACTGCAGTTGTAGGGTTGTAAAACTCAAATGAGACTCCATGACCAGAAATGAATTATCTTCACTGCATCTCAGAAGACTACTCTGTTACCCTCTTCAACCTCCACACCTTTATGTGTGAGGCTGAATGTGAGTGTGTGTGTGTGTGTCAGAATTTAAGACCAATCTACCAGAATGCAAGCTTGGCATTGAAGGATATTCTCTGGAGAGAGGATCCATGATAGTGGAATCACCCCAGCAGAGGCTGAGGTGACAAACATTGAGGGGGGACATAGAAGAAGTGTCAGGGGAGGTAGTATAGAGTGTACGAAGGGTTTTTCGACTCCTGGTTTTATACAAGAAGCTGGCTGTGTGCTCACTCCACATGGGAAGTGCATCTGGCCCTTTTTGCACATCAGTTATTAACATCTGCCTGTTCTTAGACTGAGTATATTTTAACACTATATTTACATGTACTAGTGCTGATAATTTTTTTAACTGAAAAAAATTTTCTGGAGAAAATGACATTAAGGTTATTTTTCCTTTATCAATTTAGTATCCAGAGTTAAATCACCTCAATTTAAAAAAAAAATTATTTTACTAAACTTGTTTTCATCTGGACAAATCCTTTTTAGTGTAAATTTTACAAAAAATGTCTCATTTGAATTTAAATCAATTTTTACCCATATGCAATTGTAAACTATCTTTTGTGGCCATAACTGCTACAAAGTCCAAATTTTGTGTCTAAAAATGTTAGATCTAAATTTCTGAGGATATTTTGATATTTTAACAAATATTATTGTCATCAATATTTACTGTGTATAATTTTACTTATTTTCAGTCTATCTAAAATGATTTCTATCAAGTTTATTTTTTGTCTGTTTAATCGTAAGGTGATTCTTTGCTCAATGTTTCATTTCAACAATTCTACTGTGTGGAGTTTTAGCTATTGTTAATTTCTTTGTGTGTTGATTGCTTCTACTATGCTTGATTTTTTTTTTCTTTTTTGAAACAGAGTCTTGCTCTGTCACCCAGGCTGGAGTACAGCAGCACGATCTCGGTTCACTGTAACCTCTACCTCCCAGGTTCAAGTGACTCTCCTGCCTCAGTCTCCCAAGTAGCTGGGATTACAGGCATGCACCACTACACTCGACTAATTCTGTATTTTTAGTAGAGATGGGGTTTCACCATGTTGTCCAGGCTGGTCTGGAACTCCTGACCTCAGTTGATCCACCTGCCTTGGCCTCCCAAAGTGCTGGGATTACAGGCATGAGCCACTGCACCTAGATGCTGCTTGATTTTTTTTTTTTTTAATAATGTGTCAATTGTGTAAATGTTTACTTTACCAGCTAGTTATGATTCTTGACTTAATTTTTTATCTGTAGTGGCAGGTTCAAACTGTTCACATGAGTAAGTTTTACTTTTACTTTTCTAAATCTGCATTAAAATGGCCTTGTACTTGAAAAAAAATCTTTTTTTCTTCTTTAGAAATGCATGTTCCATATTTCTCTACACAGATACAGAGGAGAGGGAGAATATATGTTCCTGTGGTAAGCAATCCCTTACACATGGAGCCAAGGTAGAAAGCAGGCAGGAATGATATGAAATCTGAAGTGAGGACTGGCTCTGAGAATAGCCATGTCTAGTGGCGGCTGTGACAGACCTACTAACCAGAGACAAGTGATGTCTCAGCTTGTAAAGAAGTCCTGACTTTTTAATAATTGCTATACTGACTGGCATGAGATGGCATCTTACTTTGGTTTTGATTTGCATTTCTCTAATGATCAGTGATGTTGAGCTTTTTTGCATATGTTTGTTGACTACATAAATGTCTTCTATTGAGAAGTGTCCATGTCCTTTGCCCACTTTTTAATGGGTTTTTTTCTTCTCATAAACATGTTTAATTTCCTTGTAGATTCTGGATATTAGACCTTTGTCAGATGGATAGACTGCAAAGATTTTCTCCCATTCTGTAAGTTGTCTGTCCGCTCTGATGGTAGTTTCTTCTGCGTGCAGAAGCTCTTTAGTTTAATTAGATTCCATTTGTTAATTTTTGCTTTTGTTGCAATTGCTTTTGATGTTTTTGCCATGAAGTCCTTTCCTGTGCCTATTTCCTGAATTGTGTTACTAGATTTTTTTCTAGGACTTTTATAGTTTTGATTGTAAATTTAAGACTTTAATCCATTTTAATTTAATTTTTGTATATGGTGTAAAGAAGGGGTCCAGTTCCAATTTTCTGCACATGGCTATCCAATTCTCCCAGCACCATTTATTAAATGAGGAATTATTTCCCCATTGCTTGTTTTTGTCAGGTTTGTCAAAGATTAGATGGTTGTAGATGTGCGGTCTTACTTCTGAGTTCTCTATTCTGTTCTGTTGGTCTATGTGTCTGTTTTTCTATCAGTACTATACTGTTTTGGTCACTGTAGCCTTGTAGCGTAATCTTAAGTCTATTTGTGGGAATGTAAATTAGTTTAACCATTGTGGAAGACGGTGTGGTGATTCCTGAGAGACGTTGAACCATTAATACTATTTGACTCTGCATTTTCATTACTGGGTATATACCCCGCAAAATAGAAATCATTCTATTATAAAGATACATGCACATGTATGTTCATTGCAACATTATTCACAATAGCAAAACTATGGAATCAACCCAAATGCCCATCAGTGATAGACTGGATAAAGAAAATGTGGTGACCAAGCCCGGTGGCTCATGCCTGTAATCCTAGCACTTTGGGAGGCCGAGGTGGGTGGATCGCGAGGTAAGGATATCCAGGCCAACATGATGAAACCAGGTCTGTACTAAAAATATGAAAAATTAGCTGGGTGTGGTGGTGTGCACCTGTAATCCCAGCTATTCCGGAGGCTGAGGCATGAGAATCACTTGAACCTGGGAGACAGAGGTTACAATGAGCCGAGATTGTGCCACTGCACTCCAGCCTGGCAACAGAGCGAGACTCTATCTCCAAAAAAAAAAAAAAAAAAAAGAAAGAAAGAAAAGCAAAAGAAGATGTGGTACGTGGTACATATACACCATGGAATACTATGGAGTCATAAAAAGGAACGAGATCATGTCCTTTGCAGGACACAGATGGAGCTGGAAGCCATTATCCTCAGCAAACTAACGCAGGAGCAGAAAACCAAACATCACTTGCCCTCACTTATAAATGGGAGCTGAACAATGTGAACACATAGACACAGAAAGGGAACAACACACACTGGAGCCTGTCAGAGGGAGGGGAAAAAGCATCAGGAAATACAGCTTATGCATGCTGGGCTTAATACCTACGTGAGGGGGTGACAGGTGCAGCAAATCACCATGGCACACACTTACCTATGTAACAAACCTACACATCCTGCACATGCACCCCATAACTTAAAATTTTTAAAAAAGAAAGAAATTTCTCTTTGTGCTGAGGGGAATTCAGCAGGGCTGAAGCAGAAGCCAGGGCTCCCTGCTGAAGCCACAGTGCATATGTTACATGTTTGGTGATTTCCCTAGTAATGCACTGTGTGGAGAGGCTAAAAACTCCATTCTCCTTTGAGATCCCCTTGCTGCCTTATCTTTCCAGGCTAAGTCAATCCCCCATTTCCTCCAAAATGTGTGTTATATTCTGAAGTGGAAATACTCTGAATTCCACTTGCAGCTAAGGGCTTACTTGAGCATAGAAGAGGTTAAGTCTTCCGACTTAGGTCTCCTTTGCAGTTATTTGAAAAAAATCAGAAATGAGGATCTCCTTGAGCTCAGGAGATTGGTTTCCCAGGGGGACACCCAGAACCAGATTCCTGCACTGAGCAGCCTTTGCGTGGCTTCCCATGACCTGCTGCTATCTAAAGAATTTTTAAATACTCAAAGAATGCCTTCTTGTTTCTAGTGAAAAATAATTCAATGTTTGAGGGATTTATTACTCAAGCCTGAAGGATAAACCTCTGCATTCTTCATTTTGGACCAAGGTGCTCTCCCAAGAGCCTCTCAGCACCCTTGTTTCTTCTGGGCCGTACATTTCTTTTTTCAATAAGCTTCCGAGGCAGATAAGGAGAGGCGACCTCTGTCTCCACCCACTCTTCTGAAAGGTGGAGTCCAGGGAACAAGTCTCATATTTATATGAAATTAAAATTACACATTCGTTATTTAAAAAGCATTTATTGAGCATCTGCTATGTGCAAACTATTGTTCTTTATGTTGTGAAAAATACAAAAAATAAAAACCCAAAACAGAAAACAACCAATCAGAATATATTATCTCTTTCCTCAAGGAGACAATACAGGAGAGAGGAAAAAGATGAATAATGTCACATCTCAAGCCAAAAACCTGGACACTACCTTGTGAATTCCAAGGGAAACATTCAAGGGTATGGAGAAAACCCAAACATGCAAGGGCAGAATGTATACTTTATTTATCTCGGGGGTAAACAAAGACATGGAGGTAAAGATACTTTGTAGGATAGTTCAGCCTGAGTACACAGCACACATGTTGTGGTGTGTTGGGAAATGAGGTTGAAGGTTGAAAAGGGTAGACTGAGGCTATGCTGTGGCATGTTTTGGATACAGAATAATACTGTCCTGCCCAAAGTCAGCATTCTTTGATTGCATGAAGAAAGTGGAATTTTATGATTAATCTGGTGCAGTTAGTAGGAAATCAGAAACAGGAAACCAACGCAGCATGCCCAGTGATGATAATTTTAATACACATATTAACTGGTTAATCTTCCTAAGTATTTATAATATATAGGGAAGACATTATTGTCTGCACTTTACAGATGAATGCATTGAAGGTCAGAGGGGTTAAATGACTTGTTAGAAGTTACACATAAGGGCCGGGTGTGGTGGCTCACGCTTGTAATCCCAGCACTTTGGGAGGCCGAGATGGGTGGATTGCCTGAGGTCAGGAGTTTGAGACCAGCCTGGCCAACATGGTGAAACCCTGTCTCTACTAAAAATACAAAATGAATGAATGAATAAATAAATAAATAAGTAAATAAATAAATAAATAAATAAATAAATAAGGCGTGGTGGCGCATGCCTGTAATCCCAGCTACTCGGGAGGCTGAGGCAGGAGATTTGCTTGAGCCCGGGAGGCAGAGGTTGCAGTGAGCCAAGTTCGTGCCACTGCACTCCAGCCTGGCCTACAGAGGGAGACTCTGTCTCAAAAAACAAACAAACCAACAAACAAAAAAACCCAAAAAGTTACACATAAGATAAAAGGACCAGCCTTCACTTAGACCCAAGCTTCTTTACTCTCTGTGTGTCTTTGGTATACCAAGTCCATCTTGTTCCAGAAAGAACTAATCAGACCTCTTCTAAAATGTTCTGGAAAATTTAAGTTTTTGCAAACATAAGGTGGCTCTCGATCTACAGAGGTGGGAGGTGGGCATCATTATGCAAGATATCTTTGCAGAGGTGTTTTAAAAGCAGAGGAAATATATGCTGACTTTCTGAATTCCACCTTTTCATTTTTTAGGCAGGGTCTGATTCTGTCGCTGAGACTGGAGTGTAATTATATAGCTCTCTGCAGCCTTAACCTCCTGGGCTCAAGTTATCCTCCCACCCCAGCCTCCCGAGTAGCTGGGACTACAGGTTTGCACCACTACGCTGGCTAACGTTGGCATTTTTTGTAGAGATGGGGCCTTACTATGTTGCTCGGGCTGGTCTCTTATTCCTGGACTCAAATGATTCTCCTGCCTTGGCCTCCCAAAGTGCTGGGATTACAGGTGTGAGCCACTGTTCCCAGCCTAAATTCTACTTCGTGAACAGTCCTGTCCATTTCAGTGTCTTATGATGAAGAGATTTTATTTGAAGGCTAGTGAAAATATAGCGGAATTCATTCAGTGCTGAGATACTTCCTGCTAGTGAGTGATTTATAAAGGCAAGTTATTTTTCTTAGACCAATAGCGTGTGATTGAACAATTATTGTAACACTTCTGTGTTCATAGGTCCAAAGTTACAGCTTTCTTATTGCTAGAGGTGGAATGTCACATCATTTAATTTGGCATCTGATAAGTTTACCAAGTTCTATTCAACATAACTTTTTTTTGTTCCTGGCTTCATTTATGATGCAAGGGATGGTTGGGACTCCAAGAGGAAAAATACAAGGGATGAAGGTTTGGAGATAGGTGCATAGAAGCTGTGCTGGCTACTGCTGCACTCTCTGCTTCTTTACAATGGCAGCTACTCCAGACAGTCTCCTGCCTTAGGAATGCACCATAAAAGAAGCAGTTATTGGTTTTCATTCTAGCCTATAACCTTTAAACCCCAATGCATGCTTGTCATACCTGGGTGAAATTTCTCAGCTCAGCAGCAGTACTGATTTAAGCATAAGTGGTTCTGCAGCTCCACTTCATTAGGCTGGTGAATAAGTTGCCAATCTTCTTGAGGCACTTCAACTCCATCTCTGTGGAGACCCTCTTGGAAAATCCCTCCAGTAGGGTTGAGGGTGGTGAGGAAACCCTCCCAATGGGAAGGAGAAAGGCCAGAGCACTTTTCTCATGTTCTTCCTACTCCAACAACTCTCATTTATGAATTCCTTTTAGATTTCTGGCCTTTGGTTTGTAGAAACTGGTTGCTTCTCCAGAAGCTGCCTGGCTTCAGAGGCACAGGACTAATCCTACTATTTTTTATTAAGCCCTAGAAGGTATATGTTGTAATTCTAAGATATTATCTTTAGGAGAAAGGGGCAATTATCTATTGCCCCTTAATTTGGGGCTGAGACAAAAGGAAAATTCTATTTAATATTCTGTTTAACATTCTTTTTACTCCCAGACCCAATATAATGTATGACATACAGTAGAGGTCTATTCAATATTTATTTAATGGAGGAATGGGTAAATGAGTGAATAAAAGAATGATCAAATAATTAAAACTGGAGAAAAAGGAAAATCATTAGCTGAATGACCTGACTCATGGTCCCTCATGAAATTGTGAGCAAGGTGTTGGCCAGAGCTGCAGGCATCTGAAACCTTGACTGAGCTGGAGAATCCATATCCAAGATGGTGCACTCACAGAGCTGATGTCTCCGCCACGTGGTTTCTCCATAGAGCTACACACAGTGTGGCAGGTGGCTTTCCTCAGAGCCATAGTCAGAGACAGAGACTATATCAGAAGCTGCAATGTCTTTTATAGCCCAGTGTTGGAGGAGACATAATTGCCATTTCTGACACAGTCTATATTTCACACAGGCCAACTCCAGTATAATGTGCAAGGTGACTACACAAGAGTGTGAATAGCAAGAAGCAAGAATCATTGAGGCTTATATTGGAGGCTGGCTACACCATAGCAGACTATTCATATGTCTTAACCCTTTGAAAGCTCATAAATTCAACAACACAGAAAAAACAGACCAGTTCCTTGAAAACCACCGGCCACCCAAACTCAGCTAAGATGATTTGCCAGTCTGAATATTTCTATAACCATTCAGGAAATTCAATTTGTAATTAAGATGTCCTGAGGAAGAAATGTCCAAGTCCAGGTGGTTTCACAGGAGAGTGCTACCAAACTTTTAAGTATTGACACCAATTTTAGATAATATTTTTCATCTCATTTTTTGAGACTAGAATTACTCTGATACCAAAAACTGAAAAGAAAATACAAATTTTAAAAAACAAAGAAAACTATAGACAATTATTCCTCATAGCAAAAATCCTCCACAAAATATTAGCAAATCAACTACAGCAATGTATAAAATGAATTATACACCATGACTAAGCAGGCTTTATTCCAACTATGTGGGGCCGATCTAACATTCAAAATTGATCAGTATAATCTGCCATATCAACATGTTAAAGAAGAAAAATCACAAGATCATATAAATCAATATAGAGCAAAGCATTTGACAAAATTCAACATCCATGGATGGTTGAAAAAAAAACTCAGAAAAATAGGAATAGAAGGGAACTTCTTCAACTTACTAATAAGCATCTTCAAAAACCCTTTATCTAACATCAAACCTAAGTGTAGATGACTTTCTCACCAAATTTTCTCCTCAAGATTAGGAACAAGGTAAGGATATCTATCCACTAATCTTAATCAACATAGTACTAGAGGTTTCAGCCATTACAATAAGGCAAACGAAACAAACAAACAAAAAGGTTGGAAGTTTCTAAAGTAAGAAAATTGTCCCTATTTTCAGATGACATAATTATTTACATAGAAAATTTCAAGGTACCTGCTCCCCAAAAAGTCCTCAAGTTTTCAGAATACAAGATCAGCGCACAAAAATTAGTCACATTTCTGTGTACTAACAACAAATAACTGAAAATCAAAATTAGACACATAATTCAAAACACAATCTTTTACAAAATAACTGCAAAGAAAATGAAATACTTAGCTATAAACTTAACAGAATATGTACAATCTCTTTATGCTGAAAATTATAAAACGCTATGAAACTTAAAGAAGAGCTAAATAAATGGGAATACTGTGTTTATGAATTGAAAAGACTCAAAATAATACAATTGTCAATTCTCCCCAAATTGATCTATAGGTATAATATAATTCCTATCTAAATCTCAGCAAGACATTTTGTAGACATATACAAATGTATTTGAAAATTAATATGAAAAGATATATAGCCTAGAAATGTGAAAACAATCTTGAAAGTAAAGAATAAGGTGGGAGGAAGCACTCCACCTGATATGAAGGCTTACTAAGGCTGCAGTAATCAAGACAGTGTAGAATTGGTGGAGAGACAGACATAGATCAATAGAAACAGAGCAGAATAGATAATGCAGACGCAGACCTAAATATGCCCATATGATTATGTAAATTAAACTTTTTATTTTGAGATAATTATAGATTCACATGCAGCAGTAAGACATAATACAGAAAGATCCCATGTAAGCTTTACCTAGTCTTCCTCAATGGTAACATCTCGCAAAACCATCTTATAATATTACACCAGGATATTGACATTGATACGGCCAAGAGATAGAAGAGTTTTGTCATCACAAAGATTCTGTATTGCTCTTCTGTAGCCACAGTTTCCTACCACCTCCCTCAGTCTTTAAAAATTATCAATCCATTATCCATTTCTCTAATTATGTCACCTAAAGAATATTGTATAAAGGAAATCAAATAGTATGTAGGCCTTCAGGGCTGGCTTTTGTTTTTTCTTTCACTCAGCCTAATTCCTTGGATACAAAGTTTTGCGTGTATCGGTAGTTTGGTTTTTTTTTTTTAATCACTGAGTAGTGAGTGTTTCGTGCTGTGGATGCAGCACAGTTAGCTGAACCATTCATCTTTTGAAGGACATCTGGGTTGCTCTAGTATTTGGTCATTATGGATACAGCTGCCCTAAACATTCATATACAGGTTTTAACCACCATATTGAATTAGGTTGAACAAACACATATAAGGAAATGTTCCCATTTGTAGAAATATCTTTAGTAATTATAAAATATTACTGAGATATTTAAGAAATTACGGAGAAGGGAAGGTGTTCCAGAAGATTGTAAGCACTCTTCTCTTTAATCATCGTGCTTCTCCTTTAAACTCTTTTTTTATTCAGATGTCCCTGACACCCCATCCTTACCTAACCTTCCTTGAGACACCTTATCTCTTTCCACCAGATACTGAAGTCTGCGTGTTTAGCTCCCTTCTCGTGCCTCTCAAATTCCAGTTAGGAAAAAGAAGGATGGATTCTGATTCTGTTTGGATTGATGAAGAAAAGGAAAAGAAAATGGTTATCTCCAGAAGTTCTCTGATTTTCTCCTAAATTCCTAAACTCAAACATAGTTCACCAACATTGCTATTAATTTCCTTCCAATGATGAGTATCTAGCTTGAATAAAACAGTATTATCCATTTATTAACACGACTTTTGCCTTTTTTCTTGTGAAGGAATAACCAAGATTTAGTTATTCTAAAAGCATAGATACCCATATCTTGGCCTTAAATTCATTTTAAGGCTTTATTACATTGACTAAAAATGCCTTTGTGTGAGTTTTTTAGATAAATGGCACAATGCCAAAAATTCATCTAGCATCTGACATATAGATTCAACTCAATAAACATCTGATGAATTAATACTCCGTTTTATTTTTTTTATTTTTAGAGCATAGTGGAGATTAGGGAGAGAGTGAAAGCAATTTATAGTGCCACCTGAGGCATGGTGAAGGAAGCAGGAAGCTGTTTACATATATTTTAGAGATCATATGTGAAACTAGGATTGGATTTATAGAGATGATAGATTATCATACATGTCTTCACAGAGCAGAGAGATGGTCAAAGGATGGAACTATCAGGTTGATAGACACAGGCCATCTTGTGAAAGATCTTTCCAATAATGAGCTATTTAAAACTTAGAATCCGCTGATTTTTGAAGTAGTAATCTACCCATCATCAGGAATATTCTACTAAAAACTTCAGCACTAAGGGAGAAGGTATTGTGGCATTGAGTGAAAAGTAGAGCGACATAATCTTGAAGGCCCATGCAGTTCTAAGATTCTACATGTTTATGTCCCTTGATTTTAAAAATTCTGTAATTTTTAAAATATTCAAAAATGTGCATAAATGTGGACTTGTGAACAAGTTCCTATTAAAATATTCCTATACATAATGCCATTGGAAACAAAGTCATCTGCTCAATCACCAAGTGGTCTGGGCATCTTTAACTAAATAAAAACTAGATGCATGAAGAAAACATCGACACTGACTGGCAGAAGTGTAAAATCTGCTACAAACTCTGACAAATTTCAGAGCATTAACTCTATTTTGCAGAATCCCTAATGTTTTTATTGAAAAGGGAATAGTCTTTAACTCATCACTAGACTAGTTGTTATGGTTAGTCTTCTGAGTTAACTCAACTGAAAAGCAGGTTATTTAATCAAACGCTTGTCTAGGTGTTACTGTGAAGGTATTTTGCTGATGCAGTTGTCTTTAAGTAAAGGGTATTACCCTTGATAATGTGGATGAATGTCATCTAATCCACTGAAAGCTGAACAGCACAGTAAGTTGAACCATTGATCTGTTGAAGAATAGCCTAAGGGCTATCCTGGAGGAGGAATTCTGTCTCAGGGCCCCAGCATCAAATCTGTGGCATCAAATCCTACCTGAGTTTTCACACTGTGAGCCTTACATATGCGTTTCAGATGTGACAGTCCTCACGACAGTCCTCACAACTGTGGGATGAGGCAACTACTCAAATAATCAATCAAACAAACAAAGGTGAATTTACATATTCTCTTTGTTCTTTTTCTATGGAGGAGTCTGACTGATACACTACTTCTCTTATGTCCACTACTGAATTGCCTGCCTTAGGGAGAAGATATTGTGATTTGATTGGTAGATTCCAGAATGTACTGAAGTCAAAATCATGATTGCATTAAAATGGTATAGCTCTCTTTCCCTCCTTTATATTTCTTTTGTGCCATACCTTCATTTATGCAAGCATTTTTGCAGTAATTCATCTTTATGTGGTGGCCTAATTCAAGAATTTGGTAAGATTACTCACTGTCAGACATAGAAAAGATCTTAGAAATCAACCAAGCCAAACTCTCACTTAATAGACATGGAAGAGAGAGAGCAAAATGATTGCGATTGCTAGTACTGGGCTAAGCAGCCATGTTTCACACACATGGTTTTATCATTCTACTCTGCCTTCCTCTTCCTCCTGCCAGTAGTCTCCTCTCTTCCTGAGAAAATGAAAACTGACTGATTTTGCTACCATAGGGTAAACCAAACTAGCATCTGGAATTAGGACAGATGATTATGGATGGAGTATATGAAATCATGAGGAACAGAAGTTGCTGCGTTCTGTTCTGGATTCCTACTATGAACAAAGGCATTCAAGTCTCCAAAATTAGGGTGACCAGCCACATCCTTTGATTTCTGGAGCCCTCTAGGAACTCTGGCACAATCAAAGCTAATACATTACATTGAATTCACATATGGTTCAAATATGTACCTTTCTCTGTCCAAATCTAAAGCATCCAAGAAAGAAAAAGATCTTTTGCATCCAACAGCAGCTGTAGAATTTGTTTCCTCTCTAAATATAGTTTCATTTTTGAAATAAAACCAAGAGATTAACCAACAAATTATGATATTGGTACAGAGAAAGCGAAATGCAGTGTCTTAGATTTGATGCTGAAGTGGGACATTGGCTTTCTTCTTGGAAGTGTGACTCTTCGTTGTATATGGTTGTGAATACTCTTTCAGCTGGCATTTTATACCCTAATGTTAGATACTCAGTTTTTATTGGGGAGCATGAATTTGGGTTATGAGGCAAATAAATAGTTGTTCTTAATGCCTGGAAACAGATTGAAATGCAATGTTATAGATCTTACAACATTTTCCTACAGAGGTTAAAAATATTCAGAGATTCCTGGGTTTTAGTCGCATGAAGTTTTGTGCTAATGCCTTTTTCTCAATTTTGCACATTAAGCCAAAGAATAAATGAATGACTCTAAATTAATGACTAAAAGGTTTCTAGACATAGTACCTCATTGGATCTTGATGTTAACCCTATGATGCACATTAGGCTGAAAAAACTAAGCTAAAGTAGAGAGTTTTGTGATTTTCCAACATCAGTTAACTAGTGATCAGCAGTGTAGGGTCTTAAATCTGTTTTTTTGTCTCTAAATGTCATGTCTTTTGATTAAGATTTTTGGCCATATAGATTATGAAAAAGAAATGTTAAGTTAAACAGTGGAACCACTCTATTTCTTATTTATGGTTTGAGAAAGATTGACTCTCCTGGAATTTAATTCTCAATGTCTAAATTTAAGATCAAGATTTCTAATGAAGTTTTATTTTTATATCTGTGGAATGCACGTCTGCCATAAATGTTGAGCAATTTCCACACTGTTGTAAGCAATGAATGTGAAATTCAAGTGCTTCCGTGATTTATGCCAGGTTGTTGGCATTCAAACATGACTCACAACTCCAAGCCAGCAGTTCTAAATCTCAACAGTCCCACCTTTCAGTTGGGGAGTTCCCAGGGTTAATGGTCTTTGGAGCCAGTATGCTCCCTGAATTAGCTTTGAAGGTGATTCATTGCTCTGGTATGAAGTTTGAGGACAAGCCAGTTGAGGTGGATTCCATTCAGCACCCAGTTCAACAGAGAACACAAGACTGATTCAAACCCTGGCTCTCCCACCTACATAAACGTTACAAAATCAACAAACATTCACTTTACAATAATTTGATTTGTATTTTTAATTCAGTCACCAGTTATCTACATTGGACAACGTGGAAAAGAAAAGTTGACTTGCTTATTACTGTTGGCCTATGCTGGCAGGAGGGTTAATCTTTGCCCAGAAAGTGTACACCTCACAGCTGAGTCACTCTATCTGTCTAGAACACTCCTCAACACTTATGCTGTTACTTGTCTGAAGAAGTCTGTTTTTCATCCTCTGTTGTGATGAATGCCCATATTTTTACTCAAACTTGAGCCTTTTTTCAACCAGTAAAAATAAACCTTCTTGTCCTAAATAAAAAAGACCACCTCAAAAGATGGCTCAAAAGGAGTCCTGGAAATCAAGTAGCACTTATGCAGCATGATTTGCTTGTATTACTATAAGTGACAATGACTCAAAATCATATGGATTAAATTTTCTTGCAAATAAATACAGGCTCACTAATATGGAGTTCGGTTTGTATTTTGCCAAAAATACAGCAACATAATAAGGATTTGTAGCCTTTCTTAAACCAGAAGGATCTGCTGTTCAACAGTAGAAAGTAAAATGGATCACAAATATGAAACGTTCCAATAGATATCAATAAGGCATTCTGAATTCTTTTTAAAAGTTAGGCTAGCTGTTGATTTTGATTATAGTTAAAATTTTGCAAATGCTGTAATTTTTAAATTAACATAAACAAATACTGTTGTGGTTAATTAAAACATTTCTTTTCTCATTAAAAGGCATTGCCGGTAAAGAAACTAGGGACAAATATTTAAGATGAAAAGGGACCAAGAGCAAGTCACTGACAAAGCAAAACAAGAATTGAAAATTTCTTCTTCCAAGTCCCTTACTCAATCTTTCTTTGCCTTCCAACTTCATGCTAGTGATTATTTTAAAGATAACATGATATTAACAGTAATACATATGATGAAAATAGTACTAAATGCAATAATGCAACCTTAACTAAATGTAATTTAACATCCATGCTTAGAAATGGATTACTTAACGATTCAATAGTTGGACTAGTCCAGCTAAAGTATATGCAAAATACGGTTCTAAACTGGAGAAATCATGATTTGAAGATAATTGATAAGATACTGCTTTTCTCAGCCATATCACCAGTTATATGCAAATAACTATAGGTTATAGTGAATAATTCAACTTCATCTGGATAATGCTGCACAAAACTCTAGAGAGGAATTGTAAAAAACAAATGTTTTTATTTTTATAATTTTGACTAGAAGCCAAGCCTTACAGGATTTTGCTTGGAATTATATGCTGTTATTTGCAAGCAAAGAGTTCCCTAGGCTTTTAGATTGGCAGAGCTAGTAAAATACTGTTCATCTGAGGCTATTGAATCTTAGCATTCTAAAAAGTTCCAGTCTATTACTGCTGCTAAACTTAACCTCAGGTGAGCCACACCACTGAGGCATGAGGTTCACTATTCTTTCCAGTATACGAAGTGAAAGTTCCTTCTGCCTGTAGTGTGACGAACACACTCAGACAGGATCAACCCGAGGAAGGCCAGTCCTTTAGTTTTTCATTGATTTACCAATTATTATTTTAGTGCTTACTAGGTATGCAGGTACAGTGTGAAGTCCAAGCAATGTTTTTAGTTCCAGGGAACTCAAAGTCTGGTAGTGGAGAGACATGCTGAAATAAATAATTATGGTCAAATATGAATTTTATAATAGAAGTAGACACAGAGTGCTGTGATCTTTCAGAATTCAGAATGACCAGTTATTTGAGATTGGAGTTGGGGTGAGGCTATATCAATTGTCTAGTGCTGTGTAACAAATCATTCCAAAACAAAGAACCTTCAAACAAAAGGTATTGTTCATGATTTTGTTCTGGGATCTGGGCTCAGCCACACAGTTCTTCTGTTGGCATCTCTTGGGATTACTCATGGTGTTTTGGCTGCAGCCAGAGGATCCAAGAAAGTTTCCTTCACATACTTGGCAGTAACATGGAATTTGCAGCTGAGTGTCTTGGCTCTCCTCCATGTGGCTTTTCCAGCATATTGACCCAGGTTTTTAATATAGGGGCAAGAGCTTTCCAAGAGAGTGAGAACAAAAACTGCAAGGCCTCTTGAGGGAAACTGGGCAGTCACACAGTGCCACTGCTACTGCATTCAACTGGTGAGAACAATTAAATGGGCCATTCCAGAATCAAGAATGGGGAAAACTGTCTCTACCTCCTAATGGGAGGAGCTGAAAAGAAGTGGCCATTCTAAATCACAAAGGTTTGTTAGGGAATATGTCAAAGCAAGCACTCTTGAACTGGGTCTTAAAAGATTTGTAGGTGTTTTCTGTGCTTAAACGTGTGTGTGTGTGTGTGTGTATGTGTGTGTGTGTGTTGGGACAAGGGATATTCCAGGAATGGCAGAGGAAACATTCCAAACTCAGTGATTAGCAGGAACAATGGGTGGTGCAATATTTGTGAAACTGCAAGTAAATGTACATGGATGAATATAGAATGCATCATATCCTCTGGGGTAGGGGTAACCTGAAGAAGAATGATGGTGAAAGGAGTAAGAAAAAAATGGGTCTAGAGAGGCAGACTGGGCAAATATTGTGAAAGAGTTTATGTGAGCGATTCAGTGATTTGGAATTTATCCTGTCGGCACTGGGCAACCAGGAATCATTTACACAAGTTTCAGGACTTTCTGGGAAGTCACTGAATAAACATTTGACAAACAAATAAAACCAAGTTAGTGACAGAATTTAATTTGCCATCCTTGAAAAACATTTGATAAGATTAAGAAGACCTTATAATTCTCCAACTGACCTCTGTGTCTTGTTCAGTCTGGGTCCCTGAACTACCAGTAGTAGACAGATCCTCAATCTCATGGTGGCTTCCAACGTCTTTCAAGTGGCAATCTAACTAGGGAAGGATGACAACTAGGAAAAGATCTTGAACAGGATACTTGGTTTTACACAACCGGTGTGCTTATTTGGAGTAGGTCTGGAGGTCTGCTCAAGATTAACAGTGGGGATGCCAAGAAACAACATGTTGACACCAGGACTGAGGAGCCCCTGTGGTAATGTAGGTCAACAGTTGAAAGTTAATGTTGATGTTGATAATTGAATAATAGAAACTTTTCCTTAGCTTAAAAAAACTTTCTGAGTAATTATAGACTCAGAGTGTTGTGCAAAAGAGTACCTAGGAACCCGTGCACCATTCACCCAGCTTCTCCCAAGCATGACATCTTATTATAATGATAGTACAACATCAAACAAGGAAATTGACATTGGTACATTGCTGTTAACTGGACTATAGATCTTAGTTTTCAGTACTTTTACATGTATTCATGCAGGTGTGTATGTATGCGGTTCTGTGCAATTTTGTCCCATATACAGATTCATATAATCATTATCACAATCAAAATACAGAATTCTTCTATCACTACAAAATAACTCCTTCATGCTACCCCTTTATGTTTGTACCTCCTGTATTTATTTATTTGTGTTTCTATAAAGGAATGTCTCAGGCTTGGTAATTCAAAGAGAAAAGAGGTTTATTTAGCTCATAGTTCTGCAGGTTGGACAAGAAGCATGGTGCCAGCATCTGCTTCTTGTGAGGGGCTCAGGCTGCTTCCACTCATGGCAGAAGGGCAAGGGGAGCTGGCATGTGCAGATTATATGGCAAGAGAAAAATCAAAAGAGAGGGAGAATGTGCCAGGCTCTTCTTAACACCCAGCTCTTGAGCAAACTCTTTCAGGAAATAAGAGAGAGAACTCACTCATTACTGCAAGGATGGCATCAATCCATTCAAGATTGATTCATCCCAAAGAACAAACACCTCCAATTAGGCCCTACCTCCAACACTGGGGATCAGATTTCAACATGAGACCTGGTGGGGCCAAGAAAACCATATCTAAACCCTAGTACCCCTATTCCTCTGCGTTTGATTTCATAAATGTGATGGTGTCGGAATGATTGTATTGGAGAAGCATGCCTTAAGACACTAGAATCTGTTTTCTGGGAGCTTTATGGATTACATTTTATGAGTTACACAAAGTTTTGTTTTATTTTCAATCCTGACACCACCTAGCTTAATGTGTGTGGGTAAAGAACTGGATAATTTAAATTGGTTCTAAGTTTAAAGACTTGTTTTGCTTGCATGTTATTCTGTTGCTTAATGAGATTACCCCATGATCCTTTCTGCCCTTCCATCTCCCCTAGTCCACCAAAAAGATCAATCTCAAAATTTACTCTATCTTCCTTTGCAGAGGTCATTGCTTTAGGTATCACTACTCTCTTCTGAAAGCCCAATTAAATACACACATATGATGTGGTTTGGATCTGTGTACCTACCCAAATCTCACATTGAATTATAATACCCAATGTTGGAGGTGGGGTCTGGTGGGAGATGATTGGATCATGGGGGTGGTTTCTCATGAATAGGTTAGCACCATCCTCTTGGTGCTCCTTTCATGGTAGTGAGTGAGTGCTCAGGAGATCTGATTGTTTAAAAGTGTGTAGCGCCTCCTTCCTCTCTCTTTTGCTCCTCCTCCAGTCATGTAAGTCACCTGCTCAAGCTTTGCCTTCTGCCATGATTGTAAGTTTCTTAAGTTTCTTGAGGCCTCCCCAGAAGCAGAAGCTGCTATGCTTCCCGTACAGCCTGAAGAAGTGTGAGCCAATTAAACCGCTTTTCCATATACATTGCCCAGTCTCAGGTATTTCTTTATAACAGTGTGAGGACAGACTAATAGAATATATATTTATACAATATGTAGTGTATCTGAGATACAATTATCATGACTTTAGAGGTTCTAATCTATTAATTAAAAGCTAGTGGAAATAGAATGATTAAGTGATTAAGGACAGGAGAGAAAGTGATGACAGATACAGTGATGGTAGTGATTAAGGATGATACAGATCAAAGTCTAATTTAGTATCATCCAGACACAAAATAATCCTAGACAAAGTTATTTGATATGGATTTTGGCTATTGTAAAAAATATTTCATTGTGAATTAAAAATATGAAGGGCCTACCTTTCATTATTTTTGTCAGCCTCTCTCTTGTCTCTCCATTAATCTGTGGGTTTATTGACTGTTAATGGAAGAATATATCCCAAGACGAAAGTAGCACACTTTTTTTTTAAAGAGTATCTTAGATAACTGAGACTTGACTATTCCTATTGTACGACAGAATGCTATGTGAATTAGGATGCTGTAAGGGAAAGAAGAAACACTTAAATGGTCTAGTATAACATCTTTATTTCACAGTCTACGGAGATAATGTGACTGTGCTGGTTACAAATATTTTAGCCAATTTTAATATACAATTCCTGTTTCAAAACCCTATGAATCAGTTATAGTCTGACTTATACACTCACACAAGATATACTACAACTCTATTTATTTTATTTATTTCCAATCAATTCCTCAAGAAGCCACCAGGAGACTTTTCATTTGAAAATGTTGAAGTTGGCATCTTCCTCAGGACAGAAGTAAATGAGAAGGCTCTTATTGGAATCAGCCCTAGGCCTGGACATTTCACTGGCTGGGGATTAAAACTCACTCACAATGCCATGGTCAGGACACAGATTCTTCCTCGTATCTAAATAATCCTCACTTACCATAAAACTCTCCCCCAAATAACTGTTTTGGCAAAAACTTATTTAATTCAGAGATCAGTAATTAAGAAGAACAAGTGCAACATCTATAAAATAGCATTATAAAACAAACAAAATATAGAGAAACTGGTGAATTTATAATGTTCAACAGAAATATGTGGCTATAGATCAAAATCATCTTAAATATTTCTCGTGATTTTTTTAAAAACAAATACTGTAACAAAGCAATTGAATCTATAAAATAAGAATACAAAGTAATGACACAAGAGTCAGATGACTATACACTAGAAAGACGTGAAATGTGAGTATCAAAAATTTTTTAAAAAACAAATATTTAAAAATGTAAACATAACAGAAATGAGTGTGAAAAAATAAGGCACACAAAGGGAGAAAAGACACTTCCAATAAGACAGAAGGCAGGAATGGTAGATGTAAATACAGTAAAATGAAACTAACATAATCTTAGTATGAATGATAAAAAACAACATGTAGAGAAGGCAGAGAAAGCAGATTCAACATACACATAATTGGGAGTCCAAGAAAATGTTCAAATAATCAGCTTCAGGAAAAAGTTCAAAATGAAGTCTAGCATATTTTAAAAAACTAAACAAAGGTTTAAAAAGCCCAGATTTTTTCAGGACTGACAACATTGAGACAAGTATCATTAAACTTGATTTGGAAGAGATTTTTTTTTTCTTTTTGGACATAGCCTCGCTCTGTCACCCAGGCTGGAGTGCAGTGGCATGATCGTGGTTCACTGCAACCTCTGACTCCGGGGTTCAAGTGATTCTCCTGCCTCGGCCTCCCCAGTAGCTGAGATTACAGGCACCCACCACCATACCTGGCTAATTTTTGTATTTTTAGTAGAGATGGTGTTTCAACATGTTGATCAGGCTGATCTCGAACTCCTGACCTCAGGTGATCTGCCCGCCTTGGCCTCCCAGAATGCTGGGATTACAAGTGTGAGCCACTGCACCCGGCCTGGAAGAGAAATTTTTTTGTACAACTATATAAAAAGACTTGTGTATTCATATGGGAAAAATAAAGTTAGAACATTACCTCATGAATTATAGCCAAAATAAATATATAACTGGCTTAAATATTTAAATGTAAGATACTAAATTATTAGATGAACCATGGAAATACATTGTAATATTGTGGTTCCAAAGGCCTTTTTAGGGAATTAAAACTAAAAAGACTAACACATTTAAATACATTTTAAAAATCACTGCATGACAAAAATCACCAAAATAAATAAGTTAATAAAGTTACTAATCAAGTGAAAAAATGAGAGAAACAAATTTTGATCTCCTAACTCAGAGAAAAATAACATCTCTTAATCAAGAAGTAACATAATGGGAAAATGAGAGGCAATTTAAATAGATAAGTCACAGTAGAAAAAAAATACAAATGGATATTCAACCTAACCAAAAATATGAAGTGTTACTTTGAATAAATTAAGTAAAAATTCAAACCTAGGGATTCAATCTTTCATCTATTAGACTAGCAAAAGTTTAATAAGGTGTGAGGAGATAGGACACTATGGCTTATACTTTGTTGGTTAAAGTATAACTCAAAAATTTAAAAAAAACCAAAGCTCAAAGCACAGAACAGTGTGTAGAATGCTATTTGTGTGGAAACAGAATAAGATTTCATATATTTGTATATAATATATATATTATATATAGAATATGTGTGTGTGTGTGTGTGTGTAGTTATAATGCATACCGTATCTTTGGAAGCACTAACAAAACTCTAATAATCCAATAGTTTCTTGAGAGTGAAACTGGGTGGATTGGAGAAGGGGTTGAATTAAGACCTATTATAATATGTTCTTTTGAAATACTTTAGTTTTTCTCTCTGTAAATTTATTTCTTATTAAAAATATAAAAAATGTGTTGTATTTATTTAAAAACTTGCACTACTTCTCTCTTAAGCCTTCTCCTGTCTCAAGAACCCTAGAGGCTTACTCTTCCCCGAGGTGGAGTCGGGGTGCGTGCCTGTTGGGATGAGGGTAGGTACGTACTTCCAGTGGCAGATGTAGACAGAACGGTCAAGCCAGCTCCGTCCTCTACACTCAATGCATAGTGTATGCATTGAAGATATGGCACCTTCCCCAGGGTGCACTTACTGACTCACATATATCGCAGGGCATTCATGGGGCTCAAACTTGTGCTCAGGGTTATAGCTCTCTGTAGCTCACAGTCACCATGCTCAGCCTTTATGCTTCAAGATGAAGTTATTGATGTTGAGGCAGGGACTGGAAACGTTTCCAGTGTCAGCCACACACTGAAGAAACTTGAAAGCCGCTCAAACACATAGATGTCTAGACCGGGCCTGATGCGAAGACTCGACACCCACCTTTATCAACGTAAATTTAATCCCCAAACTTCAATGTTCTGCCTGCCCCTGGGCTTTGGTCACAGCCCCTCAGGTGTGACCTGGTCTATTGTGACGGGTCTGCCTGGACTGTAATGATGAGAAATGATACTATGCTTTCCTGTCCAGAAGACCTCAGCCTCTTTTTGCTAGCTGGTTCATTTTATCCTCTAGATCTAAGCAGTGTGTATGGAGGGGCCAGGGAGTATTTTCCAACTCGCCCAAAATAAGCAAACAACAGGCAAGTAAACAAACCAAAAACTCCAACAATGACAGTAGTCAGATGATTGTTTCTCAACAGTCGTCAGATCCACCTTCATTGACAGCTTGTGATGCTGGAGCTGGGTCGTGTCCATGTTTCTACTTCTCCAGTGGAGAGTGCTGCAGGAGTGTCTGTTCTCAGCCTTCTCCATGGCCAGCCGTGTGGGGCACGTTCAGGTTGCCAGACCCAGGCCAGTGATTCCCTGCCCACAAGCACCAGCCAGCTGCCAACCCAGTAGAGTATTTCCTGCTTGTTGTTTTCTACCCACTACCCTTGGCCTGGCAACTGGCATCACCTCTGGCGTGGAACAGCCCAGCAAATGTTCCCCCCATCCAGCAGGCTCTCGTCACACCCTCAACAACATGCTCTGAAACCCAGCCTCAGAGATGGGAGTCCCCTTCCTAGTTTGTTCCTTTCTGGGGGGCTCTACCTCAGCCTTAGAATATTCTCCAGAATTTTCCTTCTTTCTTTCTTTTTCTTTTTCTTTTTTTTTTTTTTTTTTGAGACAGAGTCTTGCTGTGTCGCCCAGGCTGGAGTGCAGTGGCCGGATCTCAGCTCACTGCAAGCTCTGCCTCCCGGGTTCCTTCTTTCTTTCTTAGTAGCTAATCTTCTACTAACAGTTAATACTTTGCTAAAATTCACAGTGCAACTTGCTATAGGATTTCTGTCTTCATCCAAGGTAATATGCAAACTAACTAGGTGGAAGGCCTTTGTGCATTGTTCTTCCAGGACACTGAGCATCAATTTGCTTTACATTTGCTTAATTCAGTGGGGCCTTCAAGCTTTATTCCAGGTTGTCCTAACTATATGGTGCAAAGAACGTGGTTAGGTACTTGCACTAAAGAAGAAAGAAAGAAAAATACATTATGAGGAATTTAATTACTGTATTATAGGGAATTTAACTATATTAAGTTGCTGAGATCTGGCAATATGTAGGAGCTTGGGGATCGGTGTGTGGTGGGTGAGGGTCAGAATTTTCTGCTGACTCTTACCAGCAGCAGTATGCTGTTTTGTACACAGGACTATCTGCTTTCCATTCATTTAATATGACTACTAGGTAAACTTTATCTCTGCAACTTTTCATATGAATTGAATTAGGAAAGTAACGTGTCACTTTTCAAAACCTCACAACAGTGGTGACGGGTGCCTGAGATGTTTGATTCATCCTGTGAGATTCATCTGTGAGATAAAACACAGAACCGTGGCAGTCCCTCGTGGTGCTGTTAGGAGCAAGGCGGAATGAGACCACAGATTTGAAAACAGTTGAAAAACGAGTACTTTACCTGCTGTGCCTAGTGGTTTCTAACATAGCTGGAAAAAAATATAAATGCTTTCTGTTTGTTTCTTCGTTGCATTTTCAAGATGGTCCCTGAATAGAGACTTTAATGAGACATTGAAAGAAATGCTGAGAGAGTTTGAGCGACCAAATGCCATAATGAACACTGGGGCCTTCCATTTGTCAATCTTCCAAATCTAACGTAACGTTTTCATGAGCTTATTGAGCTATCTTGCACTGGTTAGAGCTATATTCTCACAGAAAACCTTGCTATTGATGATCTTAGTTTGGAATCTTGCCCAGCCTTGACACCTATGTTTTTTCTTTTTTAACAAGACCCTTGTCCATGGATCAACCAACCATGGGTTAGAGAGGAGGTTCTGAGACATATTGTACTTTCAGCCAGTGGATAATTAAGATCACATGTCTATCTGTGGGGTGAGCTGTGGGTTTGTTGGCCAAATATATGCCAACCACATGTGAAACAGGATCTCCCTGCCAAACACCAACCACAGGAGGCTGTCGTTAATAATTTCATGAGTAGACAATATGGTGAGATGAGTCCCAGCTCTGCATGCGCTGGGTTTCAGGAGCAGCTCTGGACAATGGCAGCTGTATTAGAAAATCTCCCCTGCTCATAGATGTTGTCATAAACTGTACGCAATGGATCAACAGCAGCTGTGAGGAGGATTAAGTCCCTCGTCAGCTGTTGACAGGGAGATCTCTGGCTACTTTTCAAGCCTGCGAGCATGACATTGCCCAAAGGCTAAAAGGCAGGTTTTGAGCTCACTGAATGTCCCAAGTCCTCCAATGATTCAGGAGGTGTTGCAGAAATGAGAGTGGCTCAGGCAGGTCTCCTAGGCTTTCCTAAGCATGTCAATCCATCCCAACCTTCCACCCTCATGCACTGTTGTTGCTGTGTTTGGCTGATTCCATTTTGATGGTGTCTCGGCTCATTGCATGCATCCAAGTGTGCAGCAAAATGGCCTAAATTTTATCTACTTCATTTAAAAGAGAATGATATGAGAATGGGTATTGATGGCGAGAGAGCAAAAAAATCACCCTGCAAAATGTCATCATCCCCATTCCATTCAACTCACTTTTAAAAGGTAAAAACACAGACGTCTTCACTGAGAAATTTCCCCAATGTCCATCATGAGTTTCTCTTCAGTGGGATCATTTGAAGCTACATGATAGAGACCAGATTCTTGGCACAGATCAGCGTATTTCACATAGAGACCAATTCTTCACCAGATTGTGTCTTCCAGTTTCAAGCAAAATTAGTATGGTTTAGCGGAGTTTTCCTAGCAACTTACCTGTCTGACTACTTCTGTTCTCTTAATGACTAAATAATAGGGCATTCCTTGTTTAAGCTTTGTCATATTATTTTCTGAACACTTATATCAATATCCTGAGCTCCTAGTTGGCACTTAGTAAATGCTCAGCAATGTCTACTGGCCTAGTGAATGTTAATACTGACCCTGAGCAATGTAAGGACCTGCCATTCTGCTCTTCCAACTTTCTGATTGTTTGCAATATCTCTTGAACATAACCTAATAAAATGTAAGGAACAAAGGACTTAATATCGCAAAGTGGTTAAGAGCACAGAGGTTTCAGGATCACACCTGAGTGTGAATCTCTGGTACAGTCTTGACTATACAACCTCTGGTAAGTTATTTAAAATTTAAGTGTCCCCAGTATCCTTATCTGTAAAATGAGTTTAGTATAACAATAGATCATAGAACTTTGTGAAAATTAGATAACATAAAGTGCCTGACATATAATAAACACTGAGTATATATGAGCTATTAGAGTTGCTAACATTAGATCACTCATCTAGTGTAGGATACCATATTCCAGTCATTTTTAGATTGATATCATGGAAGTCTGCCATGTCATGTTACCCACGATGCCTGGACATGAGAAAAGATGTGGTATGTGCTTTCCCCAATGGCATTTACTTACTTACTTACTTATTTATTTATTTATTTATCTATTTCTGAGATGGAGTCTTGCTCTGTTGCCCAGGCAGGTGTGCAGTGGCCCTATCTCGGCTCACTGCAACCTCTGCCTCCTGGGTTCAGGCAATTCTCCTGTCTCAGCCTCCCAAATAGCTGGGACTACAGGCACGTGCCTCCCTGCCTGGCTAACTTTTTTTTTTTTTTTAATTTTTAGTAGAGACGGGGTTTCACCATATTGGTCAGGCTGGTCTCGAACTCCTGACCTCAGGTGATCCACCCCCGCCTTGGCCTCCCAAAGTGTTGAGATTACAGGCGTGAGCCACTGCACCTGCCCCCCAATGGCTTTTATTGGTAAGGACCTTTGAACTCTTTAAGGAAAGCACATTATAACAACTGAGGCATTCCCATCATTTGTGGCACCAGCAATAGCAGCAAAAGTCAAAATAACTAACAGGGTTCCCGTCACATTTTAACAACCTTTAGAAGGCAGTATTTCTAGACAGTTGTCACGTCACCAGGTTTTTTTTTTTTTTTTTTTTTTTGCAACAGAGTATGGTAATGTACTTAGCTGTAAGGCTCTTATTTTCAAACAATTTGCATCATATTCATCTGTGTTAGAAAAATGGAAATAAAAAAATTTGAGTCAGCTAAAACTGATTGTCTCCTTTCATTGGCTTATGGGATTCCACTCCACACAGACAACTACAATGCCAGCTGGTATTTCAGCTGGAAACATCTGCAGGACCATAAATCTTTTATTGCATAATTGTTTTCCTGTTAAATTAAGTCCCCTCTTTCTGTTAGTAATTTTACTCATTGAAAAAAAAATGTGCTATGGAGAGTGACAGTCATGAACATAGATGGAACAGAATATTAAATTACAGAATAAAATATTGAAATAAGACAATTATTGGATAATTAGGGCAAAAACTAAATGTATTTGTAACTTTCAGGTAATCAGAGCTAAAAAAGCATAATACAATCAAATCAGTTTTTAACATGTAGATACTACCTCTTATTTTTGTTATAGTTTCCAATAAAATCTCCCAGTAGCACAAATTATTGATAGTAAAATCATTGATTAGTGATAGTAGATAGATAACTCATAATTTTCATCTGACAGCTATTTGACACAACCATGCAGGAATATAATTTTATCATAAGAATATAGAATTATTTGATATAGTAATAGTAATTTAACATGATAGTCATATAATAATATAATAGGATTGATTTATGACAATACACTTATGTATTATAATACATAATGCCAAATGACTTTATGGTAGTAAGGCATCCATTTCACTGACGACTCTCACTTTCCATCTAATTTATGTCTTAGAACAAAAAGAATGCTAATCATCCTTGGGTAGAGTAATTGATTAAGTACTGATTGAGTTTCACTGAAGGCTAACTTATTTTTTAAGGCCCCTAAATATGATGGTACTATAGGGAGTACTATTGAAGTGACTTACTGTCCAACAATCAAGAATAAGCATAATTGCTGAACCCCCTCCCTCCAATAGCTTTATGATTTTGGAGAAGAGAGAAGATGAAGTAGGGAAATATCTCTAGAACAGCATTTATTAAAAGTGAGCTTTAGAGATCATTTGCATCTAGATTATCCATAGGGTGTTTGATAAACTCACAGAATCTCAGACTGAGATGTAGACTCCATCTTTGGGCATGGCTTGGATCTGTACCTTTCACAAGCTACTTAGGAGACTCTTTGGTACATTAATGTTTGAGAATTCCTGACCTAGAAAGTCATGAAATTGGGGAAAACAGGTTTATCAGGCCTGTAATTCGTTAATCCTCGGAAATGCTTCCTGGAACCACTAGCATTGGTTAGTAAACACAAACACCTTGGGGTTGCCAGTATCTAACTGAAGATCTAATAGGAAGGTTAAGAATGGTACCATTGCTATTAGCACTATCACACCCTCTACCAGTCCCATGTGGTAAATGCTGTCCAGAAAACTCAAATCCCGAGGAAAGCAGGCATTATTACATTTAATCTCACTTCTTAAAATCACCGGGCCAAGTAATTTGGGATTATACTCTGGAGTGCAAAGCTCTTTATTCGGTTCTTATGTTTTTGAAGTCCAATATTCAGATAGATTCCTTTTTCCACCCTCTCCCTATAAAGAATTCAAATCCTAAAGAAATGTGGAACACATTTCTTCCCAGCCTAATGAAAACCAGAATATTTTACAAATTGTGAATCCACATGTGGGAACTCAGGAGTTTATATACCGATGTGTGTGAATGTATGATTGTGCAAAGAATTAGACTCCGTTGCAAACACCATCTCAATAGTTCTGCTCACCAAGATCCCTAAGGCCTTACTTAACATTGCATTTTTAATTTACATTACCATTAAAACCTTTTATTGTGTTATTTAATTCAAGAAGGTAGCTGAATCCATCAAAGTTTCTCGTAGATTGACACATGCTCTGGCAATCCATGGAATTGTCCTTCATGAAGGTTTTCGTTACCTTGTGTTTCTATTATTATCTGCAGACATCTTTCTGTAGTCTGTGATACATTAGGAGTTCAAAAAGAGAAGGTGACTGCAAATGTGCTTTACAGTTTGACCAGATGTGTAGCCAGTGTCATGAAATACATCCAATTATACTATAAATAGAGGGCAGAGGCTTACTATTTACCACTTGGTGATTAATAAAATGTGCAGAATGCTGAGACATATCTCACTCCCTATTACTCAATTACTATAACCACTCTTCTTCCAGAAAAAGACAAGTCTTGCAGATGTTAGAGAATGGATTTCATAGTGGAAGTCTCTTTAAAATAGCCTGAGAAAATGGAGCTTAGATTGCAAACCAGAAGAGGCTGGATTTTTCTTCTTTTTTTCCAAAAGTAATAAAACTGCAGACAATAAAGATATTCAAATAAATAAAACAAATCTCTGATTTCATTAAATATTCTCTAAATCTGAAGGTAGAAAGCTACACATATATTGTGAAAAATTTGCTCTTGCAATTGGGCTACTGTATTTCCTATAAAATTTACAGCAAAAAATATATTAATCTGTAGTTGTTAAGAAAATTATCTGTCTTATGTGAAAAGTTTTCTACCTTCTTTCTCCCTGTGGTTTCAGGTTTAGACAGTAAGGACATTTCTCTATTTCAATTTCTTGTAGGCTCACATCCAGTAGAATGTGAATCATGTCTTGTATCATGTGGGAAAGCTACTAAGTTAATTAAAGTAGCTAAGAAATAGGAGAGGGCAAGAAAAAGAATATATATGTATATATTATTTTATAGACAATATATTTATTTTAAATATATAAATGTAAATATATATATTTATCTGATGCATACTAGAAATTAAAAATCCAGAGAAATATATAAGTTGCATTTTTGGGTGGCTGAATGAATGTATACACTTTGTTGATGAAGTGCTTTCCACTGTAAACTTTAAGCCAGGCACTAACCATTTGCCTGCTCCCACACTGAGACTCAGGGCAGGCATGTAAACAGAAGTGCAAATTTCCCAGAACAAAATTCCTGCTGAGGATGCGGGGATTATTTATCTAAATTCAAAATAAATCCACAGTCTATGTTTCTCTAACAGCCTGGGCAGACATTCACCCATTCTCTGCTCTCCCACCACCTCAGTTTTTTTTTTTTTCCTGATAGAATTAAATATTGTCATTTTCTGAACATGATGATTGATGCTTGGGTATTTCTTTCCTGTGGCTGGCCTTGGCTGTACTGATCTCTCACTTCCCCAGCTGTTTCCTATGTAACTGTTACATAAGATTACTTTTGCCTCTGCTCACTCCTTTACGGGGGAACCGTTGTGGTTCAGTTGCTTCCAAATGCATTTCAGGGCAAGGCAGTATAATAGAAGCAGGAAGAGATGGCTTTTTGAATTGGTGTACAGCAAAGCCAAGTGGAAAGTAAAGAAATTACATAATAGATTTGAAATATGTTGAGCAATATTTTGGAAAATTCTGAACTGGGGAAGACTTTTTGCTTATCTTCATTGGATTTCTACTATCATTGACTTCAAGTGTTGTTTAAGACATCTCTGATATTTAAAGATGATATATCTGAGTGCGAAGACTACTGTGATAAATTCAGTGATTTACAGCCACTTTCTGTTAACTATTTAATTATATCTTCCCACTTCTTTTGTGTGTTTCTTTATCATATAGGACATTTCCAAGCACTTGGATATAGTCACTTGTGGCTGAAACTCTAAGACCTGACATGCTTTAAGAGTTGATGATGGATGAGGGAAAAGATATTTGTTCAACCCTTCATATGCTTCTGGAAATAAACAACAAAATAGATGGACAAGAAGAGAAGAGACAGAGAGAAGAGGAGGAAAAGAAGAGGAAGGAAGGCAGGAAGGCAGGAAGGCAGGAAGGCAGGAAGGCAGGAAGGCAGGAAGGAAGGAAGGAAGGAAGGAAGGAAGGAAGGAAGAAGGAAGGGAGTGGGGAGAGGAAGAAAGGAACTGTGTCAATATGCTTATGGTGAAAGTTTCCAGAAATAACCACCATATGTGGCTACATGAACCACCCCTGGGACTATTGCCATTTGGTTAAAAAATGAATATGTTACTTGAGTAAGGAACACAGTCTCAAGTTCTGATTCAATAAATTGGCATTAGGGTGAAAAATACCCATTAACTTACGTTGCTGCCTTCTCGTTAAAAACAAAACAAAACAAATGATCCCATAGCATTGACCTCTGGGACTCAGTATAATCAGATTTCAAAATATCTTAGGCTTGAAGGCTCCCACCATTTCCCTCAGAGACTATTTCATCATCCAACTGATCTAAAACATAAGGAAGTTTTTCCCAGTTATTATTCCCCAAGTTCCTTTTTTACTAAATGTCATCCTATTATTTACACTATTCCATTGTGCTTTATTTTTATACCTTGTATTTTATAGCCACCAAGGACTGGATGATGGCTGGTCATCTAACCCTCTTTATGCAACCTGTTGCCAAGAGAACACAAAAGAGTTATTAAGTTGTGCATTTTGGAGGTTTGTAAACCCTACTCATAAATCAAGAATCCTTCAGGACAGGGATATGATAAAAGGAAAAACTGCCTTTTACATTCACTTTTCTTTTTTAGTTTCAAACCCTTCTACCAACTGAGGTGCCTGCCAATGTTCTGATAGATAGAAACCCTAGGGTGTGAATGAAAGAGCCATAGCCTGTCAGGGTAGGAAGGAACCCTCCCTAAACATGATCTAGACCAATCCCTTCATTGCTAGGAGCTTCTCACATATTCCTGTCAAGTCATCATTCATACTTCACTAACAAGGGATACGAATGGAGAAAGATAACTCCATAAAATAAGCAAATTTCCAGATACAAAGGCACAGTTCTCATCTTCCATGAGATGGAGCCACATCCCCTGGCTTAAAGGAACAACAGAAACCACAAAACTCAGATTCCATGCATGCCCTTTCACAGACGAGGAGTTCTAGAAATTAAACGTCAACCTCATTTAACTCTCATATCCTTATAAGGTAGATTTATCTCCATTTCAAAATGAGAAAATAGGATTAGAGAGTGAATTAACGTGCCCATGTTCTCACAGGCTTTAACTGTTGGAGTCACAGTTTGTGATTAGTAAGGAGCTCCATGACACGTTTCACGGGATCACAACTTGAAGATTACACCTCAGGTTGCAGAACAAATGCCTAATTATCCATCAGACCAGTCACAGAGATAGTCGTATTTGTTTCTGTGATGAACAGCTAATTCTTACTTCAATATTTACTGAAGACCTACTATGTGCTTGGCAATTTTTTATTACTGGAGGTACAGTTGTAAATGAGAAGATAAGCATTCTGTTCTCACGGAACTCACTCTAAATAAAATGAATATATAGGATGCATAGTTTATCGGACAGTTACAAGTACTGTACAGAAAAAATAGAGTGAGAAAGGGAGGTGAAAAAATAACTAAAGAAATAAACAAATATATGTTTATCAAGCCATTTTATGTGTGGAGGAGAAAAATGGAGGAAAGAAGAGATCTAGGTGGGGCTGGAGTGGTGATGGAAGCTTTCTCTCTGGAGATAGTGTTTAGACCAAGACTTAGAGAAGATAAAGGAGAAGGCAAATATCTGTGGGATGAGCCTTGAAGGCTGAGGAAAAAGCAAGTGCAAAGCCTCCGAGGTGGGGAATGTCCAGCCTGTCCAAGGAAACCCAAGAATTTTGTCCCTCTGAGCGAAGTGAACTATGGAGGCTGCAGTGGAGAGTGTATCAGAAAGGACTGTGTATATCCTGTTGCTCTTTGTAGGCTCTGGTAAGAACGCTGATTTTAATTCGGTGTGAGATGAAAAGGCATTGGTTAGTTTTGAGTAGAATGACATTATCTGGGTTACATTTTGAAAGGATCAGTCTGGTTGCCGTTTTGAAAATGACCTGCAGGAGGTCAGGGGTCAAAGAAGGCCAATTAATATTTAATTGCTAATTATTATTTCAACAATAACAATAGACATTTATTGGATAGTTTGATATTTACTTTATACCCATTATCTCATTAATTTTCACAGTCTGAGGGGTGGCTATCGTCCTTATCTCCTTTGTGTAATTTCTAGTTGAAGTTTCATGGGATTTTTGTGACAGTTGATTCAACACACATGAGAGCGTGTGTGTGTGTGTGTGTGTGTGTGTGTGATATTTGACTTGAATATATTTAGTTTTGAAATAATTTTTAATTAACAGTATCAATGTATTCGAGATTGTCACGCCAATTCATATAGTATTTGGAGATGCTTAGAACAACAGTGATTGTCAACCCTGGGTATACGTAAAAATCACTAAGGGCTTTTAAATTGTCTTGTCTCAGAGATTCTGACTTAAGGAGCTGCTGGTGGCCCAGGCATCTGTGCTTTTGAAAGCTTTTTAATGTCCATTCAGAATGGAAAAACACCGTTAAGCGGACCTCCAATACCTGAAAGGACAAAGCATCAAAAATATCCCCAAATAGTCTGATTTTGAATGACATTATTTTCAAGAAGTAAATGTATTGCAGTCAAATTTGTGGACTACCTCTCACATGTTCACCAGGACATACTGTGTGTATTTTGCAGGTGAGCTTTCTTCTGCCTTCTTCTTTTGCCTCCATTTCTTTACCCTCTTCAAGTAAAATTGTGTCTGTTCTTATAAAGTCCATACGTTTTAAAATACATTAAAAATATAGTACCTGAACACTCAGCAGATAATTCTTAATACATATTTACCTAGCTGCATGAACTAACTCAATTTTTTATGAAAGAGAAGGAAATTAAACAATAATTCCACAAATCATCAGGTTTCTATGGAGAAATGTACAGAACTTTCAGACTAGAAAATATGGCACTTAAAACCGGGGGTGTAAGGGGAGGGAAGGGATGGTTATGGGAGGAGGATTTTCTACTTTCCCACAGTCTTTCTTTCAGCCCAGGCTATTTATATAACGATATTGCAGATAGCTACTTCTTGTCAAAACTGGGGCTCAGGCAACAGCTCAGTGAGGCTGGGGAAGGTCAAGACCACAAAGCCACAAAGAAATAGCCTTAGGGACAAGAGAACTTGTGAGGCTTGTGCAAGGGATCAGAGTCAGGGCAAGGATTTCTAGAAATGGGCTAGGATTCTTCAATAAAGGCCCACTGCTGTAGCAAATCATGCCAACATTTCAGAAGCTTAATGGAGCAAGATCTGCTTCTTGTTCATATGTGTGTGCAACCTCAGTCCATAATGGTGGAGAAGTGATACTTTGTCCATTGTATCACATTTGTTGAAGTGGGGACTCAGAAGTCCCCCATCTGCTGACTCAATGGACTCCAGGGAGTTGTAGTTATCCAGATTCTCTTCAATCTGCTAAACCATGAACAAGCAGAGAGAAGATCGTGGGATTCTGGGGGCCACGCCAGAAACTCTTATATATAAGCTTCACCCTTGTTCCATTGGTCAAATCTAGGTCACATAGTGCCACCTCATAGCAAAAGGAAGAAAATGAAAAATGGTAGAATTGTCTGCCACAGGAGCTCGGGGATGTGCAACTGAATGGTAATCTTTTTCGAAAGCTATTTCAAATGTGTTATCATTTCAGAAATTTCAAATGTTAATATGTCTGTTTCAGGAAATCACAGATAACTGATCTTTCAACATGACATAATCAATTATCACATTTGAACTGAGAAACAGGGTCCACATTTTTAAAACATTTTGTAAAAGTATAAAGGTAAAATAAATTTACTCTGTGCAAAATTAGGTGACGGCATTGGCTGCCTGATAGGGGAGACGTGGGCATCTGGGGGAAGCAGCATCAGCTATCTGGGATGGAGTCAAGTGGAGAGTGGAGTCCAGGGTCAGGAACTGAAATGTGGGGAAAGTAGGACTTAAGGGAGTCCTAATGACACCCCTCACTCTTACTCCAAGCCAAGAGGTGAGCATTGGCTCACCAAGAGCCAAGAGACTGAATCAGGAGATGGGTGTTTCACTTTGCCCAGGCTTCAGTGATTGGATGGAGTTGAAGTGAGCAAAGATTCAAGTGGGTCTTTACTGTGCCATCACGTCTTTAGGTGGCCACGCTCTCCCTGCCGCTCTGTGGCCTAGATACTGGTTCTCCTGAGTGCCTGAAGCCCTCTCATCCAGGACTAGTCGTGAGCACTGCATATGCCCTTTGATGAGGGCGGGTGGTGGGAGGGAGGGGTTCTGAGGCTGTGTTCTCACCTGCTCTGTGCTACTGAGAAAACCACAGCTCGCCTGTTCTCAGAAGCTCACATGGACAAACCCTGTACTGGAAGGGACTTTAATATGGTCATGATCCCTTGATATTGTAAGACAGAGAAAATCTTTCAGGGTGTGGTTTCCTGACATTCCCCATAACGAAGAGTCTACGAGCTCTGTGTGTGTGTGTGTGTGTGTGTGTGTGCATGCACGTGTGTGAGAGAATTGTAGGAAACAAACTTTAAACAAAACCATTTCTTGAGAAACATCTTGTGTAGACCCAAACATGCATTATGATATTTTGCTTTAAGCCCCATGTAGAGCTGAAACATTGTCCTGAACCTTGACTCCCCTTGGCTCACTCCCCTCATTAAGAAGTGCCCTTTCTCCCCTCATTGAGAAGTCCCCTTTTCAAAAGGGAAGTAAGAGCTGTGAGTAGCACCTATGTTGTCAGAGAGGCACAGGATCAAGTTCTACTTTGGTCTGTTTCATTGATATCCCCAACCAGTCATACAAACACCTTCTGGTCTCTAGGTTTGGAGCCATATAAATAAATAAGAAAACACTTTTTTTTTTTAAATAAAGAGATTTCTAGCCTAAAAAGGTATTACTGTTTTCTTTCTTTCTTGTCTCTTTAATTTCGTTTATGTTCCAGATATTTTTCTTATTGTTTGGAATAGAAATTTGGGTGAATTTACTTTAACATTTTGTTATAGACTTTTGGCCTTGTGATAGGAAGACAAGTTACATCTTGCCCACCAGCTAGACAGTTAGCTAGTCAATCAACCAACAGATGCTTAAGAAGATCCTACTATGTGCAAAAGCATTCTGGTAGCTACAGTAAAGTTTAAAGCAGAAAAAAGTCAGTTCTGCCTTTATTTTATATATATCTATATAATGTCTATATATACATATATCCGTATTTTATATTAACATATATGAATGTATTAATATATGCATATTTTATATATGTATACATACATACATATATGTGTACATATATGCATGTGTGTTTATATATTTATGTGTTTATATATGTACACATACAAATATGCATACTATATATGTATATGTAATTATATATAAAACATGCATAAATACATACATATACGTATATATAATTTATATCATATATAATTAATAACTACTATATACTAGGTACTTTGCAGTGTCTCAATTGGAGATACATTTCTCATTTGGAAACATGGGCAGAGACAATGGAAATTGTAGAAGTCAAGCAAAATATCTCAGCCAAATATGTTTTCCATATTTCCTTGCAAGTCTGTTCCCAGGCCTTCGCTTTCTATGTGTGCCAAAGTGACCCTGCTGGGAGGATGGACCATGCAGACAACTGGAATGACTTTCACAGTGGGACTCGGGTTTTACCCTTGTCCTTAATAACATATAAAAGCCTAGCCTGAGTTCAAAGGCAGGGAACATCAATCCTAGATAACACACATTTTTTAGGGTAGTGTGAGGAGTCAGGAATGTGTGACATGACGTTCAGGGCTGGGATGTGAGGTGGCTGCTGCTGGAGACGTGCCTCACGTTACATAAGAAGCACTTGCTTTCTCCGGAGCTGGACATCGAACCAGCCTTACGAACGCTGGATGAAGCCGTAGCCCACGCTTCTGAGGGAAGGGGGAGGTTTTAGAACACTTCAGGACATCCTGGCTGGTGGAACTCAGGGATTTATGAAAGCCTCACATCACAGAGCACAGTCAACAGGGCAGCTGAGTTTTGAAGCCAGGCATTCCAACTTAGATTTCTTTCATCCACATTCCTAGAGACACAGCCAATCCTCCTCTGTCAGGAAGAGCTGCCTCCTTGTCCTCTTCCTGCAATCCTGCCTGACTTGTCTGTATGCCCTTGACACCTCAGAGGTTACAGGTTACCTTCTCTAGAATGTGTGCTTGTTTGTTTTCCCTGACCCAAAGCTTAGCTAGATGCATATCCTGTGAACTCAGTGGCCTGCCCCTTTACTGTGTAACAGCACTTTTACCTGATCATTTTTGCTTGTCTGCCTCAGACTCTGAATTTATTCTTTGGGTTGTATCTCTAGTGCCTAGCATGGTGTCTGGCAATAGCAGATGTGAAAAAATGCTCATTCGCTCTCAGATGAATCAATCAATGCCTGCAGTCTCCCAGAGCACCAGTCTATGCTACAGTATGTGGCCTTCTGGGAGCCTTTGCCTTCAGTTCCTATGGAAACTGGGTGCTGCATTTCACTTAATGTAGAACATCTGAAAACAGGCCTGGTGGGAGGAGTCCTGGAGTGCAGGACAATGAATGGCTCATTAGTGTCAGTGAAACTTCCCTCCATGTGCAAATGTGTACACCATTAGCATCTGGCCTTGAATAAGTGGGGGACTCCAACAGATGTTCCAAAGGCTTCATGGCTAGCTTTCTCCTCATTCACAAAATTGTGTTCCTTGCTACTCCCCTATTGGCCTGGAGAACAAGGAAGTGATCTTCTGAATAACCCTAACTCTGTGTCCCTTGAAATAAACCAGGCTCCTCTCCTCACTGCAGCTTCTGGAAGGAAAGAGACGAGAGAAAAGATAGGCAGATAAGCATAAGTGACAGAGATAGATATCTATGTTGGGCACAGAGCTGCTGCTGCTGTAGCTGTGTGTGCGTGTGTGTGTGTGTGTGTGTGTGTGTGTATTTCACATTGTATTAGTTCGTTAGGACTGTTGTAGCAAAGTTCCATAAATACCTCGTGGTTTAAATACCAGGTGGCTTAATAGAATTTTGGCTTTCCTGTTCTAGAGGCTGGAAGTCTGACATCAAGGTATCAGCAGGGTTGGTTGCCGGTTCCTTCTGAGGGCTGCGAGGCAGAATCTGCTCCATACCTCTCCCCCAGCTTCTGGTAGCTTCATGTGTTCCTTGGCTTGTAGATGGGCATCTTCTCTCTGTGTCTTCACTTCATTTTCGCTCTATACATACCAGTCTCTGTATCTCCCGGTTGATACGGGGTCATTCTAGTGAGTTGTAATCCAATATTATTGGCTCCCCTTGAAAGGACCCCATATTAACTTAATCATCTGCAAAAGTCCTATTTCAAATAAGGTCACATTCACAGATAAGGGGCTTAGGATTTCGACGTCTTTTTGAGGGACACGATTTAATCCATAACACATGTTAAATTATTGCAGGCCATTTTAAAGTAAAAGAAAACTGGGGCACAGAGAAGACAACAATTTTTTTTTCTTTTTAAAAATTTATTATACTTTAAATTCTGGGATACATGTGCAGAATGTGCAGGTTTGTTACATAGGTATACATGTGCCATGGTGGTTTGCTGCACCCATCAACCCATCATCTACATTAGGTATTTCTCCTAATGCTACCCCTCCCCTTGTCCTCCAGCCCTCAACAGGCCCCAGTGTGTGATGTTCCTCTCCCTTGTTCGTGTGTTCTCATTGTTCATCTCCTACTTATGAGTGAGATGAACTCACTCATAAGTAGTCTTTGGTTTTCTGTTCCTGTGTTAGTTTGCTGAGAATGATGGTTTCCAGCTTCATGCATGTCCCTGAAAAGGACATGAACTCATCCTTTTTTATGGCTGCATAGTATTCCATGGTGTATATGTGCCCCATTTTCTTTATCCGGTCTATCATTGATGGGCATTTGGGTTGACTCCAAGTCTTTGCTATTGTGAATAGTGCTGCAATAAACACACGTGTGCATGTATCTTTATAGTAGAATGATTTATAATCGTTTGGGTGTATAGTCAGTAATGGGATGGCTGGGTCAAATGATATTTCTAGTTCTAGATCCTTGAGGAATCACTACACTGCCTTCCATAATGGTTGAACTAATTTACACTCCAACAAACAGTGTAAAAGTGTTCCCATTTCTCTACATTCTCTCCAGCATCTGTTGTTTTCTGACTTTTCAATGATCGCCATTCTAACTGGCATGAGATGGTATCTCATTGTGGTTTTGATTTGCATTTCTCTAATGACCAATGATGATAAGCTTTTTCTCATGTTTGTTGGCCACATGAATGTCTTCTTTGGAAAAGTATCTGTTCATACCCTTTGCCCACTTTTTGATGGGGTTGTTTTTTTCTTGTAAATTTGTTTAAGTTCATTTTAGATTCTGGATATTAGCCCTTTGTCAGGTGGATAGATTGATAAATTGATGATAGTTTATTTTGCTGTGCAGAGGCTCTTTAGTTTAATTGGATCCCATTTGTCAATTTTGGCTTTCATTGCAATTGCTTTTGGTGTTTTAGTCATGAAGTCTTTGCCCATGCCTATATCCTGAATGGTATTGCCTAGGTTTTTTCTAGGGTTTTTATGGTTAATTTTATAATATTATATTGAACTGAAACTGGGCCTACTTGATTTTGATCTCCTGACTTTTACATTATTTTATGCTATCAGGAGGAGAGAGAGAGAGGAAGGTTATGTCATAAAAAAGTTTGTCCATTCAATAAAATGGCAAAGCCTAAGCAACATCACATAAAAGCAGGAAAAGCCATCGTCTGTTAAACTTTTGTGTTCTTATTGGTTTATTTTTACCTCATGTTTTATTTTGAACCAAGATTAACACTACTGACTCTAGTCAAAACTTTTTTCACTCATTCATCCTACAAATCTTAATTGAGCATCTACCATTGGCTTAGGAGAATTCTAGGAGGTAAAAGTACTCCAGTGAGCAACACATATCCCTGTTGTCATGGAACTTGCATTCTGTTCTGTAGGGATGGTCAAGAAAAGGGATATCATTCATTTATACTTCTATTGTTGATATTTATATTTATTTCCTCATGGTAAAATGTCAGGTCATGAATAAGCTAAAGCCAGATAGAGGGATAGATAGCTACTGGGAATAACATAGGCTGTTAAGGGGTCTCTGAGAGAGGCTTGAGAAAACGTGGGTAGGAGCCTGTATTAGTCTGTTCTCGTGCTGCTAATAAAGACATACCCAAGATTAGCTAATTTATAAAGGAAAGAGGTTTAATGGACTCACAGTACCACATGGCTGGAGAGGCCTCACAATCATGGTGGGAGGCAAAGAGGAGCAAAGGCACATCTTACATGGCAACAGATGAGAGAGACAGCATGCACAGGGAAATTCCCCTTTATAAAAACCATCAGATCTTGTGAGACTTATATCACTATCAGGAGAACAGTATGGGGGAAACACCTGCTCTCATGATTCAGTTACTTTCCACTGGGTCCCTCCCATGACATGTGGGAATTATGAGAGCTACAATTTGAGATCTGGGTGGGGACACAGCCAAACCATATCAGGGCCAAAGGTGACCATGCAAGTAACATTTCAATATGGAGCAAAGAATCAATGCAAACCACCGAGGCAGGAGCATGCTTGGCAGGTCTGAGGATTCCAGAAAGAAAGCACAATGAGCCCTGGCACCATGATTTAATTTGGTAGTAAGGGCTACTGAGAAAGAAGGAATCTATTTAGCCAAGGAGTAGGCTCAGGAAAATGCAAGGTAAGTTGAACAGAAGAAGAGGAATCACACAGAGCATAGCGCAGCAGTTATGAAATAAGAGAAAATATCAATCACAATGATGACCCTCTTTGGTCATCAGAACCAGAACACTGAAGTTAATCATTGCATTTTCTCAGTCCTTGATTCCATAAACTAAACTGGCTACCAACTTTTGCCAGTTGTACTCTAAGATTTTCCTACTATCTATCCTTTCTTTCTGGTCACCCATCCCTGCATTTGTTAGTATTCTTCAGGTCATTTTTCATTTCCCAAGTTTATCCTTCACAATCACTAGTCATCTTCCATGTGTTTCCACTTCAGAAATGCCACTCTCTGCCCTTAAAATATAAACTTATGGCCCTTTCCCCACAATTCTGAACTTGTTACCACTACTCTGGCCAGCACATTCAAAGGCCCAAGAGCAGAGGAAGCAATTTAGGATAGAGGAGTACTGGAGGACACTGGGAATATATATCCATTAGATTGTTTCTCTTGCCACTCTGGAAGATGTTCTTGCCCATTCTTAGTCCCCATATGATCCCCGCGTGACTCCCATTCCCCATTATGACCATGCTCCTCTGGCCACCATTATTTGGTCCAGTAGACGGTGCTTGGTCAAATTGGGCCAAGTGGTATCTTTTAGATGGACAAATTAAATTAAGCATAGAGAGAGTCTGTTGCTTTTCTAAGAGTGTGGATCTGTAGTATGTACATTTTGGAAGAGATCAACCCTTTGGTCTGAAGAATTAGAGAAAACTAGCAACAAGAAGAGGGTAGGGTGGGGGGGCATGGCTGGGAAGGAGAAAGAGAGAGAGAGAGAGAGAGAGAGAGAATGCACACAATTGTACAAAATGGAGTAAAATTGAGGAATAGAAATAGACTACTGACAACACGTAAGTCAGTAGTTTAAATTCATTCCTAAACTTCATCTGCTTTGTACCCCTAGATCTTGTGGGATATCCTTTTCTTCGGTTGAACTTGAATGGTTTCCATTTTGTATGCCATCAAGGGTTTCATGAAGTCCATCCTTCTTTCAGTTTTGCCCCACCCTAATGTCTGCTACTGGGCATCCTTATGTGATAGGTTGGTAAGTTGGATGGCATCAGTTCTATACTTGACAGTTGCGTCTAAAATATACATGATTTGTTTGCTGAAGTTAAATGTGTGTTCTTAAAGTGTCTGCCATTTGCTGCACTGGAAGGAAAGAGCAAACAAAGTCTATTTTTACAGGGTGCAGTTGTGTTTTACTATTTTATAAAAATGAATGATCAAATTACAAAAGAATCATTTACAACTGTTACTGAGGGCGTTTGATATTTGAACAAAAAGATAAGACCTAGGCATGATTAAAACCTTTGTGTTTACTTTCAGTTGAAAAACCAATACAATGAAAGTAAGGCACAACTGAAAAGACAGTCTGTCAATAGAAGAGTAGAATCCCATCTGTAAATGTGCACATAAATTTTCCCAAATACATAGACACTGCATGAAGTAATATGGGGCTGGGAGATTTAGGAAGGGTCATAGAGATGAAAGGCAAGGAGCTAGCATTTATTTGGTGCATACTGGGCACCAAGCACTCAGTACATGTGTGTTTAACAAGTTATAAAATCTTCTATAAGAACCCTATTACATATGTACTAATCATCCCTTTTTGCAGGGAAAGAAATTGAGACTCAGATAATTTAAACCATTTATCCAAGACCATGTGCCTATTGGAACTAGTATTAAAACACAGATAGCTCTAATTTCAGAGTCCATGATCCTTCCCTGTCACTCTTCTGCCTTCCAGTTTCAAGCTGTATGCCCTGACCTCATGTGGAGTAGGAGCTTACAGATCACAATCAGTGGATTCTTAGAATTCACTGTGGTGTCACAGTTGAATCTACAGGTTTATCTCTACTTGGTCTCAACCAGATATCCTCCACCTACATATGCTTGACTCAGTGTGCTGGGCTTCGTGTGTAAGATTTCTTCTGGAAAAAATACTTCATTGCTTTAAGAAGTTTGAAAGCCATCCTCACAATCCACACGAGGTCGTGTTTGTCCAAGTTTAATCCCATTTTGTCCAAGTTTAATCCATTGCATCTAGGACTTTGAAAAGAAACAGATTATGACTTTCATTTAAAAATAAATAAATAAATAAATAAATAAATACATAAATAAAAGCTTAGTTTGGCCGAGTGTGGTGGCTCACACCTGTAATTCCAGCACTTTGGGAGGCCGAGGTGGGTGTATCACGAGGTCAGGAGATCAAGACCAACCTGGCTAACATGGTGAAACCTCATCTCTACTAAAAATACAAAAAAAACAAAAACAAAAACAAAAGCTGGGCGTGGTGGTGGGCACCCGTAGTCCCATCTACTCAGGAGGCTGAGGCAGGAGAATGGCATGAACTCAGGAGACAAAGCTTGCTGTGAGTCGAGATCACGCCACTGCACTCCAGCCTGGGCGACAGAGCGAGACTCTATCTCAAAACAAAACAAAACAAAACAAAACAAAACAGCTTAGTTTTTTAAAACTGAAGTGTAAATAAAGAAGATTGTCTACAGTATATGCATCAGAAAACCCCTCCTGAAACAGGGAAATCAACTTATATACAATCAGAATGGTAAGGAGAGCAAGGAGATAATCATTACATGACAATTACCAAATAACAACTTTTAAACTATAGGTACAATTCCTTTATGAAGTAAGTGTGCAAAATTACAATGGCTCTAGCTTCAAAACATTCTAAGAGTATCTAAGAATAACTACTTTCTAATTTTGAAAGGCATGCATATCCCCAAATTTAGCATCGGCAAGCAAGCAAACAAGATCTGGGTTTCTGCAAGCCACATGGTACAAACATGGTTTGGACCCGACCCACTTTCGTGGTTCTGATTTTCCCTGTGGGTAGCTGTTTTCATTGCATAATTGCGTTGCTGATTGGGCTTGGGTCACCTTAGGCATTGGACTGAGAAGCCAGGGGACACTGTTGCAAAGCCTGTTGCTTATGACAGTGGTTAACACTGAAGCACCACAGAACGGTATTCAGTATGGTGGAAGCAGTCTCAGGCCTCAGGCCAGAAGGGTGGAAAGCAGCTAACCTGGGGAGGTTTCGTGGTATTGATTTCGGAGTAACAGGAGAGGAGGAACTAAAGGCGGAATACGCATGTTAAAGTCCTGACCACCTAACCTCTCAGATCCTCCATATGAAGTGGCATTCATAAATTAAGTTTATAATGAGGTTAATCATCAAAATGTTGTATTTAAAAAATAGGCCGGGTGTGGTGGCTCATGCCTGTAATCCCAGCACTTTGGGAGGCTGAGGCGGGCGGATTAGCTGAGGTCAGGAGTTTGAGACCAGCCTGGCCAACATGGTGAAATCGCATCTCTACTAAAAACACAAAAATTAGCCAGGCGTGGTAGTGGGTGCCTGTAATCCTAGCTACTCTGGAGGCTGAGGCAGGAGAACTGCTTGAGCCTGGGAGGTGGAGGTTGCAGTGAGATGAGATCATGCCACTGTACTGCAGCCTGGCTGACAGCAAGACTCTGTCTCAAATAAAAATAACAATCAATGACATAATGCATGCTCTTGTTTCTTTCCTCCTACTATATTCTTCACACTGTACTTTTTGTTCAATGTCTCTGTGTCCCACTGGACTGTAGTTCCTCGGGTCGAGTATAATGTTGTTCTTGCAGGCAGCTATGTATCTAATCATCAGCCCAATGCCTTGTACAGAGATGTACCTGGACACACTTCTGCTGAATGAATGAATGAATGAATGAGTTTAACAGTATTTTGTTAAGTATAAAGAATTGTTACTTGAGCTTTTGCCATTTCTTGACTGCTAACTGGTTAATTTCTTATCCAGAGAAAACCCTCCTACTCAAAAGTTGTTTACAGGGAATGACGCCCTTGAGTCACATCACAGTGATAAAATATGTACTCGACAATCCCTCCTCACCCCCAAACTGGCCTTTTGCAATCTCCACCGCATGATAATCTTGTGACGTCTAGGAAACAGCCCATTCTGTAGAGAATAAAAAGCTCTGTCCATCTCTCATTGTTCCTCCTTATAACCTTCCTCTCCTGCCCCGGCTTCTCACCCCCATCCTTTTCTATTTTCTGCTCCCTGATCCATCTTGTCCCCAGGCCACTACTTGAAGTGTGAGCAGTCTCCCTGCCTTAGGTGATTTATGGGTCTAGGGACACCAAGGTCAGAGCACAGATTGTTTTGCAAGCGTCCCTGAAGCCCCTGTACAGTGCTGGGGAGTCAAGCCCAAAGAGGCAGTTCACAGGAAATGGGACTGAATTTGCAACAAGCGGCACAAAGTGGCACCGGATATCACCAGACAACCAAAACACTCATTGTTTCCTCCCCACCCTGTGACCCAGGCCTGGATTTATAAAGAGACAGCAGCTGCAGTCCTGGAAACCCAGGTGAACACTCAACAGAGGGCACTGTTAGAAGGAAGCCAGGTGCTAGGCTTTGAGTGAGGGATGTTGACTGAGATTTCTGGGGTTCCATTTTTGTCTAGAATTATGTTTGCCTAAGCAATGTGCAGGCGATAACAAGATTCTTGTGGAATTTGAGCATGGGAATGGTCCAATTGTGAGTTATTTCCTCAGTTACTTAGTCAGCAACCTGGTACTTACTGAAGGTCTTCTACGTGCTGGGCACCAGGCTAGGGGTGGAGACAGACAAGGGAAGATGCTGAGCACATGAGTCTTCAGGCCAAAGTGAGCTTGTGTTCTAGTTCTCATTCTGCTTCTTACTCTCTGAGCAATCTCAAGCAGCTGTATGATCTCATGGAGACAAATTGTGAATATTAAACTGAGGTAATATATATCAACACCTAGGGGCTCAATGGGATAATTTATGTACGTATTGAAGTTCCTGATTTCAAGAGCTTGGTTATAGTTCTCTGCTCTTAACACTACTGCATAAGAGAATGATCTGGAGAACTTTTAAAGAATGCCAATGCCTAGGTCCCACCTCCAAAGATCCTAGGAACATTGCTCCGTTTTAGAAGCTTCCCACATCACTTAATGTGCAGCCAGGATTGAGGACAACTGTGTGATAAGACAAAATTAACACATGGCATAATTAGAGAAAAGTTGATCACAACATGTCTGCATTCCCTTTCAAATAACATTAGTCCTGATGGCAACATTCTCATCCAAATTATCCAGATGAGCTTTGCAAATTTCCTACAACTCATTGACTATCCAACAATTGCATTAGAGGCTTCTTCTAAAATCCATATTTACCTCTTTTACAAAATTTCCTTTATCTTTAGTAAAATTTTGGCCTCTTTCTCTTGCCTCCCCCCTACTCTGTGGACTGTAAAAATGTGAAAATGTTATCTCCAGAAGCACATTCGAACACTTTCTCTGTAAGTTCACTTCCCATGAAAGTTAAAACAAAGACAGCAAAGAGGAGAAATAGAGAATACTAAGTACCTTTTACAATCCCCTCTCTCCACTCTCCCTCTCTCCAGCTCCCCAAACTCCAGCTCATCTGATTTCTATTATGCCCACATAAATGTCTCCTAAGCCCTGGGCATCTGGGGACATTGCCAACTCCACAGCTACTTCATGGTTTCACTTCCTCCTTGTTCCTGTAACTCTGGCCCAAAGCACCAACTAAGCTCTGACCTGGACTACTGAAGACAGCATGACCATCAAACACTTACATGAGTGTTTCATTTCAATAATACTTTCAAGCCACTGTCTTCCTCCAGCAACATTACACCTGCCAACCCAGGAAATCAAATCCCTTAAGAAAGATCAGTAAACTAATCTTCCTGGAAACCTGCATTGGAGGTGAGACAATTAAATGTAAAGATGTAAGTAATTATCCAAGGCCATTGCAAGGAGAATCAGGTGCTCCTGTCTCCCACTATGCAACACAAGGCCTAGTTCTCTAGTTACAGAGCACAATGTTGCTGTAATAGCCTAATTGATTTATAATGTTTTTCTCTGTATTGTAGCATGTGTGCAATTAGTTACTGAAAAGGAAACACAGCTCAGCTCAGCCGCTGCATCTGCTGCTAGTCAGGGACATACAATTTCATGCCCTATTTTCCAGATGGCTTGATTAACATTCAGAGGAACCTACTGGCTCGGTCGGAACTGCAAAAGAAGCAGGGGAAGCTCAGGTATAATTGAACTTGGGAGAACCACCCCAGGTGGAAAGAAAGCAAAATCTCCAAATGCAAGCCAAACATGTAATACTGTGAGAAGGAATAAAAGATGGGGAGTGGCTCTTTTTCCTCCTTTTATTCATATATCAGTTCATTTATATAACAAATATTCATTGAGCATTTAGTAAGTACCAGTTTTCTGTTAATTTCACAGTGGTAAGCCAACAAATATGTTCCATGCTTTTATGGAGTACACAGTAAGTGGGGGAGGCACATATTAAATAGAGAGCTACATATATAAAAATATGAGTGTGGGGCTGAGCACAGTGGCTCATGCCTGTAATCCCAGCACCGTAGGAGGCCGAAGCTGATGGATCACTTGAGGTCAGGAGTTCAAGACCAGCCTTGCCAACATGGTAAAACCCCAACTCTACTAAAAATACAAAAAGTAGCCAGGAGTGGTGGTGCATATCTGTAATCCCAGCTGCTCGAGAGGCTGAGGCAGAAGAATCACTTGAACCCAGAAGGAAGAGATTGCAGTGAGCTGAGATCATGCTACTGCACTCCAGCCTGGCCAACAGAGGCAGACTGTCTCAAAAAAAAAAAACAAAACTATATAGATAGATAGGTAGATAGATTCATATGTATATATTCATATATATATTCATATATGGATTCATATATATTCATATATATAGATTCATATATATATATGAATCTGGGAGTGGTATCTGTTAAGAGAAAAGTATAGTACAGGCAGAGAAGTACTGTCAGAGAAGGTTTCCCTGAGGAAGAACTGTTAAAATATGAGACCTGAGGAAGGGGTAGAGATGGTCTCCAGAGAGGAGGAAAGGCATTTCAGACAGAGTCCATAGCAGATTAAAGAAAGGATCTTGGTGAACGTCAGTAATTTTAGAAAGGCCGGTGTGTCTACAGCCTGACGAGAGGGAGGAGGTGGTATAGGGTGATTCCGGAAATGTCAATTAAGTGCTGGGTAAATGGAGGCTTTGGGATTTCTATTAAGAGTGTTATATCTTTAAGTATGCAAGGAAGCCATTAAATTAGGCATTTTAAGTAGAAGAGAAAACATGATTTAAATCTTTAAACATTTGTTTTAATTGCTCCTTGGAAAACAGGGACAAGATGGGAGTTTCATGAGTGGAAGCAAAGACAGCCATTGGAAGCCAGGTGAGTACTGGCTGTGGCTTCGGTTTGGATGATGCTGGTAGAAGCAAAATGAAATTGATGGTTTCGCGCTATCTAGGAAGCAAAATCAGTAGGATGTGGTAGTAGATTGAAAGTGAAGAGGGAGGCGAAAATGGTCAGAAGAATAACCTGTTTTCTTTCTTGAGCAACAGAGTCTGCGAACACATGGATCCTTTTCAGAGAGATGGAATTTAAAACAAGAGGGTGGAGTCAATTGTTTTGAAAGAAAGCACAGAGTAAGAGGAAAAGGGGACTCAAAACTGAGGCTTGGGGAATTCCAACTGAAGAGGTCAAATTGGTGGAGGACCTGGTAGGAAAAAGAACTATATCTGAGGAAAAGAAAATAAACCAGCAGAATGGAAAGAGCCCTATCAAATGCAATGCAGTTGTCAGGTACCACGAGAATTGAAAGATGTCTGTTGTGTTCAGGAGCGTGGAGGTCCTCATGACTACTAGAGAGGAGCAGTTTGGCTGGCTGCATGGCATGTTTTGAAGTTCCAAACTCATTATCAGACTGACCCCTGAGAAGAGATGTGGAAGGCACCAGTGTGCTGAAGAGGTTTTTCTCTGTTAGTGCTGAAGGATATAATTGGATGGTTGAATAAGTGGATGAATGGAGACTATGCCTGCATCTGCAAACGTGTTTCTTATTTCTTAATTGTGGCCATTTCTTTCTGGGAGAGGAAGGCATGGGGAAATGGTGAAAAGGGAGCAACTGTCACACGTACCCACTAAAACAATTGACTCCACCCTCTTGTTTTAAATTCCATCTCTCTGAGAAGGATTCATGTGTTCACATACTCTGTTGCTCAAGAAAGAAAACAGGTCATTCTTTTTACCATTTTCCTCTCCCTCTTCACTTTCAATCTACTATCAAATCCTACTTACTTTTACCTCCTAGATATCTTTCTAAATCATCAATTTAGATTCCTAAATTAATCAATTCCTAAATCCTCTGGCTGGCCAGATTATAACATGGTAAGAATGAAGGAACTAAACAGATCTGGAGTTGTGGATGGTGAGTCGTGGCCATTTCTTTATGGGAGAGGAAGGCATACGGAAATGGTGAAAAGGGAGCAATTTTTACACATATATACTAATTAAGACGACAACATCAACTAGGGAACCCATATTTATCTTCCATCTAGATCAGTCATTCCCAAGCCTGGCTGATCATCAGAAAGACCTATGGAACTTTTACAAAGGACCCACTTCCAAGTTATACCCTAAAACATCCTAATTCAGCGAGTGTGTGCTGGATCTGGGTGTTCGAGTTCTACCTGGTCCGCAGTTGAGTCTGACGATCGTTCAGTCAGTGAACTGCTGCTTTAATTACTCTTGGTTTTAATTTCTACCCTAAAACTCCCTGAGAATTCCAACAAAGAGCTCAGTAACCCTGTTCTTCCTTTCCCTCATTATTTTGTAAAATATAGAACACAAGGAGAACTTACTTTTGATTTATTAATGATGCCAAGAAGTATCAAACAGTTTATTGTTTCTATTATTAGAGGTTAGAGGAAACCAGACCTGAAACATAAGTGTAGCATAGTCATTTACATACGCAAGATCCTTGTACGGCTCCTCATGAACATCCTGGGATGAATGCTGGGAGGCTTTACCGACTTCATCAATTCCATTTTTCAGATGAAGAAGCTGAGTAGGAGACATTGACCTAATTACCTCTTAAAGGCCCCACCTCTTGAAACCATCACATAGGCAACACCTGAGTTTTGGAGGGGACACACTGAAGCCATAGCAGGGGGCAATACAAAGGAAGAGCTCAGCTTGAGAGGAGCACTTGGAAACCGTTTCTTGGGCCTTAAAGGAAATCCATCCAGGCTGGTGTTTGTTGAGTGCTGCTGCTGCTGTTGTCACTGTTTATTTGTTGCTATTATTTTTTCCTGTTTTGTGCCAGGCATCCTACATATTTTACATCTCAGTGCTGAGGACAGCAAGCATCTCCCCATGTTACCAGGTAGGCTTTCCAGATAAAACACAAGGTGCCAGTTAAATTTGAACTTCAGATAAACCGTGAGTAATGTTTCAATATAAAGGTATCTCATGCAATACATGGGATATTTGTATTAAAACATTACTTCTTGTTTATCTGAAATTCAAATTTCACTGGGTGCTTTGTATTTTTATTTGCTAAATCCAGCAACTTAGTCCCTAAGACAAAGTTGGGAATTCTTAAAGAAATAACATTTTATGTTTGGAAGCCTCTGATTCCAGCCTATTGTCTTCCTCTGTACACTTTTCCCTGTGCTTGCCACTAAGCTATGTCCAAAGTACAGCTTTAGGATCTCTGGAGCCTTTTTGTCCACATAGAGCAGGACAAGTCAATAAACAGGCAGCATTGGGGCAGCATGAACTTGAGCCATTCACAGTTAATGGTAATGCCTTGGTGAGGGAAACAAATATTAGGGAATGAAACAAAGGTGCTTCCTGTAAGGACCACCATTATCACTAACTGAGGGAATTTGAGAGTGCTTCACTTCGAACAGATCTGAGGTATGGAAACTTGAGTTCATACACATCCAGGGGTGCTTTCGTTTTTACTAATTACAAAGGGATTCCTTGCCTTATACAAAGCTTTCAAAAGATGCTTGGAACATAGTTTGACTTTTTCTATTCAAAAATAGTTGAATACCGCTGTGATATACAATAATGTACTCATTTATACTTTAATAAAATACAGATTTGCTGTTGTATGGGTTAGGGCCACCAGATTTAGCAAATAAAAACATAGAATGCCCAGTTACATTTGAATTGCATGTAAACAACAAGTATTTTTCAGCATGAGCATGTCCGGTGCTTGTACTAAAAAATGAGTTGTTGATCTGCAATTCAAATGTGTCTGTGCATCCAGTAGTTTACATGGCAATGCTGTATGGGATACAGTCTCATATTCCTGATTTTGAAGGCACAGGAAGATGGAAAAAGGGGCGGGGAAAGGAAGATATAAGAATTAGGTCAGCATGTAATGCACTGAATTTTATCATAGGACCTGCTGGGCTCAGTAGATGTACCAATTAGGTACTTTTGGCAATGAGACTTGAAGTCTCTCTTGGAGGTTGGTAGACTTATATTATGAAGCCATGAGCCACTCTAGGTTTTGTGACCGAGCCACCACTGTGACAAATCAGGTATTTGCAAAAACGGCTGGGGGACACCTTCTGCACAAGGTAGGATGCACACTCCTCTGCCTGCTGAGCCTGGTCACCAGAGATCGCCCTTCACAGGATTTCCATAAGAGGGCCAGGCAGTTCAGAAAGGAATCTCTTCCAAAGCGCCATCTGTTGCAATGTCAGCAGCTTCACGGATCGTTCACAGGAGCTAACACATTCAAATTAAAGTGGGCAAAAGAATTTGTGAGCTGCAGCTTCTGAATTTCCCGAATTTTTTCAATGATCTCTTTCATTTCTACACCCAGGTTTTGCCATTCTTTGAAACTGTGATCATCAGAGTTTTAAAATAACTAAACTTGCTCAAAAATGCCATGACCTGCCTCAGAAAGGAGTTTGTTTCTTGTGTTTGGGAGACTGAGTGAATATTTAGTGGGCACGTTAGGGAGTTGATGCAATCTCTTTTGGTGTTTAGACTCGACGACATGATTTTTCAGGTCTTGAAAACTGTTTAGCACAACACAGACTCTAGGATCATATATAATTGAATTAAAATCCATGGCTTTGCCTTTTATTAATTTTGAACAAATCACTAAATTTTTCTAACCTGCTTTTTTTTTTTTTTTTTTTTTTTTTTTAACAGAGTCTTGCTCTGTCACCTAGGCTAAAGTGCAGTGGCAGTGGTGCGATCTCAGCTCACTGCTACCTCTGCCTCCCGGGTTCAAACGATTCTCCTGCCTCAGCCTCCTAAGTAGCTGGGACTACAGGTGACTGCCACAACACCTGGCTAATTTTTTGTATTTTTAATAGAGACAGGGTTTCACCATGTTATCCAAGATGGTCTCCATCTCCTGACCTCATGATCCACCCACCTCAGCCTCCCAAAGTGCTGGGATTAGAGGTGTGAGCCACCGTACCCAGCCTATTTCTTTATTTGTAAATTAGGGACAAACCCAATGGGTTGTTATAAAGATGTGCAAAGATAATACACGTTTTAAAGATTTGAAAAGATTTGTAAAGTACATGGCATCATTACAGACACAAAACCCAGAGTGAACTAAATGTAAGCAATCATTTGAGGTTTTATATGTTAATGAACTTTGACCAGAAAAACCCTACAATGGTGATTTGAAGAGACCAGAAATTTGGGCTTATAGAACTTGTCTTAGCTTAATAGCATGAGATTTCACCATGTCGATGATCAGGAAGGTATCACAGGTCTCTTATTCGGTGTATTTCTTGAGGGGCGGCTCAAGGAGAAGGAACTTGGGATGTACTTGTCTCACTTCGGTCCCTGACGCAATATGATGTACACATTTGGTGCTCAGGAAATAATGTTTGCTGGAAAATGTGATCTCCTTTGCCATAAATACAAGCAGGAGCTTTGATGTTTATTCCATGAAACTCCTGGGTAGAAATAAACAGAGAAAGAAACTCAGTCCCATAGACACAATGGGGCTTTTCTGCTTTTCAGTTTCTCTGCAGACCTTTTAAAATGTTGGGAGCTTAGCTGTGGTCAAAGCATGCCCACTTACATTTCAAACAGTGCTGAGCAATGAGATCTCTCTTTGTAAAAGGTGCAGTCTCCAACACCCTATGCGAAAGCTGCAGGACTATTTGTTTTATGTTCTTATCAGCACAGATCAATATTCCTAACTGCCTGCCAAGTCATTTTCCCAATAGTTTGCAGAAACCTTATCTTTTTTAGAAGCCCATGTTGATTTTCTCCATTTTTATAAAATAATACTGCCATTCAGGTCAAAAGATCCAAATAATGAACACATTTGACGCAGGGACTTTATAAAAATTATTTTGTTTCCTGCCCACACTGGGAATCTGTTGTCTATGCATAATCAACCAGGAAAATTAGTTTATGGGAATCTTAAGTCCATCCTGAGTGCACAGAGATAAATTATAAAAATAAAGCTAACGTCTATTTTTTTTTCCCCCCGGGGTAAGTGCTGAGCATAATATTTTCAGACTTGAGACTGAAGTGCAGCATCGGGCATTATTCTCAGTCTCACAGCGCCACCGTTTGGCCCATGTTCTCCCTTGTTTTCTGAAGGTGAAATCCAGGCAGCTGTTTCCTAGGGTGATTTTTACAATCCTACTTTCTTGGCTATGGCTTGACATAATTTCCCTGGAGAGTTCAGTCTTAGGGTATGATAATATACCTTGGATCTGCAAAGCATTAAAAGGGAGGATATTGTCAGATATATGATCTAGCCATGGACACAGGCCAGATGCATTCGTAACTGAAAGAGAAGGCCCTCTTGTCTGGTCCACTCTTAACTGGTTTGATTTTGCTGTTATCCATCAGCACCTTCCTTACTAATGCAGGATGGCTCAGTTAATTTCTTTCTTTGGCCTTTCAGTTATGCTGTTGAGAGCTTGCTTATAGCCATATATAACAGGTGACAACAATGGCTTTTCAGAAACAATACCAAGAGAGCAACAGAAACACTTTATTTACCCACAGTGTAAAATGGGCTGCAATTAATTATTTAGAGATGGGACAAGCTCTGATAATAGATTGATTAATGATTTGGGCTATATTTTTGGCATTAACTCAAACTGGACTTGGGCTTAGTTTCAAAATAAAATAAACCCATCTAGACCAACCTTTAAAATGGTTAGAGACAATCAGATAGTGCTTTATGCCTAGGGGTTTATGGTTGGAAACCCTGAAGGAAAAGTTAACTGAATTATCTACAGTCAGGTTCAGTGCATGCCAAAGCCTTAGAATTCTAACTCAATTCTTTTGGCTGAGTTTCTACCTGCCCCTGCAGCTAGTCAATTCCATGGAAATATGACTCATATTGTTTGCTGTCATGTAATAAAGAGAAATGGTGGTAGTTCTCCTCTTTAGGTTTCCAAGCACAAATTTTTGACTTGATTGAGGCTTAATCGAGGTTGACGACATTGTTAGAGCACTTCTTTCATTCTGACTTCTAAGAAGGAAATAGCGAAGAGAAGTTAGAAATAGACATGCTAATCTCAATTAAAAAAAATTTTTTTTTTTTTTGAGATGGAGTCTCCCTTGGGTGCCAGGCTGGAGTGCAGTGGCGCGATCTCGGCTCACTGCAACCTCCGCCTCCCGGATTCAAGTGATTCTCCTGCCTCAGACTCCTGAGTAGCTGGGATTACAGGCGCCTGCCACCATGCCCGGCTAATTTTTTCTATTTTTAGTAGAGATGGGGTTTCACTGTGTTAGCAAGGATCATCTTGATCTCCTGACTTTGTGATCCACCCGCCTCAGCCTCCCAAAGTGCTGGGATTACAGGCACAAGACACTGCACCCGACCCTAATCTCAATTTTTAGTTTGCGTTTTAGTGGACACGTTAGGGGGGACATTTTGGCCAGAGCATTCAATCTCCTCTACTTACAAAAGTCCTATATATCCATTACCCTTGCATGCCAAATTTTATTTACTCCAAAAAGCCATTCTGATTTCTTTAACAGTGGCTTCTCCTCACTTTGAATCTCTTCAGTTCTTTTTCTTATAAACATTTTCCTGGGCAAGAAGATGGAAATCTCCACACCATGCCTGACTCTCTTGGTGTTTTGCTCCTAGTAATCTCTCAATAAGAGATTTTTAATAAAACTGTGTGAGTACACATGACAGAAGCATAAGCACTCTTCCAAAATTGCAACAGCATAGCAATATGATGCACATGTCTGTGAACATACAGCTACCACCCCATCGGCAGCTTCTCTTTCTTTTGCTCAGTTTCTATGCTGTAGCCAAAGCAGCTTTAAAACAAATTTGAACATATCACTTTCCTGCTTTCAAAGCTTCATGACTCTTTCTGGCCTCTTGGATAGACTCCAAATTCCTTAGATGGGTCTACCATGTTTGTACTGTCTATCCCCAACCCCCCTCTGTAATCTCACTTTTCTGCATTCCCCCATGATTCACACTTCAGTCTACTTTGAATTTCTCTGTTGTTATCCCTTTCTGAATTCTCTCTCCCTCCATTTTATGCCTAGAAGATGTTTCTTCATTATTTAAGATTCCCTATAAAAGTTCGCAAATTTCTTTAGGATTTTCCACAGATCCAAGACAGAATAAGTTTCAACTTTCTCTGGGATTTTATATAGTTTTGCTCACTATTTTACTATAGCATCTACTGAATCTTATATGAAAATGCTTCCACTTATACTAAGTCATGTACTAGACCTAAGAGTCTTTAAGACAGGGATCTTACTGATTTGTTTTGGTCTTCAAGCTTAGTATATAATACATAATGGGGCCTTCACACGTGTGTGATGAATGAATAAATGAGCAACTCTAAAGGATAATGACAATAACACTGGACTGTCATTGGGAGACTTGAGTTCTAGACCCACCTATTGTTTCCACCTTGAGGTCTCAGACAATTTAACCTTCTTAGTCCCAGATTTCTAGCACGCACATGAGTGCTTCAGATTTGGTAACTGCCAAAGTCTTTTCTGTGGTCTGACCTGTGAAGTTGTGATTCTTGAGTAAAGTTCATCAACGCAGCCTTTCTGGGAACTTCCCAATTCAACAGGTTTCAATTAATTAACCAGGCAAGACTCTTCCACATGTGATAGCTCAGCACGTACTGAGAGTAAATACCATGTTAGTGATGGAGAGATTGGAATTTCTGCAAAGAAATTGATTCTGATCTTGAGCCTCTTACTAGTTTGGAGAGACAAAAATATTGGACACATTGCCTATTGTTATTTACTCGAGATTAGTTAATGGAAATCGGAGAATTTAGGGGCACATAGTGCTGCCACATGAATAACTGACTTGATTCTTTTATAAACCATTCACAGATTGAATTCCATGAAAAGTAAATTCCTACCTACTTTTCCAAGGATTGAATCCAGAGCATTTTCTTAGACGTTGTAACCAGGGTGCACAGGGCAGTGAGCTAAGGTGTAATCTTCCATCTGTGTAGTGCTTTACGCTTGTTCTCACTGTGCTTCAGTTTAAAAGGGACCTGAGATCCAGAAAACAGAAGACTGTGGTCCCCTGAGTATCCAGCTTTCCACTCAGTATCTCTTCATGTCTAATTGGCATGCCAAACTTTACATGGCATAAACGAAACCCTTGGTTGCCCCACATATCCAGAATTTACCTCCACAGGTATTTGCTATTTAAGTAAATGCCATCATTATCAACTCAATTTCTTAGGACAAAAATTTACAAGTCATTCTGGATTCCTCGATTTCCCTCAATTCCCATTATCCAATCATCAGTCTGCTATCCCATTTCCGTCAAAATGTATTCTGAAACCAATTACTTTTTACTCCCTCTACTGCAACCACCCTTTCCCCAGATGCTGTGATCTTTTACCTAATGTTATCACCTCTGCAGTAGCTTTTCTGCCTCCACATTTGCTCCCTCACATAGGATCTGTTCTACACGCAGGCAGCAGCCAGAGAAATCATTCTAAACTACAAATCAGATCCTCCTATACTCATTTAAAAGCCTCCAGTGGCTTCTAAGTATATTTTGAACCTGACTCTTCCCATGGCCTGGTCATTCTAACATTATCTGGCTTTGCCAATGCACCCAACTAATCTCTCTCTCTTCCTTCTTCCTTCTCTGGTTTACTTAGTTTTATCCATGGTCTTTTGTGATGTCCCCCCGCCCTTTTTTTTCAGAAATGTCATCTTGCTCTGTCACCCAGAACACAGTGAGATTTCTAAAAGAAAAACACACAAAAGGATGGAGTGCAGTGCTATGATCATAATTCACTTGTATCCTCAAGCTCCCGGGCTCACACAATCCTCCTGCCTCAGCCTCTGGTGTAGCTGGGACACAGGTGCATGCTACTCACCTGTGAAATTCTCATCTCATAACATTTGTGCTTATGGTCCCTTCTGTAATGAATGCTCCTCTTACACGGCTGGCTTCTCATCATTTAGGTCTTACCCTCATGAGGCTCCTCCTTATAGAGAGCTTATCTGATGCTCTCTAAAACAAGGGGTCCTGTTATAGTCAATGTCTGTCAAAATCACCCTGTTTCATCTTCTTCATAAACTTATCAGCACTTCAATGATCTTATTTCTTGGTTTACATATTTATATATTGTCTGGCTCTTCCCACTATAATTCAATCTCTTTGCAGATGGATATTCTGCCTGTCTTATTAAGTGTTGTGTTCCACACTTTTAGAACATGTTTATCATGTCTTATGTCATATAATAATATACATTAATAAATATTTGTTAATTAACTGAGTAACCAAGTTTTCCTATTGTTATATATGAGCAATAAAAAATAGAAATAAAACAACTAATTAATGAGTGTTAGATAGTCTCTAAAACAATGTAAAACTATTTGGTTTAGAAAGGAAACTTGTAATAGATGAATAGAGACTAAATGTACATAAGACCCTTTCACATTGTCTCATTTTTCTCTTTGACAAGCCTTTATAGAGATATTTACAAGAGTGAGAACATCCTAGATAGATGGATAGATTGATACAGCAATTACCCAGCAGTAGCAGCTGGTGTTAATATCAGTACCAGTGTCAGTGTTTACTGATACTGTTAATATCCTACAGTGTCAGTATCCTTATCTGATAATCAGTATCAAATTATGATATTAGCTATTAATAATAATTATTATCAGTATCAGTGTCAACTATTAGTATCAATAATCAGTAATTACCTATCAGGGGAACCAGCCCCCAATATTTCAACATAGGTTCTTTTCTATTTTCCCTAAGTGTCGGCTGGTCTGAGAAATAAAGAGAAAGAGTACAAAGAGAGAAAGTTTACAGCTGGGCCTCTGGGGGTGTCATCACATATTGGTAGGACCATCATGGCAACCTCAAGCCACAAAGCCAGCAAGTTTTTACTAGCGATTTTAAAAGGGGAGGGGGTGTACAAACAGGGAGTAGGTCACAAGGATCACATGCTTCAAAGGGCAATAAGATTACAAGGCAAGGCAAAATTAGAATTACTGATGAGGGTCTATGTCCTGCTGTGCATGCATTGTCTTGATAAACGTCTTAGCAGGAAACAGGGTTCGAGAGCAGACAACTGGTCTGACTAGAATTTACCAGGCTGGAATTTCCCAATTCTTGTAAGCCTGACTGTACTGCAGGAGACCAGGGTGTATTTCAGTCCTTATCTCTACCGCATAAGACAGACACTTCCAGAGTGGCCGTCTATAGACCTACTCCCAGGAATGCATTCCTTCCCCAGGGTCTCAATTATTAATATTCCTTGCTGGGAAAAGAATTCAGTGATATTTCTCCTACTCACACGTCTGCTTATAGGCTCCCTGCAAGAAGAAAAATATGGCTCTATTCTGCCCAACCCCACAGGCATTCAGACCTTATGGTTATCATCCCTCATTCCCTGAAAATCGCTGTTATTCTGTTCTTTTTCAGGGTGCACTGATTTCATATTGTTCAAACACATGTATTTTACAATCAATTTGTACAATAGTGGTCCTGAGGTGATGTACATTTTCAGCTTACGAAGATAACGTGATTAAGAGATTAAAGTAAAGACAGGCATAAGAAATTATAAGAGTATTGATTGGGGAAGCGATAAATGTCCATGAAATCTTCACAATTTATGTTCAGAGACTGTAGTAAAGGCAGGCGTAAGAAATTATAAAAGTATTAATTTTGGGAGCTGATAAATGTCCATGAAATCTTCACAATTTATGTTCTTCTGCTTCGGCTCCAGCAAGTCCCCCCATTTGGGGTCCCTGATTTCCTGCAACAGTTACCCAATATCAGTATCAATATCAGCCAGGGTCCCAAAAGGAAATGGACAGCATATTAAAATGGAGTAATTTGAAGACAATTTAATAAAGAGATTATTTACAAGGACATGGGAGGGGTTTAGAAACAATAGGAGGGATTCTGGTGCTAGAGACAGGCGGGATGATTCTCACCACTACGCTGAGGTGAGTGACAAAGTATTTACCTGACAAAACACTTACACTTCTCCAGAGAGAAGTGTAGACAGAGGGCCTCCTGACAGCAGCTGCAGCCTTCCACAGAAGATCACACTAACTCAGTAGGACCTGCCAGAAACGGAATTAGGGAAATAATTATCTCAACGTCACTCTTCCTTCACTTGCTTCGTCTCCCAGAGGCTGACTGTCCCACCAGCCAAGCTCCACCAGAAGCTTGAGGCCCCCTGATGCTGCACATCTGGATTAGCCTCCCAGAGCACACAGAGGGTGGAGCGGGTGAAGAGGGACCCTGCAGGAGTACATGGGAGACCTCCATCACATTGGGGAAATGCAAATAAAAACATAAACTATGGTCGTATTCAAAGTCAACAGGCTAGGTGCCAGCAGAGCTGCAAGCTGGTACCAAAGCAGAGGCTGCTTGCCCTCTACAAGTTTTCTACCAAAGCACAGATCCATTTTCTTTTGTTCAGCAAGGGTAAGAAAGAAGATGCTTGACACTGACTCATAAAACAGTTAGGGAGGAAGAGTGCCTGAATACAGGGTTTTCTTTTTCTTTTCTGTTTTGCATTTATCTTTTTTAAGCCTAAATTGATGGCACAAATTCAGTTCGTAAGAAGAGCAAGAGGAGACATGGGGGCTGGTGCAGTGCCACATCTGTGTGCGTGCATTGTGGTGCACACACGCCAGGTTTGGTGGTGCTCAGAAGTCTCTGTTTTTAACAAAACTTAACATTAAAGAAATGGACAGATTTTAATCACCTCCTGAAGCTAAACCTAGGAAAATAGAAAAGTCAAAGGACCTTGCAATGTTAAATTTTACTAATCTGTGAGGTTCCAAGCAGGAAAGGATTTCAACTAGAAATCCATATCCAATTGCCCATAATTTAGTACTACTCCTGCCTTTATCCTTGACAGGATTTTCAACACCCTTCCTTAGTAATTTTTTTAAGAGATATCACAACCACTGAGAAGGAATTACTGATAATTTCTCTTCAACATGATAAAGGAAAGCACCAGAAATGTCATATGTTGGTCCTTTTATTTCCTTTTTTTTTTTTAATTTTGTTCCCTCAAAAAACAGTTGACTTTCTGCAAGAGAAAAACAATCAAAAGTACTTAACATTTCTGTTTTATTTCCCTGAGCCTTTTTTTCTTTGTTCCTTTTATTTGACCTAATGACATTTAGGAAAGAAGATCTAGAATATTTTACATAACTTTTATGAATCTGGGCATGGGAGAGAAAGAGTTGGGAAGAAGAACAGGCATAGACAAAAATGTGTAGAGGGAAATCAAATGAGCCTGAAGAACTAGGAAGTGGGTGATGGAACAATGCTCTCTAAGATCCGTCTCAGACTTGGAACTTGAACTAGGAATTCTCGACCGTGGAGCTGTCTATAGAACACACAAAAAAGAGAGTTATGAAGAAAAAGAAGAAAAGAAAGGAGAAAGCTAGAGAAGCTACAAAGAAAAGAAAGAAGGGGGAAAGCCTAGAGTAAGAGAGGAGAGGAGAAAGAGAAAGAGAGGTAGAGAAGAGACCAGAGGCAACTGGAAGTGAAGAAAGCTGAAACCTCATGGGAAAGAAGCCTGCTCAGAAGACAGAAAGGCTGTAGTGATTCTACTGCAACCTCCGCCTCCTGGGTTCAAGTGATTCTCCTGCCTTAGCCTCCCAAGTAGCTGGGATTATAGGTGCCCGCCACCATACCTGGCTAATTTTTTGTAATTTTAGTAGAGATGAGGTTTTGCCATGTTGCCCAGGCTGGTTTCGAACTCCCAAACTCAGGCAATCCGCCTGTCTCAGCCTCCCAACGTGCTGGGATTACAGGCATGAGCCACCGCGCCTGGCCTACAAGAGAGGATCTTTTAAGGAGCTAGTGTAAGTACTGGATCTGTTAGCGTGTGAAGCTGTCACTTTTTCCTGACTGTGTGACTGACGTGTCTCTGTGTGTGTGTGTGTGTGTGTGTGTGTAATCTTACAACAGCTGTGTACACTTTAAAGGAACTTTAGGGTTCAAAATGAGAAGCAGACTTCTTAGTTTCTTTTGAGAACTTCCTTTTGTAAAGAGGGAGAAAGAAATACACTGTTTGTCACCGAAGTCTCAGCCTCTGACAATAGGGAATTGTTCTTTCAATCTAGTTTCAATTGTCCCAAGCAGTAGGATTTCCTTTGCTCTGTTTGGGGAGCCAATTTAATAAATAACCCTTTCTATGTGCAAGCAAGCATTTTCCGACGCTCAAGTCTAAAGTCTTTTTGTTTGTTTGTTTTATTTACTTATTCCAAATTATACTTTCAGCACTCTCTGAAGTATTATTATATCTATATGGTTATGTATGTTAACAGTCAATGAACAACTAGAGACTTTTGAATTCTATTCTGTTTTCCTGAAGTTATAAAAAGGGATTTTGAATGGTAATGAGCTTGACTGGGTAGAGATGCAGCACAAATATAAAGCACGTGGACTCTGAGGTCATCGTGCATAAAGGCCACATACAAACGCTGACGGAATCCACTGGAGGACGCTGTGTGGGCCCCAGAAGTGAGAGCTCCGATGACACCACATGACCCCGTGTTTGAGTAAATATATTCAGAGATAGGGAATTTCTGACTGTAAGTAGAAATCACAATTGCTGGGGTAATGTGTATCATTATCTCTGCTTCTGCTTCCTTCTCCTTCAGATAATCATATGAACTTTCAACAGGCTGTTGTACTTTTAAAATTATTAGAGCAGGCTGGGCACGGTGGCTCATGCCTGTAATCCCAGCACTTTGGGGGGCCAAGGTGGGCAGATCACCTGAGGTCAGGAGTTTGAGACCAGCCTGCCCAACGTGGTGAAACCTCATCTCTACTAAAAATACAAAAATTTGCCAGGCGTGATGGCGCACGCATGTAATCCCAGCTACTTAGGAGGCTGAGGCAGGAAAATCACTTGAACCCAGGAGGTGGAGGTTGCAGTGAGCTGAGATTGTGCCACTGTACTCCAACCTGGGTGGCAGAGTGAGACTCCATCTCAGGAAAAAAAAAAAAAATTATTAGAGCTAAGGTACATTGTTAATTTTGATATGTTTCTAATTTTAAAAATCTAACCCAGTGGCCATGCAGATACCTTTTCAGTTATCTAATTTAGTCACTTTTCAGACTAACAAATATACAAGAGTGAAGAAAATGGGAATGTTTATACTGTTCTGGAAAGGAATTTAATAATATTTATTAAAAATTTAAAAATATGGCCTTAACCTTTGACCTCCAAATTCCTCTTGTAGGAAGTTGTTGTATAAAAGACAATCAAGACTACACTCAAAGATTGACATCTTTTGCAAGTTTATTTATAATTAAAAGTAAATGTTGACATAGAAACCAACATAAAATAATCAGTTAAATAAACAATGGTGCATCACTTGTTGGAATATTATGCAATCCTCAAAAAAATTATATTTCAAAAATATGTAATAATGTAACAATACTCACTATACAGTTTTAAGTTTTGTAAAAGTAGAAATGCTTTTGGAATATAATTCTAATTTTAGAAAGTTTGTGACGTGTATCTTTTTTATGTTAATAACAGCTGAAAGTCCAATTATGGGCCCATACTGGTTGTCAGAAAAAAATGAACAAACTAACTAACTTAATTTTAGGCAAGCTGTGTGCTCCTAGGGCCCAGAACAAGATGAAAACCATTTGTTTCTTTCCTATGAAGTTCATCTTTCAAATTATACTGTGTCCACTGCAGAGGGCAATGAGATTTTCCTTCACATTTGAGAATCCCTTGGTCTTCAAATCTCTTTCCTCTCTCACTGATGGTCCTGCTTCACCCTGGAGGAATATCTGGCTCATGTATTTCTGGATATTATACCTGGCTCATCTTGAAGGGGTGGCATTGCATTGCTTGTGATAGTTTTAGGTTGTATAGCCTTTTTTAAGAATAAATTATCTCCAGACAAACAAGCATTTGTTTTTTGTCAATATTCACTACCTCTAGCTATCTTATTCAAAATCCTTTTTCGTATATGTAAGAAAAAGAGAGAGAAGAAAGAAAATGTCTACACATGCAAACACACACACACGATTGAAATAATAATACGCAAAATATTAGTAATTATTCCTCGACTTGAAGATTATAGGTGACTTAATTTTCATAGTTTTCTGTATTTTTCTAAAATGAACATATTTTATAAACATGAAAGGATATTTTTCTTTAAAAAGAGCCCAGTTAAAAGAGAATATATCAATCTTCAAACTGCAAAATATTGATAACATTAATTCTCAATCTGTCTTCTTATATGTAACTGCATTAGCCAAGTTATAGATACAAAAAGACTTGGTGACTAGCAATTAATATTTTTTTAAAACTCATGAACCAAAATATCCATCCCAAAGAGAAGCTGCTTAATCGAGTGTCCATAGCCTCTAAATTAGATAGGCATAAGATATTGTCTCTGATTCATTTCATTTAATATTAACAGACTATATTTAATCAAGAAATCTGGTCAGCAGGGATGTTACTTTGGGGATCAAAGTAAATCTACTGGCAACAGATCAAATTCCAGCCATGTGAAGCAATTGCATTTTGGAGAGGTAGACATGTTTTTACGCTCCTAGTTAATAGTGAGTCTCCCTTTTGGGGGTTGTAGAAGAGCAGCTTCAGGGAGCAGGTGTCTTCTGGGACAAAAATGACAACAGCAACAACATGAAAAATCCTAGCCTGTAGTTCTCCAGGGGTGAGTTCATTGTCATTTAGATACATCAGTTAGATGAAATTCAATAGACTGCATTCAATTAATCAATTATCTTGAGAAGATAAAGTATAAAGTAACAATCTAAGCTTTTGGTTCAGAACCTTTAAGGTATCACTCACCATGACTGAGGCTGAGCCAGAAATGTCAGCTTTGCTAATTAAGTCACTGCTGTTTCATCTACTTTTCAACTGACCTGGCAAATCTGAACTTCAGAAGATGATAAACTATGACCAACACTGGGAATTCATTTTTTTAAAGCAAATTCAGAAGGTGTGAATTTAACCCAGTGACGAATGTGTCTTTCTCCTTCCAAAGCATCATCCATACCAGATTTTACAATTTGGCATCTGCTTTGACAACTCTAGCAAGCAATCATTTTGACAGAAGACCATCTGTGTTAAGCAATATGCACAGCGTTTACATGAAACAGAAAGGAAAGGAACAGTGCCTAGGAGCAGATCACTGTCTAAAATGACCCCGGAGTTTGGTATTTAGAATCTCAGGGGAAAATATATGGCAAGAGTTGAAGATTTGAGGCAGATTCCTGTCTAGAATGGTTTCAAGGCTAACACTCTCCCTTGAGGATTGAAATGATGAGAAGGAAACATTTAATAAAAAGCTACCAGTACTGGATTAAGAAATTGGCTCTAGTCCTTTCTCTTCTATTAACTACTTGTTATGTAGCTACTTGACCTCTTGGTATTTTGCTCTTTTTTGCATTAACTAGTTGTGTGTTTCCTTGCATAAGTCCCTTAGCACATGTTTGTCTAACAGGCTTCACAATTTCTTGGAATTGTCTATCCCTCCCTTCCATGCATTCCCGGGTTCACTCCAGACAACGAGCCTATCAGTGACATGTCTGGTCAAATTTCATTGCCTCAATTACATTCTTACCCTTGTGTTTGGAATACAGACTAAGATATTCCAACTCAGAATAATCTATTCTCTTTAACTGAGATATAAACTTGAGATCTCTTGGCAAGAGCCATTTCCCATCACATGTACAAGGAACTTGAGAAGACTGTTCTGTGTCAAACAGAGAGTAAAGTAGATAAACAGATAGTAAAGACAGTGGATAAAGAGAAAAACTCAGATAATTTACTTAAATTCAATTGTTCTTGAAGCCTAGCCTTAATTATCTCCCTGGGTTTTAGGAGAAATTTTAGTATCCTCATTATTCATTGCTTTTTTTTTTTCCTTTTCTTAAGCTACTTTGTCCTTTACAGTAAAAAAAGCTAACTAATTTAACACTTTGTAGGATTTTGTTCATGGATTTGCTATCTTTAATTGGATGTATCACTTAAGAATCTTTGGTTCTCAACAAGGAACATTAATGATCCTAGTACAAATCAGGATGCTGAATTATATGAATTCTGTCATTCTATGCTGTTCTAACCTATAAGTCTATGTCTCTATTGAAGGCAGATTTTGGTTTTAGTTAAAGGGGAATACAAAGTCAAGTAATAAATCACTTCTGTTCTTACAGATGAGTGGTAAGACATCTACACAAATAGCTATGAAAATCTACCAACTCTTGATGCCAACTGTAAGAGAAGCTAAAAACAGAATGTGCCTGCTACATTCTGGCATCACTAAGTAATTCTGAGTCTTTATACTTATGTCTGATTGTAGCATCAATAATAGCAGAAATTACAAATGAAAAATACAATTGAAACAAGTGCTTCGTATTTCTAGGCAGCTGGCAAAATCTGCCCCTCTTGGATCCAAAGCTGGCTTTGCAGGGATAATTAAATATCTGATTGTTGATAATAAGAGACCTGACTGAATTGGATCTTATGGTCCATAATAACTTAAAGACAACAGTCAAGCTAAAGACTTAAATGGGTAGTAATGTGCTTAGTGACAGTTGTTGGAGCTAAGATGGCCTTGGTTTTTCAGTGCAACTTCTCTACTCACTGTCTCCTCAATATGTTTTCAATCTCCCTACACTGGTATCATTGCTCATGTAGTTCCTTCCATAAGAAGTATGTCCCCTGATCCATAAATCCATAAGAATAAGTTGCAGCTTCATCTCTTTTTTTTACGGAGTTTTGCTCTCGTCACCCAGGCTGGAGTGCAGTGGCGCGATCTCTGCACCAGGTTTGCTCGCTGCAATCTCTGCCTCCCAGGTTCAAGTGATTCTCCTGCCTCAGCCTCCTGAGTAGTTGTGATTTCAGGTGCCTACCACCACGCCTGGCTAATTTTTGTGTATTTTTAGTAGAGACGGGGTTTCACCATGTTGGCCAGGCTGGTCTTGAACTCTTGACCTCAGGTGATCCACCTGCCTCAGCCTCCCAAAGTGCTGGGATTACAGGAGTGAGCCACCGCACCCGGCTGCAGCTTCATTTCTTGAAGAAAGCTTTTAGCCCACTTTGCCACACAGTGATTTTTCCATCTTCTGAGTGCAATGTATTTTATGCTTTCCCATTTCATTTGAAAATCATGTGGTGCCTTCTTCCATCTTACATGAGGATGATGCTAGCTACTCTGACAAATTCCAAAACGTGAGTGACTTAACTCAACGGAAAGTTATTTCTTGCTCGTGACATAGTCCAGTGCAGGTTTCCAGCCAGTAGGTGTTTTACCTCCACGTGATGGTTCAGGAACCCGGACTTCTTCCTTCATGCTCTCTATAAATATTCCCAAGGCCTTGGAGTCTTCTGTATGCATCCGAAAGACCAGAGAAGCCATCCTATCTTAGCCTCAAAATGACAAACATTTTTCTCGTTTTGCATTGGAATAGAACTAGTCACATGGCCTCACTTGCAAGGGTGATGGGAAATGGAGCCCCTGGCTGAAGAGCTCCTTCCAAGTGCAATTCTTAATTACAGAGGTGGAAGCTTGAATTTTGGTTGATGGTTAGCTTTGTCACACATTTTATATTCTTAATTCTCTCTCTGCAACATTTCTCATTTCAGTCCTTAAAATTGTTGATGGAGAGGGATAGCTGTTAAGCAATAATTTTAATCTCCCATAGCATATAATATACTACTACCTTGAGCAGATTTTGTTCTCATTAAGTGTCTTAATTGGTTTACACTAAATTGGAACAGTATACCAGAATTACTGCGATGCCAATTTCCCCCAAAGTGCCTCTGGTTTACTCCTAGGAAGAAATAAGTAAGTGGAATGAGAGAGTTCCCTTTACAAATGTAATGTACTTTACTCAGTGATACTTATTTCACAAACATTTGGGAATAACCACAATGAACCAAACATCATGCCAAGTGCTTTGATAAAAGAAATGAAAATCTTATGGCCCCTGACCTTAAGGAGTTTGGCAAGCCTGACGAGAAAAATCTATAATAAACTAGCAGGCTGATAGGCCCATATGTACAGAATGGAATGGATTTTATAATTTGAGCACAGAGGGGAGGTCTGTCACTTTATAGTTTGATCCATTGAGATGAGCTCTACATAAAAGCCCCAAGACCATTATTCATCCTGATAAAATCAACAGTACTACTATTAATAATAAAAACCAATCTGGTATGCACAATATGTTCTATCAAACGTTGTCAAGTGTATCACACATTCTCTCATGTGTATCATGTTGTTTGCTCCCCATTACAATAATCCTTTGCAGTAGATGTTGTTTTCATTTTGGTTTGGGAAATTTAAAAAACTGAGACTCTGAGAAAAGTGAATTTCCTAATACTATAAAATTAATGAATAGTGGCACTTGGAATTGTCCCACTGACTGTTGCATGTTTTGTATTTATGTTTCACACACTTTTTCTTCCCTTAAGCTTTTGGCGAGAAGTCGCTCTGAACGACAGAGCCAATGATTGAAAATATCTCTGTGTCCTTAGAGATCTAATGAATGGGTGGATCGGCATTTACAAAGCCACATGTACCAGTTTAGACCAGTAGGGGGCCGTTACCAAATTGCTTTTTCCAGTGAGAGTGCTAACTAGTACCTCAACTATATGATTCCCCAGAAAACCCAAAATATCAAGAATTGAGTTAGGGTCCAAAATGACCAGCTTTTCTTGAATATAGCAAGATTTCAGATAGAGACAGCCCTTCACTGAGAGTACAGAGTTCACGAACAGAGGCTTGGAGTCCATCTTGCCAATACCAGAGAACTCTGCTGAAATTGAGTAGTGTTACAGCTACACCTGCTGGACTTTTCCTAAACCAGCAATTGGAATTTCCACAGAAATTTACTCAGTGTGACAATCCAAGACAGAATTTAAAATCTTAGTGTCAATCCATCTCTCTCTTCAAAAGATTTGCAGTAACACATGTGTGAAATAAGATAATGTCCCGTGGAAAAAAGAATAGTCACAAAAGGTTATCTTACTTTCCATATGTGTAAGTATAGCTTTTCATGTGGTAAGAGATAACTTGACCTTAAATGTGCAATTTTAGATGAAAATATGATAAGAATAGTCTCTATTTTACTACCAAAAGCAAAAGTGGAATCAGTGATGATATAGAAATGCAATAACATCAGAGTCCATAAAGCTGAGTATATTTACACAATACATTGATCTGAAGAGTATTTTTATCTTCATCTCTCTTCTACAGGCTCAAAATAAAGGTCAAATTTAGTCTTCAGTGAGATTTCCAGGGAGAGCTCTCCCTTAAAGATCCGCAGTCAAAACTTGCTTTCATCTTCTTCTTCCCTCTTCATTCTTTTCTTTTCCAGATCTTTTCACCCCCATCATTTCCACCCCTGTCCTCCCATAAACTTGTGGCAAACTGTAGTCCATGAGCAGCAATACCAGCAACAGCATCTTGGATTCGTTAAGAGCTTTGCAGATGAGCTCAAACTCATATTTCATCTCATTCCTGAAGTCATCAGATTCAAGCTTGTCACATTTTCTGAACACAAAGCTCCAGGCATGTTTTATTCATTATCTGTTCTCATCTTTGAGACAAACACCTGCAACCCATTTCAGGGTCGATAGACATCCATGAAGTTTCAACCCACCATGCTTAGGTTTTTGTATTTCTGCTTGGGCCAGGAATGTCAGAGTATCATGGTTTCTATGGCTACTTAGTAGCCTCTGTAAGTCCTGGGGCCAGTTGCTCATGAAGGTGTCCTTGCTGTTGGCATTTGAGGGCAAAGTTGAAACCGACATAGGGATGAACTTTTATTAGCTTTTTACATTGTATGACTTAAGCTCTAAGCCATTTTCTTAAAATGCTTGAGGACAATGGCATAGAAACCAAGGTAAGTAACGTTGAACTGAATTTGCTGCTCTGATGACTGTTCCAGTGTTCTACATACACAGCTTCATGACTCACTGATAATGGGGATTAGTGGTTGTAACACTGGCACTCACAAGATGAAAGCCTGAAGCCTAGTTTGGTCACTGACTTCTAGGTAACCTTGGACAGTGGTTCCACTTTCCTGCCATGGTATATCTACTGTTGAAGAAGGATAATTGTAAACTAATCAATCATTTGCCAAAAAAAAAAAAGAAAAAAAAAAAACCTTCCTCATCTAGTGCTCGAAAGAGAGCACATGGTATAGATTGTGTGTTCCTTCTAGAATTTTTAAAGTAAGAACATGAGCAAATACATTCCAAAAATAGACAATAGAATAAATCAGTGGTAAAAGAGAACTACATCTCAGGTCTTCTGATTCCTAGTCCACTGACTTAGGAGAAAACACTGTTCTTGTGATAGAGTCTTCCTTGACAATAAATAACTTAACACTTTTAAAGTAATTTGAAATGTTAGAAGAAAAATAGAATTGGTTTAAAGTTTACAGATTAAAATGAACATGCACTAACAAACTGCATCTCAGCTTTCCATATATGTTTATCTTTCTGTACTCTGACAAAGTTATTAAGTCACAAATTAATTAACCAACTAAACAAACTCAGTATAAAAATAAAAGGAAAACGGTCCCAGAAGGTTAAAATGCAAAGTACTCACACAGCAAACTTACCAGCAAAAACCACCCCTTTTTCTTGAATTCACAGAAAAACAAATTGAAAAACTAAGTGAGAAAGCAATTGGTCAGTCAGCCAATAACCAGGATGCCAGGGCTGGGACCTCCTATACGGTCATGCCATTTCAGAAAGGGGTGGGATCTAGGACAAGCAACAAATAAGAATGAGAGGTGAGCCAGCTGACCATAAAGGGTGATTTCACTCCATCTCAGTTTATATTCTGATGATTACATTCTGGGCAACATCAATTTCTTCCTCCTCACCTGCTGGAGGAGATAAACATCATGGCCTGACACACACTCTACCTTTTCAACCATGACTAATCTAAAGAGAAACATTCACAAAAGGCCAACCATGTAAGAGGTGTTTGTTGAGGGCATATTGGGATTTAAGTGTATACAAATATGTGTGCGATATAATCTCTGTTGACTGGTAATTTACACTCTATTTGGGTCAATACCAGTTCCTGAGAACTTAAGCAGTAGTAAAGAAAGGCACCACTATTGAAAGGGGGTTATAAAGGATATTAATGATGACAACAAAGAGCACAACAGGTTGAAAATACATGGGTTTAGAGGAGGGTACCTGTGGGCTAGAGGGCTTGAGAAGACTCCTCAAAGGAGAATTCTGAGTTGGGCATTGAAGGTTAGGTAGGAGTTGGCTGGCAAGAATAAAATCCAGTTGTAGGAGTTAATAGGAAAAACTAAAATCTCAGTTGCAAGAAATGCCATGCATGGAGATGAAAAGGTAACATTTCTGGAGTCAGCAGTTGAGACATACATGCTGATGGCTAAATGTGTCTGGGGAGCCTCACTCTTAACTCGATTGGTTTGCTAGTTAGCTGCAGAAATCTGCACTTACTCCTTACTGCCTCTCTTTTATTTATTGTTCTAATCACTGGGCATAATAGCAGCCAAGCCACTGGAGGATGGTGCTGTGACAGCATAATGGGCTCCGGCTTTGAAAATAATGTCTCAGTTTCTCCAAGCCCCTTTCTTTGGCAGCAGGAGACCATTAGCTTGTCATTGTCTAGCCCTATTGACATTATCTTTTAATTGCCCCCAAAGACCCATCTCCGAGGCAACGTGTGTCTGAGATTTTCAGAGCATTGGAGATTTTGGACTGGCATCCCAATCCATTTTGTCATTCAACTTCAGAAATTCTAAGGAGGGAAAATGATTAAAGAGTTTAAAAAACGAAGAAGAACATTATGGGAAGATGTACGGAAGGCTATATTCATGACAACAATTAAAGCCAAAGTAAAGTGACAAGGAAAGCAAGTTATTCTGCAAGAATTCTAGGAACAGATGTGCATGTCTATATGTAAAGACAAGTACACTATGTTAAATAGAATATTCAAGACCCAAATCAAATGTCTGAACTGAGTGTTTGTGTAATTTTGTATATGGCATAATGAGAGAAGCGGATGCTGCCAAGTCCTAAGAATATTTGCCGTGCCCCCAACTTTTCCTCGGAGACAGATATCTATGTCTGGGTGGTCCTTTTTATGGCCCCATTGTTTCTGTCGAGTGTCTAAAATGTTATTATGCCCAGGAAGATGGCCAGCTGCTTTCTATGTACCCTATGGACAAAATAAAGTAAACAGGTTGAAACGGTATGACGAGCGTAGGTAAGACATGAGAAAGCAGTTTTGGACCATGCAGCATTTGAAATCTAACAGCCAAAGAAAAGCAATGTTTCACTTTGTTAACAGCTGGTGCTGGTCTGGCAAGTTTTAGGTGTAGTCTGGTTGGGACTCTTCCGGGAGTAGGTGAAGGCTGGAAGAGGGAGGGGATAGAGCTTCCGGGCAGTCTAGGCAGTGGTGGGATGCGCTGTCTCAGGATTAGTGACAGAAGGAATTGATGCTGCCGTCAGGGACTCAAGCCCAGGCTGGGAGATGGACTCCCATCCCATGGAGAGGGACTCAACGTCTTTGAAGGTCCTTTCTCTCTAGTTTCAGGCTTCATCACCTTAGTGGCTGTGACCTTCCCCTGGAGGTCATTGGTAAGGAAAATGGACTTTGCATAAATCTATGTGTGTCTTTGGGCACACATCAACAAGGGCAACAAGGCAATCATTTTGGAATATGCCCTCCTCCTTGCCCGGCTCTGCCCATGTTTCCAGCTCACAATAATATCCTGGCTGCTGGCCCCTGACAAAAGCCTCTCCGGGCCTTTCCTGTAGCCTGCCTTCTTTCCCTGTTGCCCCTCCTCTCTTTGACATTCCAGAATCCTCTCCTTCCTGTTATTGTCCTGCTCATTTCTGATAAGATTACATTTGTCCCTATGAAGAGGAATTTTTCTCTCCTGTATGTTATTGTTTTTCAAAGACACACTAATGAAAAGATCTCTATCCTAATGCCAGATAATTTATACTAAGTGTTGAGGGATCTGAGAGAGGAGTAGGAGGCCCCAGGAGATGGGAAACCCAGATTCTCCTTTAATCACAAGTGAAACACTTGACGGCCTATCACCAAGCTTCTGATTCTGATTTCCAAATGCAGTTTTGTTTTGGCTACAGAGCAAGGAATTTTATTTTACAAGCTGGAGTTCACAGTTCAGCTGCACAGGAGGAATCAGAAGATGTGAGTTCCAGCACTAACCCTGTATTTGCATTTATTTGTTTACAGATGGTTTGTGGGCCATATCTTGCCTCAGTGCCCTCATTGTAAAATGGGGACATTATTACCTACCTCAGGTAATAATGAGGGTTCTTATGAGGGTTAGTGAAACACCATATCAATCATGCTTCATAAATGGAAAATATAGCTACAAGGTAGTTTGATCACCTAAACGTATATAAATTGTGACTCAAGATGAGTCGCATGAAGTCTAGGAAATAGGCCCCATAAAGAGTATTAGAGAGGTTAGGCCCTGTCTTCATCCTCATAGTCAGCTTACAGCCTGTTTGAGCTCTGCCAAATGGAAAACGGACTGTAGTGATCATTTTATAGATGACGATATTGAGACCCAGAAAGGGCAAAAGAATTATTCACATTGGTGTTTCCTTCTTTTCTTTACTCTTTTCTTTTCTTCTGTTTTATTTTCTTTTCATTTCTCTTCTTTTCTTTCTTTTCTTTTCCTTTCTTCCTTCCTTCCTCCCTTTCTTCCTTCCTTCCTTCTTTCCTTCCTTTCTCCCTCCCTCCCTGACTCCCTTCCTTCCTTCCTTCTTTCCTTCCTTCCTTCCTTTTCTCCCTCCCTGCCTCCCTCTCTTCCTTCCTTCCTTCCTTCCTCCTTCCTTCCTTCCTTTTCTCCCTCCCTGCCTCCCTCTCTTCCTTCCTTCCTTCCTTCCTTCCTCCCTCCCTCCCTGCCTTCCTTCCTTCTTTCCTTCCTTCTTTTGCTCTCTCTATTTTCTTTCTATAGGAATATATATATGTATTTTAGCTGAACAACATGATGTTTTGATAAACATATACAAAGCAAAATGATTACTACAGCCAAGAAAATCAACATATCCATCACCTTCCATAGTTACATTTTTGTGTGTAGTAGGAACACCTAAAATCCACCCTCTGAATAAATTTTCAGTAAACACAATATGATTAACTATTATTAACTATAGTCTTCATGCTGTGTATTAGATCTATAGACTTAACAGCAAAACCAGCACAAGAATTCAGCCAAGATTTGAGATACCTGGGTTAGATTTTTTTCAAATTTGCAGTTTCTCCTACTGGAAATGAGAGTATTGATTGTTTCCCTACTCTTTTTATATTTTAAGGCAGGATCTTGCTTTGTCACACAGGCTGGAGTGTATTGTTAACGATCATGGCTCACTATAGCCTCAACTTCCCAGGCTCAAGAGCTCCTCTTGCCTTAGCCTCCCGAGTTGCCAGAATCACAGGCATGCACCACCAGGCCCAGAAAATTTAATTTTTTGTAGCTATGAGATCCCACTACGTTGTCCAGGCTATCCTCGCACTCCTGGACTCAAGTGATCCTCCTGCCTCAGGTTTCCAAAGTGCTAGAATCTAAGCTGTGTTAGATCTAAACCAAACAGGCCATGGACCTACTGTGGGCTCTCTAGCATGAAAACAAAGAGGTTAGATTTAAATTTGCAGCCCTTGTATTTCATCACCACTGCTGATCTGCCAAGCTGACTGCCTTTTGATCTATCCTCCTGTTTAGGGCCTGGCAGTGCTTCTGTTGACTCTGCTTATTTATCCTTCTTTTGGCTCTGACTGAGCCATTTGATTTGCTGGTGTACAGCAGTTGCAGCTGGAGGGCAGTTTTCTATGGCCCATTTATCAGTGGTTCAGAGAATTTAACATCCCTCAGTGCAATGACAAATTTTGTCACCTCACCTGGAAATAATAGAAAACTGTTTCCACAGACCCCATAAGCACATAAGGAAAGGCCATTGAAGCATATGATGAAAGTGAAGGTGAATACTTGAAAGACCTAAGAATCCTAAAAAAAAAAAAAAAAAAAAAAAATAGGATGTAGAGCTGTGGTTCTCAAACTTGGATGCACACTAGAAATATTTGGGGAGCTGGGGAGATAGCCCAGGCCCCAACCTAGACCAGTGGTTTGCCCACTTTAGCATTCATCTGAAGCCCTCAGACAGCTTGTTAGAACTGGCTGATAGCCTCTACCTGCAGAGTATCTGGTTCAGTAGGTCTGTGGTGAGCTCTGAGGATTTTCAAGGCTAACAAGTTCCTGGGTGAGGCTGCTGATCTGGGGATTTTCCTTTAATAAACACTTCCCTACACCAATTACGTCAAAATTTCTGGGGCCAAGATCCAGACATCAGCACTTTGTAAAGCTCTGTAGGTGATTCCAATGTGTAGCCAAATTTGAGAAGAGAGGAGAGAGAGCAACTCAGATGCCAGAACTAGTAGCTATGACAGTCCTTTCACATTTCTAGTCTTCTCAGGAGGATGCATCCTGAACCATTTGATCATTAAGTGACTAGGTATCTGCTTCTGTAGAATGCATAATTTAACTCGAAGGACACTACAAACTCACCACCCCAAAATATTCCTCCCTATGCTTCTTTCATCCCCTTCCCTTTCCTTGACTAGTTATCTAAGCTTCATGGGTCATCTATGCCTTAATCCCTGTGCCTTAAAGACATTGCAAAGGTCAGCCTGAGCTCCCTGATGGATGCTGGCAGGAGTGAGGTCAGAACCCGGCTGCAGGTTCCCACCTCCCCTCCCTGTGCTCTGAAGACACTTCTAGCTGAGAGAAGAGAATAGCAGGGTGAAATACCACCAGTCACGAGCTTGCTCTCATGGTTTTCAGTAGTCTTGATCACCCTCAGAGAACCAGAATCTCTGGTCATGGGGAAACTTTGCATTAAGCAGGGAATAAATTCTCACCCTCTGGAGTTAGTGGGGTGATACCTACCAAAATGATCTCAGTAGATGTTAACCTGATATTTAATCATGAGTTACAGCAAGTTAATATTAGTTTATCTGGTATATGACCAAGCTCATTATACGCATGTTCTTATTTAATACTCACAGCAACCCTGTAAGACAGGCATTAGGTTTCTATTTTCTAGAAGGGGGCACTAAGGTTCAGTGAGGTAAAATAGTTAGCCAAAGTTCATAAAGCTGGGCTTCCTACTCAGATCTGACCTGCTATACCATTGAGTGGTAATGAATGCTGTTCAAAGGACAAGATAGCAGGGAATTGAGCAGGGTCTGGGAGCTATGGCATGGCGGGTACTGAGGCCAGAGTCATTTTTGATACAGAAACTGTTAACCAGGTTCAGGAAGCAAGGCCAGGCATGAAAAGGAGGGTACTGCTCAGAAGGCCATGCTTCTGACTTAATACTTTGGCTTCAGGCCACCTTCCTCAACTGCAGTGATACCTGTGCAATGAAAAATCAAATACAACCAAGTTTGCAAACATATTCTCACTAGCTAAAGATATTGCTGACATGATGTAGCAGTAATGTATGTATATACATGTGGATGGGATTGTAAAATCTAGAAATGTGCAAATGCTGATCTGTGGCTTGTTCTTTTGAAAATTCTGTTTCTATTTCAACCTAAAATGTTTCATCTTGACAAATATTTTTCTAAGGTACGATTTTTAGTGAGTGTATTTTATTACATTATATGCATCTGCTGTACTTAACCAATTTCCTATTATACGAGTTTAGCTTTTATCCATTTGTCCTTTTCATAAAACAAAGTTATGACAAAGATTATTTACACAAATATCAAACTCTACATTCTTACTTTTTATGTAAAATTCCTCGAAGTTGAATTTCTGGGTGTTATGTATGAATTTTTTAAGGGTTTTTGATACTGGTTATTAAATTGCTCTGTAGAAAGTTTGTTGTTGTTGTTAAAGCAGTTTGCCACCTGTGTTGTCAGAGGGTGCCTATTTTTGCCAACCTTGAAAACACTGGATATTCACACTTTTAAATATTAATTGTGTAGGTTAAAATGGTGCTTCATTGGAATATTTTAAATCAGCATCACATTCTTGGAGACAATTAAAAAACAAATTTAACCACATAGGCTTTCTCTGTTAGTCATAGGCTTATCAACCCCATTGTAATGACGAATCTTTGTTAAACAGTAATTTAGACACAGTAGCCACTGAGCCACACTTTACTTTACGCTCACTTCTATCTTACCTCCTTGATTAACTCTGGACTTTCTGGCTTAGAACTTGTAGGGGGTGTGTGTGTGCCTTCGCAGGGGTTGGGTGTCACTTCCCCAAACCTGTCATGTTTGGAATTGAAGCAAAGAATATTTTCTCCTTAGGAAAAGCAGCATTTCTATTTGGGTCCTCATTTCTCTACCACCCCCCATCCCCTTTTTAGCCACTTCATTTGCCAATTAACCCAGGCATTCCTGATTCTGAAGGTAAAAGGCGAAACAGAGAGCCATGCAGACAATATATAATACCCCCATGAGGGCATCAGAATTTGACAGCCTTCAATAGGTTAATTTTTCAAAGTGGTAAGCTGATATTTCTGTATAAAATGCACATCTGCAGGGTAAACGGTATTAAGTGTTGGTGAATTATGGTCCCAGCCTAGGGGTCACTTGAGCCTCAGTGCTACAAGTACCTTAATGCTTTTTTGAATGAAGGCTCCACTAATTGCTTCCATATGATTCTCCCCTTGTCCCTCCTCCCAGCCTCCCTCACTGTCCCCACCCCTTCCCCACTTGTGCTTTGGCACACACAGGAATAATGAGCTATGAAATTGTACCATATTGATTGGGGACTGATCTTACAATAGAAACTGCCATTTTCCACTGGATTTGCTTTGACTCTTGAAGTTCAGACACCTTTGGGGTCAAGTCTCAGAAGCCCTAAGCCCTCCCCCTCTGCTCCCTACTCCCTCATTCTTTTAAACCACTGGGAGCGAGCACATAGACTATGAAGAAGCAGGCAGACCATTAATTAGCTTGACTGTTATGCTGTCTGGTGGAAGGGGGATCTGAGGGCCTTTTAAAGGGTGTGTTGGCATGTTGATGGGAAGGAAGGAGGGGAAAAGAGTTACAAGCATTCCCAAAATATGCCCCTGGAAGGATCCCCTGTGTGAGGCAAGGCAAGCCAGTCCCGAAATGAGCCTTCTGAGGTTTGCCTGCTTCCCACCCAAAGACCAAGAGTAACACCGAGAGACAACACAGGTGGGCTTCCTGGATGGAGATTAAAGTTAAACAATATTGCCCATTTGGCTAAAAGGGGATCAGCAGGATACCTGGCAACGGGAAAACAGAGAAAGGAAACGTGGCGTGTCTAATGCCTATTGCATGCCAGGTGCCCTCATGAGCATCATTAATTCTAAACCACTGACTTCCCATGGAAAGTAAGCATGAGCATGTCCACGATGAGAAAAAGAAGGCTCACCTAGTCAAGCCACTTGCCTGAGATTATTACCAGATCTTGTAGATGGTGGATCTAGATTCTCACTCAGATCTGCCACGCTTCCAAACCTATGCTCTCCAACAGCTTAATTTAGTGGTAGATGGGGCATGCTCTGGCATCCTACAGTCCTGATTGGATGCTGACTTGTCCACTCACAGGCTAAACAACCCAGAGATGCTACCCAGTTTTTTAATTTGTAAAATGGGGATATTGCTATATGCCTTATCCAACTATCACGAGAACAAGAGAACACATACGGGTCAGACACGGTGGCTCACGCCGGTAATCCTCGCACTTTGGGAGGCTGAGATGGGTGGATCACTTGACGTCAGCAATTTGAGACCAGCCTGGCAAATATGGGGAAACTCCATCTCTACTAAAAATACAAAAATTAGCCTGGTGTGGTGGCTTGCGCCTATAGTCCCAACTACTTGGGAGGCTGAGGCAGGAGAATCACTTGAACCTAGGAGGCAGTGGTTGCAGTGAGCTGAGATCGTGCCACTGCACTCCAGCCTGGGAAAAAAAAAAAAAACCAACGTGGAACAGCATAGCATGTAGTGCTGACTTAACACTCAGAGGATGTTAGTTGTTAATAGTTGCCATTGTTTTTACTATTATTATTTCTGTTTCTTCCTATAAACTACAAATCCCCACTGCCACAGAATCCTTGACACTCTGTTGGCCTTGAACTTCCCCTGATCAGTTTAGCCTGAAGTGACTTTGCATTCTCTTGAATTCCTCTACTGCCACCTGTCTTGTTCTCTTGGCAATAATATAAACTGCCTTCTCACTTTAATTGCATTATTGAAATGGTATTTGTATTTTATAGCCATTTAATTTCCTCCGTGTTTATGGCTTATTCTTCCCCAACTAAACTGTAGATATCCTTGTAGGGCAGGCGTCTCACATATCCTTCAGTTTCATAGTACAGCTGGCTGGAAGCCATGCCAGTCTTGTGCTCAGAGTCTCAGGATTCTATCGTGTCATGTTTTAATACAGAGTACAAAATTCCATTTTAGATAACCCTAAAAATATGATGAGATGTGTTTTTATTCCCCACATTGCTGGTCTGATCTGTAGCCTGTACCTGGCTGGGCAACTCGAAACCATCTGCATATCTAGGGCCTTCTGCTGTTTATGCTGATGTTTACAAGTGAGCAGGTATTTAGCAGTAAAATTGTCTTTTGAAATATGACTTAAGTAAATTAAGTAGTTCAAAAATGAATCAGGCCGGACTACATTTTATTTGTTTTGAATGCTGCTGCTCTCTCCCCATGGATTGAACTTACAGCCAAATGGTTGAGACTTACTATCTTTGCACAGCGTAGATTCAAGCTGAATATGTTTATAGTTAGAGTTCATTCAGACACATTTTGTAGAAACTCAACACAAACTAGTTTGAGAGAAAAGGATACTGGGGATGAATGAAAAACCAAAACAGTTTGCTAAGAGTGTGAAAGCTGGAAAACAAAATAAGCAAAACATAGCAAAAAGAGGGTTTAAAAAAAGAAGAGAAAAAATATAAACCAAAACAGCTTTCAGGGATCTTAAAAACTGGAATCTGAACCATCCGCCTCTGTCTTCCTCCCTTCTCCCACCTCTTATTTTTCCCCTTCTCTCTGGGTGATAGATTTATTCTCTTTTTTCAGCTCTGGGATTATATTCTTAAAGCTCCATGGGCAAATAATAGAGGAGTTTTCTGCAGCACCTCCACTTAAGAAAACTACAAGGAAAATTCTGACAGAAGCATGAACATGCAATAGGATAACCGGCCTTATCTGGGTCCCCTGCCCACCCCTGCAGTCAGAAAGGCCAACGTTGCGGCCTAACCACTCTTCAACAATCTTGAGAAGACTGAGATAAAAAGACAATTGAATATTTGTCACATTTGGATTTGGATTTTTTTGTCTTGCACCTTAACTCATTACCTATTTATTTAGTACTTGCTGAGCACTGATGAATGAATAATGAACAAGACAGACATGTAGCTGACATTCCAGAAGGGAGGAATGGTGATTAAATAATTCTTAACCCCAGAATTCTTTAGTGCTGTGTTCAGCATGACTCCTCAACCAACCTGTTTACGGTCTGTGTGCTGGACAATAACGTGGGAAAACTTAGCCTCGCCTGTTCTCCATTACAAAAAGCAACAAATTAGTTTCATCATGGTGTGTTGGGCAATAAGAAGTGGAGGTCTCTGTATCCCATGTGAACAACTGAGCTTCAAGAGAGTGGAGGCTAAGCTGTTCTTTTCCAAACTATTTCTCCATTTGATCAGAAAGCCTCCTTTTGTCCTACAGCTAAAATTAACCTCAGCCTTTCTTTAACCCATAGCACTGTATTTTTATCTCTAGGGTCATGCATCTTCTACCCAATGTTACATTTATTTGTATTTGTCTCTTCCCTCCACAACTGCTCCCTGGGAACATGATCCCACACTGCGTTCATCTAGCTGTCCTCCCTATCTTTTTCAGCAGGGAATTTCCAAGAGTAGGTGCTCAACAATAGTATCAATGCTTATGTGGTAATTCATGTACCAGGTACTATTCCACGTGCTTCACATTGCTGATTCATTTACTCCTCATAAGGATTTTATGAGGTAAGCCATATCAATATTTTTCAAGTGAATAAACTGAGGCACAGAGGGATTAAATAATTAGCCCAAGGTTACAGAGCTTGTAAAAGCTGGAGTCACAATTGGAACCCAAGCAATCCTGCACCAGAGCCCAGGATCTTACCCTTTATGCTATACCATCTCCAAGTGCAGTTAATAGGCTCCTGAGTTTTAAATGGGCACAAGTCTGCCCTGCCACAACTACATTTCTCAGCCATCTGTGCAGCTAGGTGTGTTCCTGTGTTTGATTTTTACCAATGGAATCCTAGTAAATATAACCTTCTAGGGAAGGGATTCTCCCTTTATTCTCCTTCATCCCTCCTCATGGTTATAATACAATAATTTGGATAAATGTTTAAGTGGGTGTGTGTGTATGTGTTTGTGTGTATGTGTATGCCTATATATAGAGGGAGTGTATATATATATATATATATTTTTTTACATATTTATATAAACACTGATGTGTTAATTACCACATAAGTATTAATATTATTGTTGAGCACCTGCATATATATAGAGGGAGTGTGTGTGTGTATATATATATATATATATTTATATATGTATATAAACACTGGAGTGTTAATTACCACATAAGCATTAATGTTATTGTTGAGCACCTACTCTTGGAAATGCCCTGTTGAAAAACATAGGGAAGACAGCTAGTTGAATAGCTAGATAGCTAGATGAATATATATATAACTTTTATGGATCTTGCTTTTGGTATCTTTACTAACCTGAGGTCACAAAGATTTATTCCCATGTGTTTATTCTAAAAGTTTTATTCTTTCAAGTCTTATATTTAAGTCTATGATCCATTTAGAGTGAACATGTATATGATGTGAGGTAAAGATCTAAGTTTATTCTTTTGTCAGCTGATATCCAATTGTTCCAGTTATGTTGGTCAAAATGACTATGCTTTCTCTCTTGAATTGCTTTGGAACCTTTGTCAAAAATCAACTGACTGTAAATGTAAGGGTTTATTTATGGGTCTTTAATTCTGTTCCACTGGGGATTTCCATTCCATTAATCTATCTGTATATCTTTATGCCAGTACCACTCTGTCTTGATTGCAGTAACTTTATAATATATGTTGCAATTAGGGGCAATAATTCTTCCACTATGTTCTTTCAAAAAATTACATTCACTAGTCTGAGTCGTTTGCTTGACATTTCCTATAAAAAGCCTGATAGAATTTTGGCAATGATTGTATTGAAGCTAGAGATCAATATGAGGAGATTATCATCGTAATAGTATTGAATTTTTATATAAAATGTCATCTGGTAATTTTTTTAAAATTTCTTTAAGCAACACTTTGTAATTTCCGTGTACAAGTCTCACTCATCTTTTGTTAACTCTTAAGTATTTTATTTTCTTTTAATTCTATTGTGAATAGAATTGTTCTCTTAATTATGTTTTGGATTGTCCGTTGCTAGTATATAAGACTACTGATACTGAAAATACAACTAATTGTTATATATTGTCCTTATATTCTATAACCTTGCTGAATTTATTAGTTCAAGTAGTGTTTGTGTATGTGTGTGTTCTTTAGATTTTCTACATATAGGATCACTGAAAATTAAGACAGAATTACTTATGTCTTTCTAATATAAATGCCTTTCTTTCTTTTTCTTGCCTGATTGGCTCATGTACAACATCCAGTGCAATGTTGAATTTAAGTGATGAAAGTGTATATCCTGATCTTAGAGGGAAATAATTCAATTTTCTATCACTAATTATAATGTTGAGTGAGTTTCTGTCTACTCCTACATTGATGAAGGTTTTCATCATGAATATGTTAAACTTTTTTCAAAAGCCTTTTCAGCCTCTATTGATATGATCATGTGCTTTTGTTCTTTTCTTCACTGATATAGCATAATATATAAATTAATGTTTTAATGTTATACCAACTGTGCATCCTAGGGTCATATTGCATAATGCTTTTTAGATGCTTTTGGGGTTGGTTTGCTTATATTTTGTTGAAATTATTTTATCTATCTTCATAAAAATAGTGGTTTCTAGTTTTCTTTTCTTGTGATGCATTTTTCTGGCTTTGGTATCAGAGTCATACTGGCCTCAACAAAAGAGTTTGGAAGTATTTCCTCCTCCTCCTCCTCCTCCATAGTTTTCTTAAAGAATTAATAAAATATTGGCATTGTTTGTTCCTTAAATGTTCTACAGAATTTACCAATGAAGCTATCTGGCCCTGAGCTTTTATTTGTGAGAAAATTTTAATTCTTAATTTAGTCGATTTACTTGGAATAGGTCTCTTCAGATATTCTATTTCTTCTTGAGTCATTTTATGTCTTTCTAGAAATTTGTCCATTTTATCTGCATTGTTCAATATGTAGACATAAAGCTGTTCATAATATTTCCTTATGGTACTTTTAATTTCTGTAAGATCTGTTGTGAAATTCATTGTTTCGTTTCTGATACAGGCAATGTGTGTCTTTCCTCTTTTTATCTTGGTAATTTTCTAAAAATGTGTCTAATTTTGTTGATATTTTTAAAGGACATACTTTAGATTTCATTGATTTGCTCTATTTTGTTTTTGTTTTCTCCTTTTTGTTGTTATTACTATGTATAATACATCTTACATAATTATAGTTTAATTCCAAAGCTAGGAATTTGACAACAATGTAATATGTCTATGTTCTATGCCATCATACCTCACATGTAGATTTCTGTAATCACCACCACAATCAAGGTATGGAACTGGTCATCACCACAAAGTTCTCTCTCTTAATAACCATATAAAGTCACAAACACACTTTCTTCCCTTTTTCACCAACAACCCTTGGCAACAACTATTTTTTTCCCGTGTCTACAATTTTGTCATTTCAAAAATTGTTATATAAATGGAACCATGTAATATGTAACATTTTAAGACTTTTTTCACTCAGCATAATGCTCTTAAATTTCATCCAAGTTATTGCACATGTCAATAGTTTTCAATTATTATTATTAATATTGTTGAGAAAGAGTCCATGGCATGGGTGTACCATAATTTTACTTTCTATTTGAGGACATTTTGATAGTTTCCAGATTTTGACTATTACAAATAAAGCTGCCATGAACAGCTGTCCACATGTTTTTGGAGACCTAAGTTTTTATTTATCTGGGATAAATGTTCAGGATTATAATTGCTAGGTTTTATGGAAAGGGTAGGTTCAGTCTTTTTAAGAAACTTCCAAACTATTCTCTTAACTGGCTGTACCATTGGATATTCTCACCATCAATATATGAAAGAACCAGTAGACACCGGTAGAAACCATGTCCTCATCAGCATTTGGGAATGTTACTTTTTATTATCATTAATATTTTAGCTGTTATAATAGATGTACAATAATATCTCACTATGGCATTAATTTGCATTTCCTTAATGAGTAGTGATTTTAGACATCTGCTCATCTGCTTATTTGCCATTTGTAGGTATTCTTTAGTGAAATGGCTCTTGGTGTTTTCTGCTTATTTTTAATTGGTTCATTTGCTTTTATTTATTGTTAAGTTTTGAAAGTTCTTTACATAATCTAGTTATAATTACTTTGTCATATAGGTGGTTCTCTCCCAGTCTGTAGCTTGTATTTATCCTCTTATCAGCATCTTTCACAGGGCAAAAGTTTTGAATTTGATGAAATTCAATTTATGGTTTTTTTCTTTTATAAATCATTTAAAAAGTTTACCTTTATATTTCTCTTCTGCAATTTGAATATGATGTGCCCGTGTGTATTCTTTTGTCATTTAACTTGCATGGTGTTGTCTGAGATTTTTGGAAAACTCTCAGCCATTGTAACTTCAAATATTTTTTCTCCATTTTCTTTTTATTTTCATTCTGTTATTTCTATTACACATGTTACATCTTTATAGTTGTCCCAAAGTTCTTGGATATTCTTTTCCATTTAAAAAATTCTCTTTTCTCTTTAAATTTTAGTTTGGGAACTTTATGTTGACATAGCTTCATGCCCACTAATTCATTCCTTGGCTGTGTGAAGTTTACTGATAAGCTCATAGAAAGCATTATTAATTTTGTTATAGTGTTTTCTTATTTCTAGCTTTCCTTTTGATTATTTATTAAACTTTCCATCTTGCTTTTATATAACTCATCTGTTCTTGCCTTTTGTATACTTTTTTCAGTAGGTTCTTTAGCATATTAGCATATTATTCATAGTTACTTTAAATCTGTGGTTTTATTATTCCAAACCTTCTGCCATGTCTGTGTCTGGTTCTGAGGCTTGCTTGATCTCTGAGTTTTTTCGCCTTTCAACGTGCCTTGCAATTTCTTGTTGAATGCTAGACATGATGTATTAAGTAAAAGGAACTAAGGCAAATCGGCCTCTATTGTGAGATTTTATGTTTTTGTGGCTAGGAGTTAGTGTGTGCCTAATGTTTTCTGTAGTTATAGGTGTCAGAGGTTAAATTTTCCTCAGGTGTCCTTATTTTTTTCTTCTTTGTTGCTTTTGGATTTTCCTAGAGACTTCTTAAATAAGTCTTACAATTTTTTTAGTTGTAATGAGACTTACAATTTTTTTAGTTGTAATGCTTTACTATATGGAAACTATATTGAAGAGGCGATAAATGTGGGAGAGGTTTTCTATAGTCCTATGATTAGTTCTTTATTTTTTAGTGAGCCTGTACCCCTGGGCTGTAACCTTCACAAGTGTGTCTCAATTCCCTCTCCTAAAGCTTTCAGGGACATAGAAAGGCTAGATAGGAATGGAGCTGAGTGTTTCGAATGGCCACACATAGAAGGCTGGAGCAGGCTGTTGTTAGATATTGCTCTTCCCCAAGGTTAATTAGGCTCTGGTAAGACCCAAGGTGGTTAGGCTCTGTTAAAATAGTTTCCTTTGAGAGGTGGCTTTTGTTAAAGAGAACGTAATACTCTGGGCATATTTCAAAAATGATTGCTCTTTTCTTCCCCCTAAAGGAAGCGTAAGATAATATTTCTTCGGTCTTCTTCCTAACAACCTGGGTAAAGCACCTGGTGGTAAAACACATGAAAATGTAGAGATTCTCTGAAGAATAACCTCCCCTCTGGAGTTTTTAACTCTCAAGCTTATCTACTCTGAGCCTCCAAAACTTTACTAATTACCATTTAAGTTCTCCTACCATGATACTGGCTCCAGAGGTAGGCTTCTGGCCTGCTGCTCTTGTTGGCTCTGATTATCCATATTCACTTGCCTCTCCAATTTAGGGGGTTTCCCAAAACTCACCCCAAGGGTCTCTAGCCAATTTTGAGAGCTCTCTTTACTGAAGGCATGGACATTGAAAAAGTTTTAAGTTAAGACCCTAATTATTTTAGCTCCCCTTTCATTAAATGTGGAGCAAACAACTCATCAGGGAAAGCAATAATATATCACCTGTGATTTGTATGAAAGGCAAAGACACTGCCATTATTATTCTGGCTACTTTCGGCTCAGCAGTCAGTGTTCTGCTGCTGCAAGATCATGAAGAAAGGATTGAATCTGATTGAATTTCTTATCCTAAGACATGTGTAAGCATGAGAGGAATCACGAGTACAGAAGAAGGATAAGATAGCAGGATTTACATTTGTATATATTGGACTTTTGGACTTCCTACTCTTAGGGTCATGTGGATGCTTGATTACTCACTGAATAGCCTGTGACATTCTATTTTTATCCAGGACATGGTAGAGGAATATGCCACTTAAATAAATATGTTTAAATAAAACAAAATTTTGAAAAAAACATTTACATAAAGTAAAATTATATAGCTATGTTTTCAAGAAATGAGGATCAGACATATACTACAACTAATTGGACACAGGCAGAAACCAGATTTTGCCATTAGTTGAGACCAGTCTTATGTTCAAGGCAATGCTGGCTTAGTTATAGCACAGCAACCCCATGGGTACAGCAACCCCATGAGCCATTTAGGTGAAGTTTTAGAACATCAGATGACATGAGTAATTTTGCAAAGTTAAAGCATCTGCAGATGTTTTTATATGGAATTGAAAGCAAATAAAATTTTGAAAAACAATGAAACTCATGAAATTTATGGATGGTGATATGATTTGAATCTGTGTCCTTACCCACATCTCATGTTAAATTTTAATCCCCAGTGTTAGAAGTGGGACCTGGAATGATTGGATTATGGGAGCAGATCCTTCATGAATGGTTTAGCACCATGCCTCTTGGTACTGTTTTAGTGATAGTGAGTGAGTTCTTGCGAGATCTGGTTATTTAAAGGTATACTGCACCTCCTCACTTACTCTCTCTTCATCCTGCTCTGGCTATGTGAAGTGCTGGCTCCCACTTCACCTTCCGCCATGATTGTAAGTTTCCTGAGGCACCCCAAGAAGCTGGGAAGATGTCAGCATCATGCTTCCTCTATGGCCGCAGAATCATGAACCAATTAAACCTCTTTGCTTTATAAATTACCCAGTTTTTGGTATTTCTTTAGAGCCATGCAAGAATGGACTAATATAGATGGACTTTGAAAAGGGACAAGTAAAATATATGTAGACGCTGGAGAAGTTAAAAATGAGTTCCTTTAAGAGATCAGCAATTTTTCTCTTTTTATTTAAGAATACAAAATTAAAAATAACTACAGAAACCTTAAAAACATGGAAAACAATAAAGAAGACAATTTAAATCTCACTTAATCTTAACATCCAAGGTTATATGTGTTCTTGTTTCTATGTATATTATTACATACTTTCAGCATTTTTCTTTTCCTACCAATGGAACTTAAGCCAAGGCTAACAGAAAAGAACTATCGGTAGATTTAAGCATTTGAGCCAAGGCATGAATGGCATTTTGGTGCTAGAGATGAAGATAGTAACAGCAAAGAGAACGTGAGGATGTGGGAAGTTTAAATGAGGGTTCAGAGTGAAGGTAGAGCTTCGGAGCTTGATCGCCTATGAGGCCATTTTCAGTTTAATTAACATTCTTACAATTTGGGAACAGGAAGAGCTCTTAGGTAAAGCAAAAAATCCCTCATCTGGAATTTCGGAAAGTAAATTCCATGAACAAGTATTGCTAGAAAGTGTTTATTAGTCTTCACTGAAAAACCCAGTTCCATGGTCAAGTAACTTTGATAATGACTGGGTTGAATAAAACCAGAAGATTTTTTTTTTTTTTTTTTTTTTGAGATGGAGTCTCACTCTGTTGCCCAAGCTGGAGTGCAGTGGCACGATCTTGGCTCACTGCAAGCTCTACCTCCCGAGTTCACGCCATTCTCCTGCCTCAGCCTCCCGAGTAGCTGGGACTACAGGTGCCTGCCACCATGCTTGGGTAATTTTTTTTTTTTTTTGTATTTTTAGTAGAGATGGGGTTTCACCGTGTTAGCCAGGATGGTCTCGATCTTCTGACCTCGTGATCTGCCCACCTCGGCCTCCCAAAGTGCTGGGATTACAGGTGTGAGCCACTGCGCCCAGCCATGAATTTCTTTACTGTAGAATTTCTCCCATCATTTATGTTAATCTTCAGTGCTAATCTCTGCGATAGGAAATAGAGTGCTTTCTGTGTACCCGTTGAGGACTGTTTCTCAAATAATGGCCACAAAAGGTGACCACAGAAAGAGTTAGTATTGCCAAGCGTACACTTCAGGAAATTTAGCCCTATATCCTTTTGGAATTATTATTTGCTTATGTTTCTAGTGATACAGGAGAGAGTTCAGACATCCTACAAATGCAAGTCACAAGACATAGCTGTCGCAGAGCCACCAAGATGTCCTTGTTGGGCATGGAACAGGGCACTTCCTGGGCTCTCTGTCAGGTCTCAACTTATCAAGAGAATTGTTTGGGTGAGAAATCAGTTGAGGGACTACTGCCCTGGGGAGAGTCAGGGAAAGAAGGTGGTGAACCAAGAACAAGTCAAAGGGAGCCACATAACTGAGACCAAGTAGGCAGTGACTCAGTCCAGCACGGATTTGTCCATCGCAGGGAGTACACAGCGGAAATCAGCTGATCAGAGCTTCCAGGCAACTCATTGCCCTTTACAGTGGAAAGCATTTACAATGGAGGCTTCTTCTTTGGCTTTAAATAAAGCATGTGTTAGGAAAATTACTTTCTAAACTGGGCTGTAATGATCCAACTCCCTATTCAATAGATGAGTGTGTTGTTTTAACTTCCATAAGTATTAGAATAACACAATAAGACTCGTGTGGGGAAGGCAAATTACGCAGTCTATAGAGAGGTTAAATGAAAGGAGTCAAAATTCTACAAGTAATAAGGCAATGTGATTCAAGAGGGCAATAGCTATTATTTTATGAAAATGTATTGTCTGTAGAGATCTTCAAAGGGCTGGAAATGGTCCTGTTATTCCTATTCAGAAGAGAAACTTTAGATCAATAGTACTCTTTATGGCAAAGAAATTGGCCAGTAGAAGAAAGGGTATAGACATTAAAATAGGTTAGACTTGGGTTTTAAATTCCAAGTCCATTGATTCTCTTTTCCCTAGCATCCAGGCTAGAATCTGCGTCAAGTCATAAAAAGCCATAAATAGTTACAAGGCCTTGAATCACTTTCATCGTGCTCTACCTTGATGCATACCTTGGTTCTTCAGCAATATGACTTGGACACTTTGTTGTTCTCTCAAAGCTTCAATTCCTCCTCTGAAAAATTGGATTAGTCCCACTTAACTCATAGAGTTCAAAGGAGGTAAATTTTAAGTGTACATAAAGTGTCCGGCAAGATTCTCAAGCATATAATAAGTGACAAAAAAGCATTCACTGAGCGAGTTAGTGGCGGGCTAGGCACATTTTACCCTCTTTGGCAAATTACCAACCATCAATGCTGACATTTCCCTTAAAAGGCAATAAAAGGCCTCCATTATCAATCACTCATGTTCCAGGGAAAAGTTATTTAATCTGAGATGGCTGTATAACTTCAGGTAAGTTATTTAATAGGTGAGTTCTTCTGTCATGTTTCTTTTGAAATAATTCCATCTCATCTTAGTACGAAAGGAGTTAGGTGACCTGGAGAGGATACTCAGCTTTCTGAGACTTTAGGCCAAGTTCCTTAACATTTCTGAGTCTGTTTGCTTGTGCATAAAATACCTATGATACTCGTCCAATTTATTTCATAGTAATGTAGTCAGGAGCAATTGAGATGAAGTATTTGGAAATCCTATATGAACTTCGTAAAGCAGGCTATATCTCTAGGTTGATCTCAATGTTATTTCTCCAGCAGTGGAAGAAGAGAGTTCACAGGTCTGTACTGCTGGCGTTCTATTAGGGTGAAAAGACTTTGCTTGGGAATTAGGAGAGCATGGTTCTCATTCTAACTGTATCGTCCTGTGCTATTTTAGATATTTAATTTAATTTTATCTATTTGTTCTCCATTTAATAAAAAATTGCTCCCCATATGACAAAAGAAATTCAGAGAGTAGAAGAAAAGGGGATTTAATCTCAACTCTCCATTCCAAATGTCTATGAATATTACAACCCTTCTTTTCTGTTGGCATTCTGAAAAATGGAGTCAACATTTATAAGTCTAATTGGATTCAGTTGTTCATAGAGAGATACCTGCAAGAGGCATATAGTTTAGTTGGATAATCCTGCTCTATTTCTGTAAAATTACCTTTTTCTTTCAGAGGAAACAAAAGCACAGCTTGGTCTCTTTTTTTTGAAAGAACTTTTTGTCTTGCATTCTTGTTCGTCAGATACCAGGTGCCAAGAAGCAAGTGATCCCACAGGAATTTCACTTTGGCACTATCGAGGACAAAGGGGTCATTTAAAAATTTCACAACCATGGACAGGCTCAGCACCTAGTTTGAAGCACGGAGCCTGATTAATTGGGCTGTCATTTCCAACAATTCTGAGCTTTGGCTTTTTCATTTGCCAGAAGGAAAAAGAAAGCAACATTCCTACACTTAATTTTCACAACCTTGAGCCAACAGAATGTGACAAAATCAAGCTATTTCTCAACCATGAATTTCTTCTCCCTGTGATGCTTAACCTCACTGGTTCTTTTCAGTTGTCAAATTGAGGTAACATATAAAACTGAAATGTGAATGCAAGAGACCACTCCCATCCACACACTCTCAACACAAAACACACACACTCTTTCATAGCTAGATGCACAGACACGCAAGTACATACTCACACACCACAAAGATACATCCTTGAGAAAAAAGGTTTTTCAAGAACCTGAATATTGTTTGTTACTGTCTTTGGAGTTTTTAGGGGACAGATTTTTTGCATTATGTGTTGTACTTGTCTCATTTCATAAGCAACTACTAATAATATTATTTAAGAAGGTGGTAATAACAGCTGCCATCAATCAAATGCTTATTATATTTCAGGCTTTGTGTTAAGCTCTTTAGTCATAACATTCTTCTCTGAAAGGATATTAGATCAATCTTGTTATTATTATCAAATATCATTGTTGTTATGGACTTCTAGATGAAGAAACAGAAGCATGGGAGGATTTAGTGACTTGCCCAAGGACACAGAGGGCTTGAACTGCAACTCAAATCAAAGTATTTCTGATCCAAAACCCCACACTGTAGACCTCTCTTCTCTACTCCTTTGTACACATATGCCCAAATTTAAAATCCCAGACAACTAAAATCTTTTTAAAGACTTTGAAGCCCTAATCGAACTATAATTATTAAGCACCTTTGTGAGCCTTGAATAGAGCCCCTTCCCAGTTAAAGAGCAAGAACTAGGCAGAATTCACTCCTAGTCTCACAGCAGAGAATTAACAGTGTATTATCGGTTGGACAATATAAAATTCCTGATTGTTGACCATTTTTAACAACAGCAATGCCAATTTAATATGGATTTACATATTCCAAGTACTGTATGTTTGGCATAATCCAGGATATTATTTCAAACAGGAGCCAGGCAAGAAATATAAGTATCTGAAGCATTAGCTATGAGGCCATAGGGGACATCTGGATGGTGAAGAGCTGGAGAGGATAGGCTTTGTCAAAAGCCATTAATAGAAAATAAAAATAATAGTAAAAACAAAAAACTGTTTACTGGCAGAAAACAAAAACAAAACAAAACAAAAAAAACCCACCACATTTTCATTTCTAACCCCTAGTTTATAAAATAGACTTACTAGCAATTAGAAAAAGAAAGTTAATTGAAGGCTATAGTTTTCATAAAGCTGCATAGTCATGTGGAATCTCCAAGTGAGCCTTTCAGAAACAGTAGAATTAAAACAATTACAGTGACATGGCCAGAGACCATTTATTTTAAAATATCTGGTCCTGTAACACTTCACCACAGTATGAAAAAGATCATTAATCTCAGAGTTTATACAATAATATTTTGGGAAAATGTAACACCGCTCACAACACAGTCTCATTAGAATGGGTTCTACCCAATATGACAATAAATTAAACAAATAATTATCAAACTCCTCTATGTGCCCAGCGCTGTGCCAGGCATCATGAGAAATAGAAAAAAAAAAAGTGCAACCCAAGCATTCTTGTCCTTACCATGCCAACAGTTTGATTTTTAACTATCCCCAAGTTTTATTTTATATTCCTAGCTGATGTTGATGTCAAGGGACAAAGTCAAAATTCATTCTGGTGGGGAGTTGACTGCTTCAGCCTTTTGTTAAGCTACTATTCTTTTTCTGTCAAAGGGTGTCAGCCTTTCTACATGCAAGGGCCTGCCTGCCTAACTTGGACAGAGTGGGCTAGACTGCCCATGTCCTCCCAGCCCTCCCCCCAGGAGTTGGATCCCAGCCTCACAATCATTCCTGGGAGGGGGAGGTGCAGCTCAAGCCAAATTAAGCCAATGCTACGAGTGACAAGTAAATGAGTGCAAAGCTGCTCCAGCTCTGTCTGCCCTTTCAGAAAGTAATCAAGTCAAATTATCTATGAGAAGAAGCGAGGTTGAGGGGGCCTGCAAATGAAAACCAGACTCAGACAGTGGCTGACTTGAGAAAGCCCAGGAGCTCTATTAAAGACAGAGAGAGGGGGAGAGAGAGAGAGACATTTTTTTGCACTACCTCCAGACTCTGTTTACTTTTAAATATTTTGCTTTCTCCTTTGCTCATTTCTACCCCTTTGTTTACTTTTATTTGTTTCCTTTTCTGGACCTTCTGAAACTAGGCTGAGGACTCCAAGGGCAGGCAGAAGAGGCCATATCTGTGTGGGAATGGGGAAAGAATAAGGGAGCCCAGACTGGGGCTCTGACACAAATGTCGCTGGGTTCTGGGGTGCCCTTCCAGCAGGGATGATGGGTGGTGGTCAGAACTGGCTTGGGTCTAAATCTTCTGAGTGCAGCTTTTGGTCCAAACTGCAGGTCATTAGTGAGCCCTGTAAAATGCATTTGGATCCTTTAGGCCACTGATTCTTCCCAGGCAATTTTACTCTCGAGAGGACATTTGGCTATCTCTTGAGATATTTTTGGTTTTTGGTTGTCATGTCATTAAAAAGTGAGATTTGATACTGATATCTGTTGAGTAGAGACCAGGCATGCCCCTAAACATCATCCTATAATGTACAGGATAGCTTCCCATAAAATAGAATTATCTGGCTCAAAATGCCCCTAGAGCCCAGATTGAGAAGCCTGCTTGAATAAGTATTAAATGACAAATGGTCTGGAAGTGAAGAAATGAGGGCTGGAGCTGCCCCTAATCCTTTTCTTTACTGTGAGCTCAGCATCCCCTGTGCTCTCATTTAGAAATGGAAGCTGAAGTTGCACAAGAACTGGCCTCTCCGGTGATGATTTCTCCCCCTTGGAAATACAGCAGTAGTTGTACAGTCACCTGGGCCCTCTCACAGGACGACACCTCCTGTTCTTCCACCGACCCCTGAGAATCATCACATTCCCTTTCCGACGGACCATCTCCAAGAAGCACTCGCCTTGGCAAGACTGCAGGCCCACATCACATCACTACTTCATCCTCCTCTTTCCACAATTAAATGTGTACCCAGGTGAAATCAGGAAGTGGGGGCTTTAAGGGGAAAAGCCCCAGTATGATAGTCTTTATTGGGCTGTGTGGATCAAAAGGAAGAAACCCAATTACTTTGCCATAAGGCTGCGAACCACTTGGCAAATGAATCTCTCAAGCCCAAACACTGCTAAGAGCCTGGGGATGGTCAACAGTTTTTCCTTTGGAGCAATATCGGATGAGGGAGTTGAGCAGTGGGAAGGTAGGAGGTAGCATGGTGACAGTGTCCCAATAATGCCCTCTGGTGTCTGCTTCACTTTATCTCCTGACATTCACAGGCCCTTTCATGGGCTCCACCTTTGAGCGGTGATCAGCCCCTCTGAAAGGCTTTCTCTGTGTTTGGCGTGATTTTCAGGGTCAATTGGCTTCAGAGTATGTGTGCTCTTGTGAAAGGTTACCCACCATTTCTATTTCTAATAGAACAAACACAGTTCAGCTGGGCTAATTGTTTCTAAGCTCCAGAATGATGGATAGAGGAAACTATTTAACTTTGTCTCTCTGGAGCCCACAGAGGGTTTATTATGATTCAGAAGTGAACTCAGGAAAATAAATGATTGGGTGAGCCAAGCTCCTAACAGGAAGGATCCACGGGCATTTTTGACAACATCAAGGGAGTCCAGTGATCAAGTGGTCACAGAGCTCTCCCTAAGAGAAGCAACGGTCAATTATCTGTACTGGATCTAGTGGCTCTGAAAAATGGACTTCTAAGCCTCCTGTCCTCTGACTAACTTGGAAGGCACAGTGTCTTATGCCAGACTTTATCAGAGAACAACAGGAGCAAGAAAACACAGCTTCAATTTATTAAAAGATTATATTTAGATACGAATTCTTATCATCTCTCTTTTGCTTTTTTTCACCTCAGTTCTCTCTGTCTCTTTCTCTCTCTCTCTCTCTCACACACTACAAAAGCCCCAGTTCCAGTTCAAGGGGATTGCCTTGGCAAAAATACCATTTTACATTTCCAAAAGGTTTAAATGCCTGTAAAGAGGCTCAGACGGTGGCTCCATCACTGACAGCCTCAGACTAAATGATTTTTGGATGCAGTGAATGGAATCCAATCAGAAGTATGTGGAATTTTATTTTGCTTAAAATTCACACCACTTTAAATTAAAGGAAGAAGCATTAGATCAAAGGGATGCCAAATTTTGTTTAGCCTCAAGAAACCATGGGCAAATTGTTCACATCACTTGGTTTCAGTTTTTAGTCTTTAAAGTACGAAGGATACACTAGATAATCTTTTATGCCCTTCGGATGCTGACATTTTGCGGATTTTTGAGCCAGAATTCATCCTGCTCATATACTCTTTGTCAGCCTTGCTTTTCTGGTGAGAGTGGGGTTCTCAACAAGTCAGTAAGGCAGAGACCTGAGACTGGATTTGTACAACTTCCATTGGTCTTCACTCACCATAACAGCAACAACAAAATGAAAACAAGTAAAACCCTCACACATACAAGCCATATGGAATTTTAACCCTTATTTTGTTTTGTTTTGTTTTTCTGTTTTAGTCAAGGTGGAAGGGGGCAGCTATAATGAGGTGATTCAAAAGAAGCTCTGCAAATTTTGATGGAACATCAAGAAATCACATTGTTTTTAAAAGGCTGAAGTATGCTTAGCTGAATGAAAAGCACAAGGAATTGGGAAATTTACACCACCTAGCATTCTCCTGCCTTTTGTTCACTTAGCCTCTGCTGGCTTGCAAGGAATGGTGGCACGGGTGATTATAAACAGATGCAAGAAGAACACCACTACTCTGAAGAGTAGGGCAGCGAATATATGAAAATACACTTTTCTGGGGCCTCTCCTTTGGCCTTAAGAGAAGATGGAGCTCCACTTTGCTCTAGCCTGGTGAAGCAGTTGTCACTCTGTCCATAAGGCCTCTACTAACAAATACAGTCTCAACAGAGTAGCTAGAATAAAGGAAACATCAGTTGCCAACTCTGGTTGATCAGCTACAATACCAAGATTTCCTTCATTTATGCAAGGAACATGTATTCAGTGTATATATGCATATGCACCAAGCAGCATGCTAAATGCTGGGGATGCAACAGAGAATCCAGCATAAGTGGTCCCTGCCCTCAAAGAGCTTAAAAAGAGGGAATTAAAAAACAAACCCTCAAGGGCAGAAGATGACAGCTTTGTGCTAGGTGCTTGATAGAACTGACTTATTTAATCCTGCCACCTACCTGCTGTTTTCTACAGTTGAATAAGCAGAGAGATGAAATAATAAGTTCAGTTCCATTTAGCTTATTCATTGACTTCATAATCCTTCAAATCCTTACTTCAAGATCCTTGCAGGTGTCATGCTCTCACTCACAACCAAGAACTTAACTCTTTTGGGACTTAGTTTTCTCATCTCCATAGTAAGAAGACTGGAGATAATTACTTATAAGGTGTCTTCCAAATATAGTGTTCTATTTCACCATGAACCAATTCTAAGGACTCTTCTGTATTTGAACTTCTTAAAATATTTTTCCTCTCTTGGAATTTGGCTCTTTTCTTTCCTGGTTTCCTTTTTCTTTCTTTCTTTTTTTATTTTTATTTTGAGATGAGGTCTCACTCTGTCACCCAGGCTGGAGTGCAGTGGTGCAATCTTGGCTCACTGCAACCTCTACCTCCCAGGTTCAAACGATTCTCCTGACTTAGCCTCCAGAGTAGCCGGGATTATGGGCGTGCAGCATCACGACCTGCTAATTTTTATATTTGTAGTAGAGATGGGGTTTTGTTATGTTGGCCAAGCTGGTCTCAAACTCCTGACCTCTGGTGATCCACCCACCTCGGCTTCCCAAAGTGCTGAGATTATAGTTGTGAGCCACAGTGCCCGGCCCCTTTTTATTTCTCTGAATGGTTTTCTTCAGTCTTCTGTGATAGTTCATTGTCTCTGGCCCTTTGAAATAGTGTTGTGCAAAACCTCATTCTTGATCTGTTTGTGTTCTACTCCCATTATCCTTTGGGACAATATTTCTGATATTTTGATTGCTTTGCCATATGCTGATGGCCCCAAAGATATGGGTGCAGACATCACCTTCAGCTCAGGACTGACGTTTCCAACTTCCCCCAAAACATGCTCATGTGTTGCTGTGTTACACAAGCACCTCACTCTTTTTCAGGGATATGATGGATTGGCACTGATGAATTTGGCATTCAGCATTACTTTAACCATTTTCTGATAGGCTTTTCCATATTTCAGAGGCTGGGGACCATGTTTAGCATTTTCTTGTGCGTGAATCATGTTCTACTTAGAATTCACACAATATTTGAGAAGTAAGAGAGAGATGGGGGCAGCTTGCTAATGTTTTGGATGTTGTTGCTGGTAGGCAATGTTGTGAAGTGATTTTTTTCTTTTCTTTTGTTTGTTTTGTTTGTTTGTTTGTTTTTCTTTTTTTCTCTGCAGTAGCATTACACTTAGCATCACGGGTGTTGAAAGCATTTTGGCAGTTGGTGGCATCCTGAAACTTGTATCACAGCTACAGCTGAATGTTCTTATTTTTTAAATTAAATTATACATACAGAAAAGTGCACACATCATGCATTTGCAACTTGATAAATTTCACAAACTGAGCATATGAACACGTCCTGTAGTGATGTCCATATCAATAAACAGAACATGAAGAACAGTATCCCAGACGCCCCTCCCCCAGTTACTACCTCTCTCAAAGAAAGGATAGCCACTATCTGTCTATGAGTTCTGCCTGCTGTAAAACTTTATAAATGAAATCATATAGTATTTTTTTGTGTTTGACTTCTCTGCACTCAACATTATATTTGTGATATTTATTTATATAGCTGTGTGTAAAGATTATAATTGCTGTCTATATCTCATTTCATAAATGCACTACAATTTATTTCTAAATTTTACTGTTAATAAGTAATTGATAGTTTCTTGTTTAAAACTATTAAAAATGGTGCTCTATGAACATGCTGGGCCACATTTTTGGTAAACAACCATAAGCATTTTGTTGGGTGTACACATAGGAGTAAAGTTTCTGGGTCATGAGAGTGCAATATTTAGCCTAAGTAGATACTGTTCAGGTTTCCAAAATGATTTTACCAATTTACACCCCACTGGCAATGTATTTGAGTACTAGTTGTTCTATAACCTTCAACACTTGTCATTTTCCAGAATGTTCTATTGTAACTAGTCTGATTGTACATAGTAAAATCTCATTGAGGTTTTAATGTCCCTCTCCCTCATGATTAAGCTGAGCACCTTTTCATGTATTTATTGGATATTTGGATACCCCCACTTAATAAATTCCTTTTCAGACTTACCTTTTTCTTACTGATTTGTAAGAGTTCTTTATATATTCTTGGTATGAGTCCTGTATTGGATAAAAGTATATTATTGTCCTCTGTGTTTTGCCTTTTCCATTTCATAATGGTGGATTTTGATAAACAGAAGTTTATTAATTAAAGTATATTTTATCAATTTATTTTGAGTTATAGTTAGCATATTTGTGACCTATTTCAAAAGTCTTTACCTATCCATGATAAAATCTTCTATGTTTTCTTCTAAAACTTTATTGTAATATTACTTACATTTAGAGCTGCTATCTGTCTGGATTGATATTTCATTATAGAGATGGGTAGGGATCAAGATATATGTTTGTTCATCTGCCTGCCCAATTGACTTATCACAATTTATAGGAAAAATTCTTCTTTCCCACTATGATGAAATGTCTATTTCTGAAAAATCAGGTGTGAAATATGTGTGAGTCTGTTTCCACACTTTCTATTCTACTCCATTAGTCTATTTGCCTGTCATTCACTAATACTACACTGCTATGATTCCTTCATAATAGGCCCTTAATATTCTGTAATAAGTCCTCCAGCTTTATTTTTTATTATTCTTGGCCCTTTACATTTTGAAATATTTGCAGATAGCAGCTTGTCAATTTTCAGACATACAGCCACATGCACACACAGCTGCTTGCCTGTTTAGATTTTAATTGGGATGACATTGAATATAGTTTGTGAAGAATTGGCATTTTTCCTGTATTGAGCCTTCTGATCCATAAGCATAAGATAAACTGTCATTTACTTAGGTCTTATTTATCTCAATAGTTTTGTTGTTTCCAGTGTAGATTTCCTTACACTTCTTTCTTTAAGTTTATTCATGAAGGTGTGATAGTTTTAATGCTAGTATAAATGGTATCATTTCAAATTTTGTCTTTTGTTTATTTCCAATTTATAGAAATATTTTTGTTTTGTTTTGATTTTGTATGTTGATTTTGTATACAGTTTTCTTGTTAGTTGCATTTACTAATGCTAACACATTTTTTATATTCTATTTGATTATTCTTACATATGCAATCATGCTGTCTATAAAAAATAACCTTACTTCCTGTCCAGTAATTATGGCTTTTTCTTCTTCAGTGCATTAACTTCTGATACAGTTTTGAATAAAAGTGGTGTTAGCATAAATCTGTTCTCATTATTTGTTTCAGAAGGAAAACTTACAATTTTTCATTATTAAATTATGGGGTTTTAAAAATTCTCAGCTTAAGGCAGCCTTATGCCAAATTTACGAAGAGCTTTTTCATTATGAATTGGTTTTAATTTTGTCAACTGATTTCGCTGCATCTACTATATTAACATTATAATGTGATTGTTTTTTTCTTTTTTGTCAATGTGGAGAATGTTAAATTCTCTCACATTCTCAAAATAAATCTCAGTTTTTTGGACTGAATTATCCTTTTTCCTGTATTGTTAGATTTGATTTGCTAAACATTTAAAGAGTTTTTCCATCTGTGTTTAGGAGAAAACTTGGTCTATAATTTTCTATTCTTGCTATGTCCTTGTCAAGTTTTGGAATCAGGCCTTATATAAGAAATTGGGAAATGCTTATGCTTTCTACTTTCCAGTAGGCTGTGTATGATTGTAGTATTTCCAATTCACCAATAAAGCTACCTATTTCTAGTTCTTCTTTGTCAGCTTTGTAAATTGTATTTTTAAAACAATTTCTTTATTTCATCCAAATTGCCTAATTTATCAATATGCAATTATTTATAAAATCCCTTAATTATTTTTTAATGTTTATAAGATCTGTAGTTCTGTCCCCTTTTCATTGCTAATGTTATAATCTGGGAACTCCCATGCATATTAGTCATGTTTTCCAAATAGAATCAACAGGATATAAATAGACAGAGATATGTGAGAGGGGATGCACTCATGCATTCATGGAGGGTAAGAACTCCTGTGATAAACCTTCTGCAAGCTGGAGGCCCTGGGCTGCTGGTAGCATGGCTCAGTCCAAGTCTGAGGACTTCAGAACCTGAGAAGTTTAGGTGTAATTCCCAATTCAAGGCCAAAGGCCTGAGAACCTGGGGGCCTGTCGGCACAAGTCCAGGAGTCCAAAGATTGTGGAGCCTGAAGTCTTTGTCCAGGTATAGGCAAGAAAGAGTGTATCCCAGTTTTGTCAAATAGATTGACTCACCTACCTTTGTTTTCTCTGGACTCCCCACAGATTGGATGGTGCCTACCCAGATTGAGGGCAAATCTTCTTCACCTAGTTCACTTAGACTCACATGATAATCTCCTCTGGAAACACCCACAGAGACACATCCAAAAATAATACTTTATCAGGTGTTAACTATTCCTTAATCCGTCAAGTTGGCACTTAAAATTACCCTTCGCTCATCCTTTCTTAACCCATCTTGTATAATATTGGTCCTTGGGCATAAAGTTTCTTTTCTCTTGTTGTCCCTGCTAGGTTTTGTTGTCAAGATTTTGGTAGCCATATAAAATGAGTTGGGGAGTAATCACTTTTTATTACTGCAAAGTTTATATGGAATGAAAATAGGTTTTTAAAAAATATTTTGCAGAACTTACATGCCAAATCACCTCAGCTGTGATTTTTATGGTGGGAAGGTATAAAGTTATGTACACATTTATTACTTAAATAAAAATAGGCAATTTAGTTATTTACTTTTTTGTTAGTTGTATTAATTTATATTTTCTATTTTTTTCACATTTATTGGCACAAGGTTTTTCATAATAATCATTTTATTATATCTTCAATGTCTGTACTATTTGTAGTTATGTCTCTTTCATTTTAATGATGATTACTTGTTCTTGTTAGTTTTGTTTTGCTCACTCTCAATGAAAATTTGGTTAAACAGTTAGTTATTTCATATAATCAACCTTTAGGTTTGTTGATCTTTATATCTGTGTATTCTATTTTATTAATTTCTGCTTTTTCCTCATTCCTTATCTTTGCTTCTGAACTTACCTTCTTTATCTTTACCAAGCCTATTTTGCCATGAAGATATTTACTCTGACAGCAATATAATTGCATCACTTTATTTGATTGAAATAGACCTACAATGTTTGTGCCATACTTTTATTTTTGACCTTGGATCCTTATGTTTTTGAGGCATTTCTTAGGAATGTGTAGCAAGATTTTAGAAATCAAGTGGTAACTTTTTTACTTGAAACATTTACTGCATTTACATTTACTACAAGTATTTATAGATTAGCATATTTATATATAACATTTATTATGTATCCTGTATTCGTTCCACCTTTCTGTGTTTCTCTCCTCTTATTTCTTGTCCTCTTTTCATTAATCAGATACTTCTTTCTCATCGTATTTTTTCCTATACTACTTTGGAAATTATGCACTTTATTATTGTTTAATGGTTACTGTGGAATTATAACATGCAAATAGCAGTAGCCTTAAACTCATCCATGAGAACCTTTGCTTTTTTTTTTATAACTTTATTGAGATATAATTCATGTATTATACAATTAGCCATTTAAAGAGCACAATTCAATGTTGTGCAGCATACTCACAGGGTTATGCAGCCATCACCACAATGTAGTTATTGAAACGTTTTTGCTCCCCCTAAAGGAAACCACTTACCCCTTTAGCATTTATTTCCCACTCCCCAACATCCTCCCCGACCCTATGTAACCACTAATCTTCCCTCTGTTATTACAAATTTGCCTATTCTAGACATTTCATATAAATGGAATCATACAATATGTGGTCTTTTGTGTCTGGCCTCTTTTACCTAGCATGTTTTCAAGGTTCATTGATATTGTAGAATATATTATTACTTCATTTTAATGGCAGAATGAGAGTCTGTTACATGGATATTTCACATTTTACTTATCCATTTATTGGTTAATGGACTCTTTGGCCATTGCAACGGTTAATATTGAGTGTCAACTTGATTGGATTGAAGGATGCAAAGTATTGTTCCTGAGGGTGTCTGTGGGGGTGTTGCCAAAGGAGTTTAACATTTGAGTCAGCGGACTGCGAGAGGCAGACCCACCCTCTATCTGGGTGGGCACCATCTAATCAGCTGCCAGCATGGCTAAAATAAAGCAAGCAAAAGGTGGAAAGACAAAGTTGCTGAGTCTTCCAGCCTTCATCCTTCTCCCATGCTGTATGCTTCCTGCCCTCCAACATCAGACTCCAAGTCCTTCAGCTTTTGGACTCTTGGATTACACCAGTGGTTTGCCAGGGGCTCTTGGGCCTTCTGTCACAGATTGAAGGCTGCACTGTTGGCTTCCCTGATTTTGAGATTTTGGGACTCGGACCGGTTTCCTTACTCCTCAGTTGCAGATGGACTATCGTGGGACTTCACCTTGTGATCATGTGAGTCAATACTGCTTAACAAAGTTCCCTTCATATATGTATCTATCCTATTAGTTCTGTTCCTCTAGAGAATGCTTACTAATACAGCTATTGTTAATAATGTTGCTATGAACAGTCATGTACAAGTATTTGTGTGGACATATGCTTTTTTGTTTCGTTTTGAATTTTTGTTTTTTTGGATATATGCCTAGGAGTGGGATTGCCGTGGCATGTGGTAACTATATGTTCAATATTTTTAGGAAATGCCTCAAACTGTTTTCAAAAAGACTGCACCATATTACATCCCACCAGCAGTGTATAAGCATTCCAATTTCTTCAAACTCTTGTCAATAATTGTTAGTTTTGTTTTTTGATGATAGCCATCCCACTGGCTACAAATGTATCTCACTGAAGTTTTGACTTGCATTGTTTTAAACATCTAAAGATGTTGAGAATCTTGTCATGTGTTTATTGCTCTCTTGTCTATCTACTTTTAAGAAATGTCTATTCAGATACTTTCTTCATTTTAAAATTTCGGTTGTGTCTTTATTACTGAGTTGTAATTTGTAATTTGTTATATATTTTGAATAAAAGTCCTCTATTGAACACATGATTTGCATACAGTTTTTCCCAATCTGTGCTTAGAATTTTTATTCTTTTGTTGATATCATTTGTAGCTCATAATATTATAATTTTTATATCTCACAATTTACTTATTTTTTCTTTCATCACTTGTGCTTTTGGTGTCCTACATAAGAAATCACTTCCTAATCAAAGACCACACGGACTTATTTATATTTTTTTCTAAGAGTTTATAGCTTTAGCTCTTATGTTTAGGTCTTTGTACATTTTTGCATTAATTTTTGTGTATGGTGTGAGATAGGGATCTAACATCACTCTTTTGTACATGGATATCTAGTTGTTCCAGCACCAGTGGTTGAAAGGCTATTTTTTTCCCTCATTGAAATGTGTTTTCATCCTTGTTTTAGAAATCAATTGACCAAAAATTCAAGGTTTATTTCTAAACTCTCATTTCTGTTTCATTGATTTATCCTCATACCAGTACTACAATGTCTAGATTATTGTAGCTTTGTGGTAAAGTTGGAAATTAAAAAATGTGAGTCTTACAATTTTGTTTTTTTCCCAAGATTATTTGGCTATTTGAATCCCTTGCATTTTCTCATGCATTTTAGGATCATATTGTCAATTTCCTCAAAAAACCAGCTGAGATTTAAATAGCGATTGTGTTGAACCTATAGATTAATTTGGGGAGTATTGCCATATCAATAGTATCAAGTCTTACAATCCATAAATCTGGCATATGGTTACATTTTTTTCAACAACATTGTATAGTATTCAGTATAAAAGTCTTGAACTTACTTTGTTAAAATTATACCTATGTATTATATTATTTTAAAATATATAAATAATATTTTTTAAATGGAATTGTTTTCTTATTATGTTCAGAATGATCACTGCTTATAAAACACAATGGTTTTGTAAATTGATCCTTGATTCTGCAAGGATCAATTTACAAAATATTTTTAAATGTTTTGTAATGAACATTTTATCCGTTTTAATAGCGTTTTAGTGGATTTTTAAGGATTTTCCATATATAGGATCATGTCATCTGCAAAAAGAGCAGTTTTATTTTTTTCCACTATAGAGCACTGCCCTCCCTCTAATTTCACTGGTTAGAATCTCCAGTAATATGTTTTAAAAAGTGGCTATAGTGGATATTCTTACCATCCTCTGATCTTAGAGGAAAAGCATTCAATCTTTCCCTAAGAAACATAATAGTAGCTGTGGCTTTTTTTTTCTTTTTTTATGAATGCCTGTCATTGGGTTGAGAATATTCTCTTTTATTCCTAGTTTGTTGAGAGGTTTTTTTTTTTTTTTTTTTTTCCCCCCAAATAAGGAAAGAGGTTGTATTTTGTCAGATAATTTACTGCTCCTTTTGAAATGATCATGTGCTTATTGTACTTTCCTTTATTAACTTGGTATGTTACATTAATTGATTTGTGAATGTTAAACTAACCTTACTCTAAGATAAAGCCCACTTGGTCATGGTGGATAATTCTTTTCATATGTTTCTGAATTTCATTTGTTAGTATTTTGTTAATGATTTTTGTGTCTATAGTCATAAGATGCATTGGCCTGTGGTTTTCTTGTGATGCTTTTGTCTGGTTTTGGTACCAGAGAAATTGTGGCCTCAGAATGATTTGAGAATTGTCTCTTCCTGTTATAATATTTATAAAAGTTTGTGAAGGATTGGCATTAATTCTTCTTTGAATGTTTTACAAAATTAATCATTGAGGTCATCTTGGCCTTAGCTTTTCCTTGTAAGAAGCTTTTCAATTAATAATTTAATCTATTCAAGTTTTCTATTTACTGTTGAGTCAGTTTCTGTAATTTATGTCTATCTAGGATTTTTTCCATAATATCTACATTTTCTAAATTATTGGCAAGTGTTTACATTATTCCCTTATAATTCTTTTAATTTTTGTAAAGTCAATAGTGAAAGCTCCTCTTCTGTTCTTGATCCTAGGAGGTGGAGCCTTCTCTCATTTTCTTGGTCAGTCTACCTAGTGGTTTGTAGATTTTGTTAATCTTTTCAAAGAATTAATTTTGGTTTTGTTGATTTTTCTCTATTGTTTCTTTACTTTCTTTTCAATTTATTGACACTGTAGCCCAAATTATTTTCTTTCTTCTGTTCACTTTGGGCTTACTTGAAGTCTTCTTTTCTAGTTTCATAAAGTGGAAAGTTGGGTTATTGACTTGATACATTTTATTTTTTAATATAGCCATTTCTTGCTATATTAGTAGTGCATTATATGCATTCCATAAGGTTTGGTATATTGTACTTTAATTTAACTAAGACATTTTGATTTCTTATGATTTATTCATTGGTTATAGAGAAATGCGTTATTTCCACATACTTGTGAATATGCCAAATTTTCTCTGATATTTTTAATTTTATGTTATTATGGTTAGAGGATATACTTGGTATGCACTTGGTATGAGTTCAATCTTTTGGAATTTGTGGAAACTTGCTTTATGAAGTTGCCTGTGGTCTATCCTAGAAAATGTTTCATATGTGCTTGAGAATAATACGTACTCTGCTGATCTAGGTAGAGTGTTCTATAGATGTTTGTTAGGTCTATTTGGTTTTTAGTGCTATAGTATTGTTAAAGGTTCTGTTTCTTTGCTGATTTTCTGACTAGTTGTTCTATCCATTATTGAAAGTGGAATATTGAACCTTACATTTTATATGTTACGGCCCCAACAATATAATTATATACATATTTTTCTATGCAGTTTGTTTTCAGATGACTCAAGGAGAGCATCATGAAAAGAAAATTAAGAAAACAAATTCATTTATAATAGCTTCAAAAAGAATCATATACTTAGAAATAAACTTAACCAAGGCAAAAGACTCGAACACTGAAAAGTACAAAACATTGCTGAAAGATTAAAGAAGACATAAATGGAAAGACATGCTGTGTTCATAAATTAGAACACTTAACACTATTAAGCTGCTAACACTACACAAACATAGAACAAAGTTTCATGACACTGAATTTGACAAATATTTCTTGACAACGACAATAAAAGCACAGACAACAAGCATAACAAAAATACATAAATTAGACTTTATCAAAATTAAAAACTTTTGTGCACAAAAGGACACTTAATATAGAGAAAGGAAACTCAGTGAATGAGAGAAAATATTTGCAAGTCATATATTGGATAAGGGGGCTAATATTTGAATATATAAAGAGTTCTTGCCACTTAATGACAATCTAATTTTAAAATGAGCGAAGAACTTGAATAGGCCAGGCATGGTGGCACATGCCTGTAATCCCAACAGTTTAGGAGGCTGAGGCAGGCAGATCCCTTGAGGTCAGGAGTTCTGGCCAATATGGTGAAACCTCATCTCTACTAAAAATACAAACAAAAATTAGCCTGGCGTGGTGGTGGGCACCTGTAATCCCAGCTACTCCAGAGGCTGAGGCAGGAGGATCACTTGAACCCAGAAGCTGGAGGTTGCAGTGAGCTAAGATCATGCCACTGCACTCCAGCCTGGGTGACAGAGGGAGACTCTGTCTCAAAACAAAACAAAACAAACAAAAAAACTTGAATAGATTATTTCCCTGAACAAGATATACAAATGGCCAAAAGCACATGACAAGATACCTAATGTCACTAATTATTAGGGAAATGCAAATCAAAGTCACACTGAATTGTCACTTCATACTCATTAGGATGGCTAGTATAAAAACAGAAAATAACAAGTATTCTGAAGATGTGAAGTTAGAACCTTGTGCATTGCTGGAGAGAAAGTAAAATGGTACAGCCACCATGAAAGACAGTGTAACAGCTTCTCAAAGCATTAAGCATATAATTACCATATGACAAAACTGCACTCCTGGATGTATACCAAAGCAGTTGAAATCAGGGATTCCAAGAGGTATTTGTACATGAATCTTTACAGCAATAGTATTCATAATCACAAAAAGATAGAAACAATTTAATGTTCATCAGGGGGTGAATCAATGAACAAATTGTGGTATATACACAAAAGGGACTATTACTCATTCCAAAAAAGGAAAGTAATTATGATATTGCTACAATATAGATGAACCTTGAAGACATTATGCCAAGGAAAACAACCTAAGCACAAAAAGACAGATATTATATGATTCTATTTACATGACTTACCTAGAATAACCAAGTTCATAGAGAAATACAGTAGAATAGTGGTTACTTGGGCCTAGGAAATAGGTAAATAGAGAATTAATGTTTAAAGAACACAGAAATTTAGTTTGAAATAATTAAAATTTTTTTTGGAGATGGAGAGTAGTAATGGTTGTACAACAATGTGAATGTACTTAATTCCTCTGTGAATTTAAAAATTGTTAAGATAATACATTTTATGTTATGTGTATTTCACCACAGTTTATAAAAGAAAGAAGTATGCCATTATAGTGTATTTTGTAACTGCCTACATAATTACCTTTATTAGTATCTTTCTTAAAAATGTTCATTTGAATTATTATCTGATTTACTTGCTTTCAGCTTCAAGAACATTCTTTTACTTTTTTTTCTGCAAAGTAGTAAATTCTATGAGATTTTATCTACCCGAGAATGCCTTTTTATTTAACCTTCATCTTTGAAAGACAGTTTTGCTGTATTTAAGATTTTGGTTGACAGATACTGTCTTTTGTATTTGTTTTCATTTCCAGCACTTTGAGTATGTCTTCTTACTGCTTTCTTTTTTTCTTTTAACATTGATTTTGAGTTAGGTTTGCAGGTTTGCTACAGAGGTAAACTTGTGTCGCAGGGGTTTGCTGTACAGATTATTTCATCACCCAGGTAATAAGTCTAGTACCCATTAGTTATTTTTCCTGATCCTCTCCCTCCTCCCACCCTCCACCATCCACCCTCCAATAAGCGCCAGTGTGTGTTGCTCCCCTCTGTGTGTCCGTGTGTCCTCATAATTTAGCTCCCACTTACAAATGATAACATGCAGTATTTGGTTTTCTGTTCCTGTGCCAGTTTGCTAATGATAATGGCCTCCCACTCCATGCACATTCCTGCAAAGGACATTATCTTATTCTTTTTTTACGGCTGCTCGGTATTCCATGGTATATATGTACCACATTTTCTTTATTCAGTTTATCATTGATGGGCACTTAGGTTGATTCCATATTTTTGCTATTGTATCACTGCTTTCTGATTTCAGTTGCTTTTTTTTTTTTTTTTTTTCTGAGACGGAGTCTCACTCTGTCGCCCAGGCTGGAGTGCAGTGGTGCGATCTCGGCTCACTGCAAGTTCCGCCTCCCGGGTTCACACCATTCTCCTGCCTCAGCCTCCCGAGTAGCTGGGACTACAGGCGCCGCCACCACGCCCGGCTATTTTTTTTTTTTTTTTTTTGTACTTTTAGTAGAGACAGAGTTTCACTGGGTTAACCAGGATGGTCTCGATTCCTGATCTCGTGATCCGCTCGTCTCGGCCTCCCAGAGTGCGGGGATTACAGGGTAAGCCTCCGTGCCCGGCCTCAGTTGCTTTCAATGGGAACTCAGCTGTCAATCCTATGGGCGTTTTCCTGTACGATGAGTCCTTTTATCCTGATGCTTTCAATACTTTCTTATTTCATTCAACATTTTTACTCTGATGTGTCTGTGTATGAATCTCTTTGCATTTATCCTGCTTGGACTTTGTATAACTTCTTGGACGTGTATGTTAATTTTAAATCAAATTTGGGATGTTTTCAGCCATTATTTCTTCAATATTTTCCCTAGAACTTATTTGTCTTCATATTTTTTCCTCTCCCTTCTTCAAATTGCATACTATTGCATTCATCTATCTTGCACTTTGCTGATTCTTCTGAGAATCTTTGTAGATTCTCCAATCTACTATTAGCCTCTCTAGTGAATTTTTCATTTTGGTTGCTATGCTTGCAATGTCACTACCTTCATTTAAAAAATCATTTCTATTTGATGAGATATTATTATCATACTTTCCTTCATTTTTATAAATCTATAAATCATGGTCCTCTTTTGTTCTTTGGACAAATGTATAACGGTTGCTTGGGCTGTTTGCCAGCTAACTCCACCCTCTCAGCCACTTTTAAGTCATGCGTTTGGGTCACATTTTTTTTTTTCCTGTGTGTGGGTGACACTTTTCTTTTTCTTGCAGGTATTATAATATTTTTGTTGTACACTGCCTATTTTAGATAATCTATTGTAGCAACTCTGAATACTGATTCTCCCTCTCCCTCAGGAGTGGCTGCTTTGTTGTCTATTGTTTTGTGACTTAGCTAAACTAATCCTACAATGTTCATTTCCCCCAGAGTGCGCAGCCTCAGATGACCCTCCTCAGCATTTTTTCCCTTGGCTTTATCTTTAAGCAAGGTTTTATCTTTTTCTCTAGAGATGTCCCCTGGGATGCCATAAGCCACTTATTTATCAAAGGTTCTGCTTCAATCTCGTTAGCCAGTAAGACCTTTATCCTACAGCATTGGATATATGTGTGGCCTTGAGGCTGCTATTACAGTTCAGAGAGTTTACATTTCCTTGCTCCACATTTTCTCAGGGACTAGTTGCTTGAAGGTTTTTTCTCTGATTGCTCCTAGGGGACACATTATTAAGCATGCACATGGTCTTATAGATCTTCAGGGATGAGCAGGATTTTATTTTTAAGCTTGGCTTCCTGCCAATCAGTGTTTGGTCAGAGGTTGCGTTTAAGATCTATGTGCTACTGACACCTCCGCCCTGTGTTGATGGGTCTGTGTGCACCTTCAGAAATGCTTTCAAATCTGCCCTGCTCTGATATTCCCTTGTAGATGCAGCCTAGAGCTTGCACTCAGCCATTAAGACCCTAGTGCTGATGGTGACTTCAGGAAAGATCTTCCTGGCTGTCTCTATTAAACTTATGGCTGCTCTGCTATTTTGCTTGTATTATGAAGCTGCCAGCCTCCTCTTAATTGGTCTCCATGAATATTTCCATGATTTGCAACAATGCACTTAGTATGGAATTCTCCACACTCAGTTCCCAATCAAGTCTGTCCCTCTCCACCCTGCCAAACCTCTGCCACCCAAGCAGATCTCTTTCTCCACTACTCTGGAGCTGTGGGAGGGAACTGCTTTTCTTGGGAATAAAATCCCCTTTCTTTGAGTGGGTATCGGGGGTGGCTAACAGCCTCTTTTCTTTTCAGCTTTCTTCTCCTGGCATTAAGCTTTCATCCCACAAGCAAGCTGCAGGGGAAAGCAACTAGGACCTCAGTATTCTTAGCTTGAAATGCCTGAAGTAGATTTTCCACTCTAAGAGTACGAGCTGAGTGGGGAAAAGGAGGTATGTCCTCTCAGCCATGACTGCCTGGAACAGGGAGTCCGGAACATATCTGGAAAATCTGTATTCCCAGACTATAATCTGAGGGAAGAGGGAGTTTCTGTCTTGTTGGCATCACCTGCCCAGAGTAGAGTGCCCAAGTTAAAGCTTCTATAACACAAAAAGGGGTGTGAGGGGTAGGGGAGAAGGATGCAGCTCAAATACCATAGACTCTCATTATTCTAATAAACACTAAGTAGATTTTCTTAAATAATTATTTTTCCGTTTGCTGTATGCCCTTAGATGATTTCCAGATATTTAAATTTTTTTTTTTTGTTTATTTTTATTTTTTGAGATGGAGTTTCGCTCCTGTTGCCCAGGCAGGAGTGCAATGGCATGATCTCAGCTCACTGCAACCTCCGCCTCCTGGGTTCAAGTGATTCTCCTGCCTCAGCCTCCCAAGTAGCTGGGACTACAGGCATGCACCACCACACCCAGCTAATTTTGTATTTTTAGTAGAGATGGGGTTTCACCATGTTGGTCAGGCTGGTCTTGAACTCCTGACCTCAGGTGATCCACCCGCCTTGGCTTCCAAAAGTGCTGGGATTACACGCATGAGCCACCGTGCACGGCCGATTTTTATTTTTTTATTTTTTAAGATTTTTTAGTTTTTATTTTGTAGGTGTGTATATTTCTCTGGTGTTACCTCAATTACCCATCTTTGCAGAAATCATTTACTGAAACATAAGGGCTCAAAATAAAGGGATGAAGGAATATTTACCAAGCAAATGGTAAGCAAAAGAAAATGCAGTGGTTGTAATCCTAGTCTCTAATAAAATAGATTTTAAACCAACAAAGATAAAAAAATAAAGACAAAGAAGGGCATTACATAAAGGTAAAGGGATCAAAGCAACAAGAAGAGCTAACTATCCTAAATATATATGCACTCAATACAGGAGCACCCAGATTCGTAAAGCAAGTTCTTAGAGACCTACAAAGAGACTTAGACTCCCACACAATAATAGTGGGAGACTTTAACTCCAGATACAGAAATGATTTTTAAAAAAATTTCCAGTTAAATTGTTTTGCTTGGAGAGTGTCTGTAGGGCTCTTTATTCTGCCATTCCTGAAATCCTGCCCACTCCCTTTCGTTTATTTTTAGCTTTATTCATCATTCTCTTGATTTATATGCTATTGAAATATATTTAAATTCCATTTTTAAAAATCCCAAAGACATCATATTTCTAATTGATTTGTCATTATATTTATCCACGTATTTATCACTTTTTTCTTTTGCTGTGCTTTCCTTCTTATACCTCAAACTCTTCATCTGAGACACTTTACTTCTACCTGAAATGTGTCTTTTAGAATTATCTTTAGTTGTGTCTGTTGATGTGGTGACAGAGTGAGACTCCACCTCAAAAAAAATAAAAAATAAAAATAAATAAATAAATAAATGAGTTAGGCTGAAAATGAAGCACACTGATGAATGAAACTGAGAGAGAAAAAGAAATTATCCAAAATCCTCTAATGGTAAACAGAGAAATGGAAGTAAACAGAATGAATAAGACCTTGTAATTAGTCTGAGAAAGTCTAATCAAACACAAAGAATGAGAAGAAGAAAACAAAATGGTTTGGAGACAATATGCTGATAATTTGGAGACAATAGCTGAGAATTTTCCAAAACCAATGAATGGCACAAAACAATAGTTTCAGGATGCCAAATGAGCTCAAATCAGGATAAATAGAAAGAAATACAAAACTAGACATTTTATAGTAAAATCACAGCACTCTGAAGACAAAGAAAAACAGAAAAGTAGCCAGAGAGAAAAGACAGTTGAAAGTGGATTCCTCAGCGGCAACAATGAAAGCCAGAAAATGGGAATAATATTTTCAACGTGAAAAGAGATAGTAACGACCATCCTATAATCTGGACCTAGTGAAAATATATTTCAAGAAAAACAGAGTGAGTAAAATCTGAAAGTGTTTGCATGGTGGCTCACGCCTGTAATCCCAGCACTTTGGGAGGCCAAGGCGGGTGGATCACCTGAGGTCAGGAGTTCGAGACCAACCTGGCCTACATAGTGACACCCCGTCTCTATTAAAAATACAAAAAATTAGCCGGGCATGGTAGTGGGCGCCTGTAATCCCAGAAACTTGGGAAGCTGAAGCAGGAGAATTGCTTGAACCCAGATGGCAGAGGTTGCAGTGAGCCAACATCGTGCCATTGCATTCCAGCCTGGGCAACAAGAGCAAAACTCCATCTCAAAAAAAAAAAAAATTCTTTCCAAAATTTCAGTAGGTTTCTTTAATTCTTTCTCAGTCATTTATATATTTATTCTTACCTGTATATATTGTAAACCACATATTTTTATGTCTTTGAACATATTAAACATAGTCTTTGTCTCTCTTAGTCTCTGTCTCTTTCTCTTCCTCTTCTGTATGATTTCAAGATTTTTCATTACTGTTCTTCCAATTTACTAAACTATGCCTATAAGTAGATATCCCTCTTTTTAAAAATTTATTGACTATATGAATCTTACATTTTTGTACACATATTTTGAAAATTCTCAGCTGTTATCTCCTCAAATGATGACTTTCATTCTTTCTTTGCCCCATTCTAGGACATAGTTTAAATTTGCTGATATCCTCTACATGTTCTTACTTCTTTCTCATTTTCTATGTATTTTATTTTTCTGTATTCATTGTAATCATTTATCTGGATCTATATTGTAGTTTACTAACTGTTTTTAACTGTTTCTTTTATTTAATCCTTCTATTTTTTCCTAAGTTAATATATTTGTTATATAAACAGAATAAATATAAATCAATACAGATATAATTCTAATGTAAACTTAATAATTCTATTGGTTGTTTTTTTCAAATCTAAGGATTTTTAAAATTATACTTTAAGTTCTAGGATACATGTGCACAATGTGCAGGTTTGGTGCATAGGTACACATGTGCCATGTTGGTTTGCTGCACCCATCAACTCATCATTTACATTAGGTATTTCTCCTAATGCTATTCCTCACCCAGCCCCCCACCTGCTGACAGTTTCTTCATAGCATCGATGGTCTTTACAATTTGGCATGTTTTTGCAGTGGCTGTTACCAGTTGTTCCTTTCCATGTTTAGTGCTTCCTTCAGGAGTTCTTGTAAGGCAGACTTGGTGGTAACAAAATCTCTCCGCATTTGCTTGTCCGTAAAGGATTTTATTTCTCCTTCACGTATGAAGCTTAGTTTGGCTGGATATGAAATTGTGGTTGAAAATTTTTTTCTTTAAGAATGTTGAATATTGGCCCCCAGTCTCTTCTGGCTTGTAGGATTTCTGCTAGGAGATCCGCTGTTAGTCTGATGGACTTCCCTTTGTGGGTAACCCAACCTTTCTCTCTAACTGCCCTTAACATTTTTTCCTTCATTTCATATTTCTTAGAGGCTTTGTTTGTTTCTTTTACTCTTTTTATCTCTAATCTTGTCTTCTAGTTTATTTCATTAATTTGATCTTTAATCACTGATCTGATAGCCTTTCTTCCACTTGATCAAATCAGCTATTAAAGCTTGTGCATGTGTCACGAAGTTCTCATGCTGTGGTTTTCAGCTCCATCAGGTCATTTAAGGTCTTCTCTACACTGTTTGTTCTAGTTAGCCATTCATCTAACCTTTTTCCAAGGCTTTTAACTTCCTTGCAATGGGTTAGAACATGCTCCTTTACCTCAGAGAAGTGTGTTATTACCGACCTTCTGAAGCCTACTTCTGTCAACTTATCAAAGTCATTCTCCATCTAGTTTTGTTCTGTTGCTAAGAGGAGTTGCAATCCTTTGGAGGCGAAGAGGTGCTCTAGTTTTTGGAATTTTCAGCTTTTCTTCTCTGGTTTCTCCTCATCTTTGTGGTTTTATCTACCTTTGGTCTTTGATGTTGGTGACCTACAGATGAGGTGTTGGTGTGGATGTCCTTTTTGTTGATGTTGATACTATTCTTTTCTATTTGTTAGTTTTCCTTCTAACAGTCAGGCCCGTCAGCTACAGGTCTGTTGGAGTTTGCTGGAAGTCCACTCCAGACCCTGTTTGTCTGGGTATCACCAGCGGAAGCTGTAGTATAGCAAATATTGCAGAACAGCAAATTTTTTTTCTAAGTTAATATATTTGTTATATAAACAGAATAAATATAAATTAATACAGATAAAATTTTAATGTAAACCTAAAAATTCTATTGGGTTTTTTCAAACCTAAGGATTTTTAAAATTTGATTATCATTTCATTTTGTATTGAATTTATTTAGACATGTTATGCCTTTTAGATTCTATATCTGATAATTCAAAATCTTAAGTTCCTGAGACTCTAACTTGACTATTTTATTTGAATTGGCTATTTTTTTTCAGCCAACTATTCATGTTGTTTTGTTTCCTTGTATACATAATAATTGATGAGTAGTAACTCAAAATTTGGCATCCTGAGAGCTCAAATTTTGAACAGTTTACTCTAGAGACAGTTATCTGCATCAAGCAAGGGCTGAGGAATGCTATCTACTTGGACCTACTTTGGTTTATATATTATTGTATGCAGAACTAATACAAAAATATTATGACCCCTGTTCCCCTCTCTTAGAGAGACAAAAAGAACTATTCTTTTCCTTTTGGTGTGAATATTGATGTTTACTCATAAGTCATCTTTTGACTTTGAATTTGCTTATTAGTTTCAATATTTGTTGTGGTGGTAGTGATGGTGGTAGTTGGTTGGTTATTGTTTTGTTGCCTTTGGATATTTCCCTCATAGGTTTGAGAGACCAACATTTTATTTGAAAAGTTTGTTTATGATAATTTATCTAGGTTCTAGTGTTATTTTTATAGAAAGATTCGAGTTTCTAATCTGTATACATTAATTTAAATATCTATATTAACATACACTTGTTCAAGATGCTCAGCTTTCACAATCTTATTATTTGATAACTTGATTAAATATTATTTGATAAATTCTCATTTTCTATAATTTGTATCTGTACTTCTAAACTTACCTTTGTTGAGACAAAACTGTTAAGCAATATATAACATAAAACCAAACTGCATAAAACCAGCAATTTCTACTCATTATAGCCTGTATAATTACTTTGTGAAATAGATTGGCTAAAAAGACCTATTTACATTTAGTAATGAGTAGACACTATCCATCTTATTATGCTTAAATATTTTTGTACAATATCTGTTACTAATACTTGAGCTTGAATAAGCTAATGAAAATCAGCAGAGTGTTCTATAATTAGACAGTATTATATATTCCAGTAAGGCAGATCAGGGTCAAAATATTTTCTGATGTTGACTAGGTGTATTATCTTGGGCGTTAGTTATTTTCATTTGTAAAATGGAAATAACAATGAGATTTATCTTGCATAATTAATGTCAGGATCAAATGATAGAATACGTGTAATAATGCAAAATGTCTACCAAAATACTTGACATATAGTATTCGTTGTGTGGTTGTATCTCTGATTATCAACAGTCCAGGAATGGGAAACAGTATAAGCAAGTTTTGAAGGACATGGGGTTTGGAAAGTTAAGTCTAGAAGCCTTCAGGGAGGAATGGTCGCCTGCTGGAGAGTCAGACCACACTGATGAGGGCACCAGCTGCCAAAGCGAGGGGCTGAGGACGTGGGTGGCACAGAGAGGGTAACTTCACCAATTCCACAATTTCTCCATGTCTAGTCTAGAAAAAAAATGAATCCCTTAAGGCCTAGAGTTCCTTGAGAAGTGTGTCTTCATGCAGAAACAGAACTTAGATAACCTTCTTCAAGTGCGAGGTTAGATAACATGACTGGGTTAGGTTCACATCTCAACATTACCTGGTTGACACTGCCTCATACTCATTTCTACCACTCCAGTTTCCTGAAGCATGACCCTAAGAAGGAGTCACCACAAACTGTCATTTCAAGACAGAATGGTAGGTGGCCATATATGTGAAAATACGTTTTCAGAAGGGGGAAACAGTAACAAAAAGAAACCATGCAGAAAGACTCAGAACTACCTTGGAGTGTGTGAATGTGATTATGTGCGTGTGTGTGACAAACTTTCTTTGCTTGGCCAATCTTTAATGATGCTCCTGAACCTTGTTCTAGGCCCATCTGTACACTTCCTTATAAAACCCAGTTTTAGCAAAGAACTTGGCTGAGTCAGTTTAGCAAGAATCCTCTACCTTTAATATTTACCACTCTTGATACCCGATTAGCGGGTTCTCATCCTCCCCCATCCCCCAGGTGATGTCTGATCACTCTGGCCTGCCTTCAGCAAGAATTCTGTTAGGTTGGTTTAGCCAGAATCTCCCCTACCCCTGATGTTTCCTGTTAGTTTTTTTGTTATCTAATGACCCTCACCCTGTTCCTTGGCTATACATTCCCAAGCCTAATCTTTCTACCCCATGGCAAAATCGCATTGCCAGGGTCTCTGTGCCTATTATGTTGGTCCTGAATAAAGTCTTCCTTCCTGTGCTCTAACAAGTATAATTGAAAAGCTTTAATAGTGTGTGTGTGTGTATGTGAGGAAAGGAATCAGAGATGCTTCTACATATGACCAAATTACCAAGAAAGGCATGCAAATGATCATCACCATAAACAAAAGAAAATGACCGAGGTGAATCTCAAATCAATTCAGAGGTTTATTTTGCCCAGGTTGAGGACGTGCCTGGGGGAGAAAAACACAAATCACAGGGAGCATCTGTGATCCACGTCTTTTGAAAACAGCATTTTGAGGACTTCACTATTTAAAGGGTAAAGAGTAGGCAGAAGGGGAAGGAGGGAAGGGAAAAAAAAGGGAGTGTAGGTAGTGATATAAGTAGTCACATCCTTGTGAGACTTTGATTAGCACTCACTGAATCCACATTACATGTAAAAGGAGCAGGTAGAGGAACAGTCAATTATGGATTAATGCATGCTCAGTAAATCTACATTTTATATAAGATAAAGTCAACAGACTACAGGAAGAAGTCAAACATGTATTTATCTTGGGGTGGGCAGAGGAATAATTTCTAGTCTTGTCTATGTCCAGTGCCTGTGAAGATAAGCTGTTAATTTACATTGTCAGAGTGAAGGAGGAGAGATATGCATGTGTCCTTCTATCTTGTTTAGGAACAAAAGGAAAGGCAATTTTTTTGTGTGACTCAGTGTCCAAGCTGAACTTTTGGCTTTGGCATAGTTAGTTTGGGGTCCTGAGATTTTATGTGCTTTCATTTTTCAAAGTCAGAATAGTGGCTATTTCTAGGGGAAAGGGAGGAGAAAGGATGATAGGGCAGGAGAATGGAGTTATTTTAGTTGCATTATTTTTATCTTTGTTGAGTTATAAGGTTATTCACTTATAGGACTTGGTAGAACAGTATGTAAATGTTTTAGTGACATTTCTGTACTGCCTAATATTTCTCAGTTTTAGAAGTGAAAAACAATAAATAAAATGCTACAGTTTAAAAATATGTAACAGCTGCCTTTATTTTGTAAAACCATATTACATAGATAGCAGTTCCTAGCTGTTCTCATTGTGATTACACTCCTTAGGATGATCTGTGAGGTTTCTGATCCCCAGTGGGTTTATCCTTGTTAACTTTTATACTTTGAGGTTGGTTCCTCCTGCTTTCAGATGCTGGCAGCAACGCCTGACTTTAACCCATTAGGTTATTAAGAGGATGGTATTCACAATCTTTCTTATACCCATCAACAAACTAATCAATGCAAGCTAATTATTCATTAGTGTAAATACAAACACTGTATTGATAATCACTTCTGCTGGAACTACCTCTGTCAGCTTGCGCCAAAGTACTGCAGTGGGAAAGCTCGGTTGTCTTAAGTCTGCTTCAAAGGGAACTTGACCTAACTAGTGAATCTAGAAATGATCTATCGTTGAAATAGGGAATCACTACATTCACTAAGTACAGTTTGCTTATCCCTCACACACACGAAGACTGTCCTCTCTGTTCCCATTTTGCTCTAGTTTCTGGAGTCTGTTTATCTTTGCTGTTTACCTCAAGGATCAAAGCCTAGTGCTGGGGTTTTGATAAACTGACCCTCTTATGGAGTATTTTCTGTGCATATGGAGTGGTCTCTGACACCTTCTTTTTTTTTTCCCCCCCCTGTTTCAGGACTTAGTCCCTTCTCTCTGTCACTCTCTCCATTTATGCGTAAGATACCATCCATTCTTCCCTCCTGAAAAAAATTTTCATCCCAAGTTAAAAGTATACTTTTTCCTTTCCCTTGGATAATTCCACCAGCACACAGGTATGCTGTAATAGTTTCCATCTTAAAAACAAAAAGATCCCCTCTTAATCCCTGTACAGCTTCACAACCTCTCACTTCCACCTCATTTCTCTTCCCACTTCATACCAAACAAACTTCGAATGATTTGTCCATAGTCATTGTCATTACCTTGAAATGCTTTTCCTTCCAACCCATCTGAATCAAGATTTCTTCCAACCACTGCATTGAAACCATTTTTGTCAAAGTCATGAAAGACATTCATCTCACTAAATCCAGTCAACCATTCTCTCTTCATCTTACTCAGTTTTCATACAGCATTTGACATGAGACTGCCCCATCCTTCAAGCACTCTCTTCATTTGACTTCAGAACCACCCACTCCCCGGTTTTTTCTCTTACCTGGTTGCTTATTTCTTCCAGTTCTTCTTTGCTGAATCCCCTTCACTCTCTGATTTCTAAATGCTGGCGTCCCCTGAGATCAGTCCTTACCCTGCTGCTCTTTAGCTGCATTTTTGCTTTTACCCAGCAACCTGATTTTAAATACTATCTATGTGGTGATGTCTCCCAGAAATACAGTTTTATCCCTAAACTCTTATAAATTCAAACTTAAAATTTACTTGCCTACTTGACATTTTTACTTGACTGTCAAATAAGTACATTAAACTCATGTAACAAAAACAAAACTTTCATTTTTCTCTTTCTAAACTTGCTTCTTTCTCTATTGTTTCTAAACGAATAAATACTATTGTCATTCACCCAATGATTCAGGCCAAAACCTTTCATTCTCTAAATCTAATCCATCAGAAAGTTCTGTCAGCTCTCTCTTCAGAACGTATTCCAAATCCAGGACCTTCTTTGCAACTGCACAACTGTATCTCTAGCCCAGCCTGCTGCAGTCTCTCACCTGGTCTCTGACCAGGCTATACCTATCTCACTCAGTCCTCTCTGGTCTACCTGACACTGCTTTTGACTTCCCACAGACCCTTTTTCACACAGCAGATATAATGATCCTTTATAAATAAATATGATATCAAGTTTCCTGCATAACATTCTCCAATGACTTTTCTTTGCATCTTAAATACAAACTCCTGACTGAGGGCCTAGAAGAGACTATGTGACCTGTCCCTCACCTATATGCCCAATCACTCTCTCTGTTTATTATATTCCAGCTGTATTAGCTTGTTTGCTTCTTCTTGCATGCCCCAAACCTACTCCCATTCCACAGGCTTTACACTTGCTGTCCCTTGCCTGGTATACTCAACCCAAATTGCTCGGTGACTAGATTTTTTATCTTTCAGAATTATCTCCAGATTCTTTCTCCCATCTTATTTAACTCTAGTTCCTCATGCTATGGTTTTCTGTATTACCTTGCTTTGTACTGTAATTCATCTCTATCACCACCTCAAATTATATATAATCAAACTATTTTTAATGGACTGTCATCTTCTTTAGAATACAAGCTTCAAGAGCATTATACAACATGCAGAATTAAAATGATTTCTTCTCACAGGACTCCTGATAACTTTAAAGTGGTCATTTAAATCTTTAAGATGTGAGGCCCAAAACCCTCTTGCTCTGGGGAGAACCATTTCATTCACCTTAGTACTCTTCAGATACAAATTGGCCACGATATTAACCTCTGACTATCATCTTTGAATAGGACAATGGAGTGAGATGAGCTGGGTCTAAACTCTCCCCAGGACAAATATTTTTCAACCCAATGAAAGATTTATATTTTTATTTATTTTGATGTGCAGTGAAATATCTGTCTCCCTTACCTTACTTCTTGAAAAAGAATGAAGCACTGTTGCTTTGAAAAGTTGACAGACGATTCTAATCAGTCATCCTCAGGTTTAGATTTGAAGGTAAATTGGTCAAGAGTAAAGGTCAGAGAATGTTTCCTGAAGCTACTATAAGTCAAACTCTAATCCTAACCACGGATAAATAAATGGTTTAAACCAAATAGCTGAGAGGTTAAATTGTACCCTGAAAAATATGCTTTGAGCTTCCAGGAGACTCAAAAAATATGAACCTTTTTCCAAGTTACTAAATCAAACACTTGGCCCACTGATTTTTAAAAAAGTAAAACCAACATAAACTAAACTATGTTACCCTTGTAATGGGACTGTGATAGGAAAAATTATAAGTGTCTTCAAGAAAACTCTAGAACTTTGGATGCTACAGATAGTGTTGGTAAGCAAATAATGCTTATTTCACAAGGCAAAAACCTTTCAAATTACATTCTATTAAAATTCATAATTTTAATTGTTCTACTAAACTTTGCAGTGTTGGCTCTGGCTTAAATATTAAGAATTAGGAAAGGAAGTAACAGGAGAAGAAGCTAAAAGCCAAAGACATCCCGTTCTCATAATATGTTGCTGGAAATGGCATTGCTTTTAGTTTTACCTTGGGTTATATGGGGAAGTCCTTGTTATTACTTATCTCCACTTCATTTCAAATAGGGCAGTTTTCAAATGGACTCTAGGTGTAGGTTTTCTGAAGTGATCCTTTGGTAACACTTTTATTTCTGGAGACACTCTGCAAAAGATACGAAAGAATTTTGAAAATCATTTCCTGCAAAAACTTTGAAAACAAAATCTATTTTACTTTTTTTCTTTTTGCCCTATAGCATATATCCAACAACTAAAATACATTTCTGAAAACCAAATAATGATTAGGAAATACATGACAAATTGGTAGATAGGGCATATTGTCCACTATTATCCCCAGACATTATTATGTTCCTGTCATGTAAGGCACTTAATAATGTTTTGTTGAGTAAAACATGAATACTTACACATATGCTCCCCAAGAATAAGTGACATAATTCGTAAAAAAGGCAGGGATAAGTCAGTAGTTAAGTGATTTTTATTTCCAGTTCTGTCATACATTTACATTAAAGCCTTGATCAAAGTACACATTTTTAAAATGTTAAATTACTCCTTTAGAAAACTGTATACATTCATATAATTATTAATTTAATAAATTGTCTAGCGTACCTTACATGACATATACAAAGGATATAAAGATGGAACATGCCTTTCTTCCCTCAAGGAGCTCACATCTAGAGAGAAAAAGAAAGAAACAATCAAGTATAGAATGGTAAGAGAGTACGATGGCTGCTGGAAGAGGTCTAAAAGTACCCTAGTCGAATGTCAGAGCCATTCTGGAAAATCACGGTGGAGTTCCTAGACAAAATGATGTCCAGGTAAAGTGTGAAGGACAAATAGGCGCTATGAGGCAGAGAATGTATGAGAAAGGGAAGGGTCTTCCCAACAGAGAAAGGAGTGAGGCACAAAAAACACAAATGAGAGAAATTACAGCATAGGGAAGTGAGAATAGCTCTACAGTGAATGAAATACTGGAAATAGAAAAATGGAAAGATAAAGAATAAGAAGAGAAATGGCAAACTCAAAAGTCATCGGTGCTCAGACAGAAAACTTAAAAATAGGAAGGACATGGTATGAAAAAATGGGGAGTAAAGAGAAGGGCAATTGAAGATTGCATGCCAAGCTAAAGACATTTGTGGTCAAATGATTAGACAAGATACTGGAAAAATATAAACAAAGTACTCTGCAGGCTGGAGTTTAAAGTCATGGATCAGCAACATGAGATTCTATGTAGCAGAAATGCTTAATGATTTGATTTTAAAAGGCTGTTAAGTGCTCTCCTAAATAATTTTAATTTAACTTCTAGATAATGGAAAAATTCTGAAGAATTTTAAGTAGGGCAGCAACATAATATTTCTAATAAAACAAACACACTGTAGGATATAGAGAAGATGGAAACTTGAGCACATACATCTGAAGGTCCGGTTCCATCATTCTCATGAAAGTAACCAAAAAAGATATAAAAAGGGAAATTCTGGACTCTCTTCTGAAAACTAGAAAAAGATAGCACCTTAATGTTAGAAATTTTAAAAAATGTGTAACTTACGCTGTAGTAGAAGAGGTAGCCTGATCATTGGCTGTCCACTTAAGTAGGAATATTTGCCTTGGACATACACATGACAGATCACATCAGTATGTTAATTTCAATGTTAATTCAGAGCAGCAAGAAGTGGAGTAAGGAATAGACTAATGCTACATTTGGACCTCAAAGCCACTTCTGGAAAAGGCACAGTTTCATAGGCCAGTCCAGCCAGATTTCACACAGCAGCACTTATACCCCACTTCACATAGATGACCGTGGGAGATAAAAAATGAGACATTTCCGGGGCTGGCTACTAACAGGAGGTCAGACCTCAACTGGCTTCAGAATACTACTGTAACTAGAAAACAGTTATTTGTCATCTAATCCCACCGTCCCTACTTCAAGTCTCTCTTTTTCTTGCATATCTGCCCATGACCTTTGTTCTTAAATTGTTAAGTATCATCTAAGCATGTATCATCTGAACATGACACTGCCTACTAGAGATGTTCACCTCAATTTTAACTGTAAATCCTGTTTAAATATAGTCAATCCTTTATAAGAATTAGGAGAGAAAAAAATACTATTTTATGAAAACACAATGCAATTAAAAAGAATGATATCTGTCTGTGAAGTCAGAACAACTATTTTCCATGAAACAACTCTTAAATAATACGAAAAATTTATGTTCCTACCCATTGATATGGCTAGGTTTAGCTTCTCCACCCAAATCTCATCTTGAATTATAATCCGCATAATCTCCATAATCCCCATGTGTCCAGGAGGAGACCAGGTGAAGGTAATTGAATCACGGGGTTGGTTTTCCCCACGCTGTTCTCATCATAAGTTCTCACGAGAACTGGTTTAATAAGGGGCTCTTCTTCCTTCACTAGACACTTCTTCCTGCTGCCTTGTGAAAGAGGTGCCTTGCTTCCCCTTCCCTTTCCCTTTCCACACGATTCTAAGTTTCCTTTTTTTTTTTTTTTTTTTTTTTTTGAGATGGAGTCTGGCTCTGTCGCCCAGGCTGGAGTACAGTGGCCGGATCTCAGCTCACTGCAAGCTCCGCCTCCCAGGTTCACGCCATTCTCCTGCCTCAGCCTCCCAAGTAGCTGGGACTACAGGCGCCCGCCACCTCGCCCGGCTAATTTTTTGTATTTTTTAGTAGAGACGGGGTTTCACTGGGTTAGCCAGGATGGTCTCGATCTCCTGACCTCATGATCCGCCCGTCTCGGCCTCCCAAAGTGCTGGGATTACAGGCTTGAGCCACCGCGCCCGGCCAAAAATGGTATAGGCAAATAATAAATAATTATTGTTAATATGGTCACAAATGGAATTTGTGTCTAAAATTATTTTTGAAATAAAATTATTAAATATTCTTATGAAAAAATAATATTCAAGATGTAAAATCAGAGATTAAAGTAACTAAAATTGAAAAAGATATTCAGGAAGAATTGAATACTGAGTTCAAAGACCCAAGAACCATGAACATCAAAGTCCAAGGGCAGGAGAAAATGGATGTCTCAGCTCAAGAAGAGAAAGAAACTTCCCCCCTTTTGTTCTATTCAGTTCCTCTGAATATGGGTGCCCACCCTTACTGGTGAAGGCAGATGATCTTAACACAGTTTACTCATTCAAGTGCTAATCTCGTCCAGAAACACCCTCACATACATATCCAGAATAAAATTTTGCTAGTTATCTGGGGATCCCTTAGCCCAGTCAAGTTGACATTATTAATAATTACAGATCTACCTCTTACCAATTTGGCTTACATATCTCCTTAAATCATGCCTAATCTCCAGATAAAGATAACAATAACATCATAATTTCACCTAACATGATACAACAATTTTCATACTACCAAATGCACACTAATGTCTTCCTCAGAAAAGAGATGAAGTCCTTGAGTGACATTTTTCTCCTCATGTTCCATAACTTAAATACTATGATGTAAAATGAACAATACTTAAATCCTTATACAAGAGTCAATATAGCTTATGTTACCTGATATGGAAAAACAAAAGAGGATAAATAACAAAGATAGTGTTTAACATATGTATATACACATACATACAGGCATATTCATAACACAATTAGGAGATAATTCTCATGACAATTATAGTCCTCATTTCTGGAACTGGCCACATGGTTGTAGCTAGTATTTATAACTACCTTCTACTGCTATCCTGTACAACCCTTGCCTTCAGCAAGTCCCTCAGCTGGTCCTGGTTCCTTACCTGGTAGAAAGACTCAAATCTTCATTCCTTGAAGATTCTGCCCCATGAGTTGTTCCACCTGAACTGAGTTATTGTAGTTTTCCACTGGCCTTAATTGCAAAGTGTGGGAACACTAAGAGTGCCCTAAGGGAACTTCTCTATTCCAGATATGCTCTCCCTCACCCCCATGATGGAGCAATTTCCCCCTTGGTTAGTCAGATCAATTACTATAGCCCACACCATGACTTCCTTGTTTGCCTGTTGAATCAGGAGCATGGAGAGCACAAGGTGGCTGGGTGGCAGTCTTAACTCCCAGGTCAGGGAAATTATTCTCGTGTCTCCCGGTGAAGGATTCCATTCTCTGGAACTAAGACATCTAGGTCAGGAGAGCATAATGTTATGGAAACGGGAAGTAAACATTTTGTTTGTGAGTCACTAGGTGCAGTAGTGAATGATGCCACTCCCACTTCCACTCTTTGATTCCTGGACCCATGAATTCTGGCTACTACATAAATAGTATCATATATTTGATCCCTGATTGAGAGCATATACAGCCTTCTGGAGAACTTCATCCCATTCCCGCAAGGTATTGCCATCTAGCTGGCACTGTAACTGAGTCTGCAAAAGACAATTCCATCATTTTATCAGGCCAGAAGCTTCAGGATAGTGGAAAACAGAGTAAGACCAATGATTTTTGTGTTCCTGGCCCTATTGCTGCACTTCCCTTGCTGTGAAGTGAGTTGCTTCATCAAAAGCAATGTGATCTGCAATACAATGAAAATGGACAAGCCAGTGAGTTAAGTTCACAGATGGTAGTTGTGGTGTGCAGGAAAGGCAAATCCATATTCAGAGTATCTATTCCAGGAAGGACAATATACTGCCCCTTTCATGATGGATGTTTTCTCAGCTAATCAACCTGCTACCAGGTGTTGACTAATCACCCCAGGGAATGGTGTCATATCAGGAGCTCGGTATTGTTCTCTGCCGTTGGGAGATTAGACACTCAGTTCTTTGCAGTCCAGTTAGCCTTGTTGAGTGGAAGACCATGTTTCTGAGCCCATGCGTAACTTCCATCCTTGCTACCATGGCCTCTTTGTTCATGAGCCCAGAGGGAAATGATAAAGTTGGCTGGAGAAAGAGACTGACATCTATTCATCCACACAATGGGTCATTCCATCCACTTTAATGGTAAAATCCTTCTCTGCCAAGCTCACTTTTTGGTGAGCATTCACATGAAATACAATATATTCATTATATTCTGCTTATTCATAGAGGTGTGCCCACATCTCTCTTCCCCAATTTTTTTGTCACCGATTTTCCCATGTGTCCTTTCTACATTTCTGATCATCCAGAAAAAAAAAAAAAAAAAAAAAAAACACTCGCTACAGAACGTGAATTGGCAGATAATCACCTCTCTAGCCATTTCTCTTTCTAAGAAAAGTGTATCATCAGGTGGAATGGTTGAAGTTCTGTCCACTGGGAGGATCTTCATTCACCACTGTTCTTCAGGGATATCCCTGAGAGAGGCTATAGGGGTGCAATTGTCCATTTCTGTGTTATGCCTGCATATTTTGCAGAACCCTCTGTAAGCCAGGCTGAGTCTTCTCCTCCTCTGTCGACTGCTTCTAGGGAACTTTTTAATGACTTCATAGCTGTAGGCTGGCAGAGAGCAGGAAGTATAGCAGGAGTGGGTATCATGGGCATTTGGGCCACTTCTTAATGTCACTTACCTGTGCCTTCAGGACCTGCTTAGCCCCAGTCACATCCATTTGATGAACGAGTGTTGCTATGTACACTCAACTTTATGGCTTTGTGGGTCAGTAGCCACCAATTCATGATGAGCAGCTCAGGTCATATGATAACATGGTGGTTCATGGTCAGTCATTCAGCCTCTATGAAGGCTCAATAGCTGGCCAAGAGCTGACTCTCAGAGGGAGAGTAGTTATCTCTGAATGACAGCATAACCTTGCTCCAAAATCCTCAAGTCTTGCACTATGGTTTCTTTACAGGGGCCTGCCAACGTCTCCAAACGACATCCCTATCTGCCGTTGATACTTTAACACCATAGGATGTGCTGAATTATATAGCCCAAGTGGCAGAATAGCTCTCACAGCAGGCTGGACTTGTTGCAGGACCTTCTCTTGTTCTGGACACCACCTAAAACTAGAAGTTTTGGTATGGTTTGGCTGTGTCCTCACCCACATCTCACTTTGAAGTGTAATAATATCCAAGTGTCAAGGGTGGGGCCAGGTGGAGATAATTGATTCATGGGGGCGGTTTCCCCTGTACTGTTCTTGTGGTAGTGGATAAGTCTCAAGAGATCTGATGGTTTTATAAATGGGAGTTCCCCCGCACAAGTTCTCTTGCCTGCCAAGATGTAAGATCCGCCTTTGCTTCTCTTTCACCTTCCGCCATGATTGTGAGGCCTCCTCAGCCATGTGGAACTGTGAGTTCATTAAACCATTTTTTTTAAATAAAATTACCTCCATATTGTTCTAATTTACATTTCTACCAACAGTGTATGAGTGTTCCTCTTTCATCTCAGTCTCACCAGCATGTGTTATTTTTCATCTTATTGATAAAAACCATTTTAATTTGGATAAGAGAGTATCTTATTGTGATTTTTGATTACATTTCTCTGATGATTAGTGATCTTGAGTACATTTTCATTTACCTATCAGTCCTTCACATCTCTTCCTTTGATAAATATCTATTCAGATCTTCTGCATATTTTAAATCAGATCATTTATTATTATTATTGCTGAGTTGTCTGAGTTTCTTATATATTCTGATTATTAATCTCATTAATTGAATAGTTTGCAAGTATTTTCTCTCATTATGTGGGTTGTCTAATCCTTTTGTTGATTACTTTCTTTACTGTGCAGAAGCTTTTTAGTTTGATGGGATCCCATTTGTGCATTTTTGTTTTAGTTGCCTGAGCTCTTGTGGTCTTACTCACGAAATCTTTAAAAGTACCATCTACAGAATCACCTAGCTCTTTTTATCTTAGAACTGGTTAAGGGTACTTAACACAAACATATTCAAACATATTGTTTCTCTGTAAATAGCTTATTCAATGGACTATTAGTCTTCCTTTTACTACTGGAAATAGAGTAATATTTAATTATGCATTAAATATTATATATGTATTTAAATATATGGAACATATTTAAGTCTAATCAGATTAGAGAACAAATTCAGAGAAACCCCAGAACCAACTCAGAAAACGTATCCTTGAACTTTTGTTTCTCTAGAACCATTTTCTATAATTCATTTTGTATTAAATATTATAATATACTTTTAAGATACAGTAAAATATAGTGAGAACCTATATGTTCTCAATGACAGCTAACATATACAATGAAAAAATATAGATATAAAAATTGGTTAAATTATAATTGTACCAGAGCGCACACATTACTTTCATTCCTTGTCACATCAGGTATGTAAAGTACTGATAGAAATGGTTTGAGATACACTCTTAGATTTAGTCATTTGAATTATGAGTTTTTTGTGTATGAGGAGGTTTATTTAATATCCTTATTTTAACTTTGTGTGGTTTACAGAGGCTCTCAAAATTCAGAGAGAAAAACCAGAACTATGCAATTATAGTGGTAGTTTTATATTGCAACATGTTACATCAACTTTTTCTCTCAAAAGTGCCCACGATGTGTTAGTTGATAGCACTGATAATTAAATATATTATGTCCTTAAAATACAATATTTTTATTGATTTTACTTCTTTCTTTTTAAGTTTTTTCTCTCTTTTTGTATTAAAGGTTTAGGAATTACATAGATTATGGATACCATGCATTATATTTTATTTGTATGCATAATCTCAGTCTTTTGGTAAGTAATAGCTATCAATAAACAAAAAATCATATTATAGAATAATGAATTAGGTGAAAACATGTTTTAAAATAGTGTTTTACTTCTCTATGGATTGTATTATGTCTATTTACTAATATTTGATAATAATTTAACAAAAAATGGAATCAATGTAGAAATAAGGAGCATAGTTTTTTTTTTTCATTAAAATTAGTACTATTGACCTAAGATATGTAAGCCACTATAGGGTTCTCATAAATTTAATATACTTGAAAGACAGATATGAACATATCATACCTAAAATAAATATTCACATTTTCTCAAGACTTCATAGAACATTTGCAAAATGTGGATAGTCAATTTAAAAATATATATATTTCCCAAAGTAAGTAATATTGTTACCTTCTCTGTCCACAATAAACTCAAGCCAAAAGGAAACAATGAACAACAAAATCCAAGACCAAACTGAAATCCTGCTCTCCTAATAACTGTTAGATTATAAAGAAAACAGCACTAGAAATTCAGGCTAATGAGAAAACAGTAAAAATTATAGAAGGTGCATAAGAAAACATATATAATGCAGATGCAGAAATATAAAAAGAAAATTTTATATTTCAAAATACAATACGAGGGAGGAATTATGCTGATGCAAGATTTTTGTGAAGTAATATAACATGTGCAGATATATATTGATAATGTAAAGATGCATAATGACTCTATTGAGAAATCACTAAAAATAACATCAGGAACAGAAAGAAAAATTCAGTAGAAGAAATAAATACCCAAAAAACCACAATAAACGAAAGAATCACAAAAGGAATAAGAGAGAAACAAGAAACTGATGATACTAACATTAAAAGAAATTTTTTAAATAAAATTACTTCCATATTGTTCTAATTTGCATTCCAATGAAAGAACACAATGTATCCAACTGGATACAAAAGCAGGATCTAGCTTGTTAACTGTTTATAACATCCACACTTTAAATATAATAGTCTGTAGTCAGACTAAAAATATAAGGGTGGAAACAGATATACTATATATACTAAACTAAAAAAAAAGTAGTTATAGCTATATTCACATTAGGAAGTGTAAATTTTAAGACAAAGAACATTACCAAAATTTAAAAAAGAACATGTCATTAAGAACTATAACATTCATAAGTATATATAAAACAAAATAACGATTTAAATATATAAACAAATGAAAAGAATTAAAAGGACACATCAAATATATACAATCATGTATGAAGATTTTAACAACTACTTGTTATAAAGGTAGAAAAATATCAGGAATTATACAGAAGAGTTGAAAAAATATTATCAATCAGTTCAAATTGAAATGGGTAAAACATTACAGAAAACTGCAAAACACACATTATTTGAAAGTTTTCATGCAGTGTTCACCATGATAGGCCATGTACTAGGTCATAAGATACATATCAATACATTTCAAAGGACTTAAATGATTGATTATGTTCTCTGACTGTGATAGTATTAAAGAGAAAACCAATAACAAGATTTAAAAAAATAATTAAATCCTTAAAAATCAAGCAGCATATTATTAAAATAATTCATCAGTTCAAAATAAATCTTTCTTTTGAATCGAATGATAACAAAAACACAAAGTGTCAAAATTTTTGAGATGCAGGTAAAACATTGTAAACAAAAAATTATAGGCTTAAGTGCTTATATTTGGTTCAAAAATAAATATTTAAAATCCCTTTTCAGAGCCTTCATGTTAAGAAGATTAGACAAAATGAAAAAAAAAAAAAGAAGGGGAAGGAGGTGCAGGATAAGGAGAAGGAAAACGATGAGGAGGAAGAGAAGAAACAGCAAATAAAACCAAAAGAAATAGTAGAGATAAAAAAATAATAAAAGGGTGAAAAAATTCAACAAAATAGAAAATAATGAAGAAAGTCAACAGTCAAAAGTTGGTTCATCAACAAAACTGATAAATCCCTCAAACTGAAAAAGAGAAAAGATGGACCACAAATATTAGTAATTAAGAGGGATATCTCTATAAATCCTACTGACTTGAAGGCAGAAAGAATAGCCCTTGCCAGACATGGAACCTAACACTTTGATCTTGGACTTTCCAGCCTCCAGATCTACGAGAAAATAAATTCCTAGTTGTATTAATGGTTTAGTCTTAGGTACTCTGTTTTATTATCACTAAACATAGAAAGAACTTGGTTCCAGGAGTGGGGTGTTGCTATAGCAAATACCTAAAAATATAAACACAGCTTTGGAAATAGTTAATGGGTAGAAGGTGGAACTGTTTTGAAATTCATGCAGAAAAAAAGCTTGTATTACCATGAACAGAGCATTAAGAACAATTCTGGCAAGGGCTCAGAAGAAGAGGAGAGCTGTAGGGAAAGCCTCGTCTTCTTAAACATTATTTAAGTGGTCATGAACAGACTATTGATAGAAATATGGAGAGTAAAGGCTATTCTGATGAGATCTTAGGTGGAAATGAGGAACAAGGTATTGGAAACTGGATGAAAAACCATCCTTGTTAAAAAGGGGCAATGAGCTTGGTTGAATTCTATGTGTCCTAGGATCCTGTGAAAGGAAGAACTGAAGAGTGATTAACTAATGTATTTGTCAGAAAATAATATCTAAACAGCAAGCATTTAAGATGCTGCATGGCTTCTTTCAACTGCTTATAGTAAAAGGGAAGAAAGAATAAATAATTTAAAGATAAAATTTATAATTAAAAGAGAAGCAGATTGTAAAGATTTGGAAAATTCTCAGCCTGGCCATGTAAAGAAAAAAAAAAGTACACTTAGGAAAGAAAACCAAGGATGTAGACATGAGATCATTTTATAAAAAGATTAGTATAAATAGAAGAAAGCCATGTACTATTCATAAAGTAGTAGAATGAACTTAAAGGCATTTGAAAGATCTTCCAGGCTGCCATGCCCATCGCAGGCCCAGAGTTCCCTCACCTTGGGGTCAGAATAGTTTTGGGGGAGGTTCCTAGGGTGCTTGTGATACCTTAGCTCTCTGTTCTCTGTATTCCAGTGTATTACTTCTTGGCTACCCTAGCTGTGGTGCAGGTGGGCCTAGGTGTGATTTGAGATGCTGCTTTGAAGGGCTCATGCCTTAAACTTTGGCATCATCTATGTGGCATGCAGAGCACACAAGCTGTGGAAGTATGGCTGCCTCTACTTACATTTCAAAGAATATTTCAGACAGCCTTCCCGAGGCAGAGAACTATATAGCAGAGGTGGGGGCTCCAAATACAGCCCATGCTAGGACAATGTCCGGAAGAACTGTGAGGTCAGAACTACCCCCAAGGCCTGTTAACTGTAGTGCCACCAATGTGCAACTCCTGCCTGGGAGGACTGTAGACACCTAACTATCTCTAAGAGCTGTGGCATGGGCTGCACTCAGTGAAGCTGTAGGGGAGGGGGACATCCCCACTCCTGTGTGTCCTCTTGGTGGGACATGGAGTTCAAAAAGACTATTCTCCAGCCTTATCATTTAATGTTGTTTGCCCTGTTAGGTTTTAAACTTAGTTGGGACCTGTTACCTTTTCCTTCTTGCTGTTTATTCCTTTTGCAACAGAAACGTCTATTCTATGCCTGTATCACTATTGTGTTTTAGAAGTACATAACTTGCTTATTTCACAGGCCCACAGCTTAAGAGAAATTTGCCTCTGGATGAATTGTGCCTTGAGTGTCACCCATTTCTGACTTAGACGGAACTCTGGATTTTAGACTTTTGAGATGATGTTGGAACAAGTATAGACTTTTGAGGCTGTCTGGATAAAGTGAAGGTACACTGCATGTGAGAAGGACATTAGCGGGGGAGGGCAGGGAAAGAATGCTACAGTATGAATGTGTCCCTTACAATTCAAAATTCATCTCTTGAAAAAACTCTCCAATGTAACGGTATTAAATAGTACGGCCTTTTGTGAGTTAGTTAAGTCATGAGTGCCACACCTTCATGAATAAATTAAAACTGTTATAAGAGGGCTTGATGGAGGGAGTTCACTCCTCTTTGTCCCTCTGCTATTTAAAGACACAGTTTTTCTCACCTCCAGAGGACACGGTAACAAGGTACCATCCTGAAAGCAGAGAGAACAGCCCTCACTAGACACTAAACATACTGGCATCTTGATTATGAACTTCCCAGGCTTCAGAACTATATTTAAAATTGTGTTTTTATAAATTATCCAGCCTCAGGCATTCCACTGTAGTGGCGCAAGAAACCCCTAAGACACCCAACAACCAACAATTGGCAAATGAATTTTTAAACAGCAATTCCATTTACATCAGCATAAAAATCAAATACCAAAAAATGTGCTTAAAACATGTGTAAGATGTGAAAAATAAAATAGTGCTGAGAGAAATTAAAGGAGACATACATAAGTAGATTGATATATCATGTTCATAGGTCAGAAGACAATATTATCAAGATGTACATAATGTTGAATGCACATCTTGATTGATTTAACACCATTCTAATAAAAAAATACTACCCCCTTTTTTTTTAGATGCAGTGTTACCCAGGCTGGAGTGCAGTGGTGTGATCTTGGCTCACTGCAACCTCTGCCTCCCGAGTTCAAGTGATTCTAGTGCCTCAGCCTTCCAAGTAACAGGCACCCGCCACCACACCCAGCTAATTTTTGTAGTTTTTAGTAGAGCCAATGAGGTTTCATCATGTTGGCCAGGCTGGTCTCAAACTCCTGACCTCAAATGATCTGCCCCCTTAGGCCTCCCAAAGTGCTGGAATTACAGCCATGAAGCTCTGGACCCAGCCAATACTAGCATTTTGATAAGAAAACTTAGAATTTATTTAGGAATTCAAAGCATATGTAAGAACAGAATAATCTTGAAAGTCGAAAGAACAACTTTGAAGAACTTTATCTTATTTCCAATTCAATATAACGCCATAGTAACCAAGACACAGTAGTATTGGTGCAATATTATATAAATGGATCACTGGAATTGAATAAAGAGTCCAGAAATAAAGCTTCATATTTATATATAATTGATTTTTGACAAAGTTGTCAACTCAATAAAGAAAGAAAATTATTTTTACCATATTTTACTGGAAGACTGTATTTTCATTTGTAAAATAAAAATTGTAATCCTGAACTCACTCCATATACAAAAGTCAATTTGAAATATAGTTCTAAATGTAAATTCCATAGATGACAGAAATAACATTAATCATTAAAGAAAATACTTGAGGCACGGGCCAAGACAGCAGACTAGAAGCAGCTCATGTGAGCCAATTTCATGGAGAGAAAACAAAATGGGTAGTGAACCTTGACCTTGCAGACTGATCATCTGAGAAATCATCTTGGGATTCATCAAGGCAGCAGGGAGAAGAGAGCAGAGAGAAGTAGAAGTAGGCATCAGCCTGTCTGGGTTCAGCATGAAGTCAGGAGAACTCCTACAACATGGGAAAGGGTGAGTGAGTGAGAGCCTCCTGGGGGATTCACACTCTTCACAGGGACCTGTGCAAGACTGGGAATGGGAGAATCCTCTTGGCCCCCTTACACTCACCCACCATGTTTCTGGACTGAGACAGAGAGCCACCTGGATGTTTTGCGGGAGAAACTCTCCAATCCAAAAGAACCTCTACAAGACTTGAGCCCCAAAGCAGACCAATACCAGTGCCATAGCCCGAACAGAGGCCACAGTCACAATGGCCCTTTCCTGGCCAGGGTTCACCAAGAGATTCCAGTCGGGTTGTCCCACTTCTCCCTGGACCTGGCTGGCAGCCACAGCCTCCAGTTGTTTTGGCAAACACCCAGACAGTAGGGCAGACAACCTCATAACCAGATATGGATAGCTAGGGAGGCAATTCCTGCTGGAGCTGCCAGTTCAGTAGTCCTACTACTATGTGAACTCAGACAGAGGGCACAACCTCCTGTTTCCTGTTGTCCCAGGAAACATCATCTGGACAGCAGGGTGAGCAACCCACCCCTGCAACTAGTAGCCAGGCAGGCAACCTTCTAGAGCTTCCAGCTCAGTGATCCCTTTTCTGCCTTAATGCAGCCAGTGGGGAAAGCCTCCCATCGTCCCGGGAAGCACCCAGACAGCAGACTGAGTTACCCCACGCATTCTTACTGCTAGTAGCCAGGCAGGCAATTCTGGCTAAAGTTTCTAGTCCAGCAGTCCCATTTCTGTGTGAACTCAGCCAGTGAATACAGTCTCCTGTTGTCCTGGAGAGCATGGGATGGCAGAGCAGATGACTAGATCTATCCCTGCTACTGGTTACATGTGGGAAATACCTGCTAGAGCTTTCAGGCCAGTGGTCCGTCCCACTTCTGTTTAAACTTAGTCAGTGGGCTCAACCTCCTGTTGTCCTGGGAAACTCCCAATGGCAGAGTAGGTGACTCTACCCAATCTTACTTCTCATAGCCAGCCAGACACATCTTCTAGATCTTCCAGTCCAGTGGTCCGACTTCTGCTTGGATGTGCCGAGGGGTGCAGCCTCATGTTGCCTGGGAAATACCCAGATGGCTGGGCAGGCAACTCCACTCACCTAGTCTCTCATAGCCAGACTAGCTACACCCACTAGTGTTTCCAGCTCAGCAGTCCCACTTCTGCCTGAACTCTGTGGGCAGCTGCAACCCCTCTTTCCCCTGAGGAAGCACTCAGGCGGCAGATTAGGCCTGACCCAACAAGGATACACCCTTGGACCAGAGCACCCAAAAAAGGAATGCAGTCTTGGAGATAGTAATCAGAGGAGGGTTTCACAAGACCCAAGAGCAGACAAAAATCAAAGCCAGTTGATTAAACCCCCCTTATATCACAATCAAACCCTCAAGGGCATCAAAGAAGATAAAATTAAAAAAAAAAAACACTATTGAAACCACAGCAACCTCAAAGATTGAAGGAATATCAGCCCACACAGATGAGAAAACAACAGTGCAAGAACTCTGGCGAATCAAAACTCCAGAGTGTCTTCTTACCTCTAAATGTCTGCACTAGTTTTCCAGCAACGGTTTTTAATCATGCTGAAATAGGTGAAATGTCAGAAATAGAATGCAGAATATGGATAGGAAGAAAAATCATTGACATCTAGGAGAAAGTTGAATCCTAATCCAAGGAATCTAATAAAAACAATAAAATGATACAGGAGATGAAAAACAAAATGACCACTATAAGAGAGATCCAAACTGAGCTGATAAAGTTTAAAAGCTCACTTCAGGAATTTCATGATACAATAATAATTATTAACAGTGGAATTGACCAAGTTGAGAAAAGAATCTCAGAGCTCAAAGAACAGTTCTCCAAAATAACTCAGTTAAATAAAAATAGAGAAAAAAATAATAAAGAAGAATGAATAAAACTTAGAGAAATGTGGGATTATGTAAATAAACCAAATTTATGACTTTTTGGTGTTCCTGTAGGAGAAAGGGGAGAAAGTAAGCAGTTTGGAAAACATATTTTCCAAAATTTCCCCAATCTCATTAGATAGTTCAATATTCAAATCCAGAGAACCCCTGCAAGATACTATACAGGACAATTATTTCCAAGACACACAGTCATTAGATTCTCCAAGGTTGAAATGAAAGTAAACTGTTAAAGGCAGCTAGACAGTAGGGGCAGGTCACCTACACAGGAAACTCCATCAGGCTAACAGCCGATCTAAGAGCAGAAATCCTACAAGCCAGAAGACATTGGGGGGGGGGGGGGGGGGGGGGGGGGGGGGGGCTATATATTCAGCATTCTTAAGGAAAGGAGGTTCCAATGAAGAATTTTATATCCAGCCAAACTAAGTTTCATAAGTGAAAGAGAAATAAGGTCCTTTTCAGACAAGCAAATGCTAAGATAATTTGTTACCATCAGATCTGCCTTATAAAAGGTCCTTCAGGGAGTGCTAAATATGGAGGGAAAAAAAAGACCTTTACCAGCCACCATAAAAACACACTTAAGTGCATAGATCACTGACACTATAAGGCAGTCACACAGTTAATTCTGCCTAATAACCAGCTAGCAACACAATGACAGGATCAAACCTGCACATGTCAATATCAACTTCTAAAGTAAGGAGGCTAAATGCCCCATTTAAAAGGCACAGAATGGCACGTTGGATAAAGATGCAAGACCCAACTGTATGCTGTCTACAAGAGACTCATCTCACATGCAATGACACCCATAGGTTCAAAGTAAAATAATCGAAAAACATCTACCAAGCAAATGAAAAGCAGAAAAAAGCAGGGTTGCAATCCTAATTTCAGATGAAACAGATTTTCAACCAACAAAGATTAAAAAAAAGACAAAGAAGGGTAATGGTAAAGAGTTCAAGTTAACAAGAAGACCTAACTACACTAAATATATATGCACCCAATTGCAGGAGCACCCAGATTCATAAAGCAACTTCTTAGAGATATCAAGGACACTTAGACTCCCACACAATAATAGTGGGAGACTTCAACACCCCACTGACATTATTAGACAGATCATCAAGCAGAAAACTAACAAAGATATTAAGGACTTGAACAAAACACTGGACCAAATAAATCTCATACACATCTACAGAACTCTTCAACCCTCCAACACCAGAATATAAATTCTTCTCATCTGCACATGGACATGCTCTAAAACAGACCACATAATTGACCATAAAAAAATCCTTAGAAAATTCAAAAAAAGTAAAATCATATCAAGCACTCTCAGACCACAGCACCATAAAAATAGAAATTAATACTAAGACCATACAGTTCCATGGAAATTAGAAAACCTGCACCTAAATGACTATTAAGTAAACAATGAAATCAAGGCAGAAATCAAGAAATTATTTGAAACTAATGAGAACAAAGATACAATATACCAGAATCTCTGGGATACACCTAAAGCAGTGTTAAGAGGAAAGTTTACAATGCTAAGCACTCATTCAAACAAGCAGAAAGATCTCAAATTAACAATCTAACATCGCACCTAGAGGAACTAGAGGAACAAGAGCGAACCAACTCCAGAGTGAGCAGAAGACAAAAAATAAACAAAATCAGAGCTGAATTGAAGGAATTTGAGACTCAAGAAGCATAAAAAGATCAGTGAATACAGTATTTGTTTATTTATTGAATACAGAATTCAACTTTATTAGTTTAGTAGTGTACTAGATACTAGTCCAGTAGCTTTATTAGTCTAACAGTCTACTAGCTACACTAATAAAGAAAAAAGAGAGAAGATCTAAATAAACTCAATCAGAAATGACAAAGGGGACATTACCACCAACCCCATAGAAATACAAAAAAATTCAAAAGACTACTATGAACACCTTGATGCACACAAACTAGAAAACCCAGATGAAATAAATAAATTCCTGAGAATATATAACATCTCAAGATTGGACCAGGCAGAAATGGAATTCCTGAACAGATCAATAATAACTTCTAAAATTGATTTAGTAATAAAAACCTACCATCAAGAAAAAGCCCAGGACCATATAGGTTCACAGCAAAATCCTACCAGATATATAAAGAAGAGCTAGTAGTATTCCAGTTGAAACTGTTCCAAAAAATTGAGAAACAGTGACTTCTCCCCAGTTTGTCCTACGAGGTCAGCATCATCCTGATACCAAAACCTGGCAGAGACATAACATAAAAATAAAACTTCAGGCCAATATCCTTGATAAACATGAACAATTCTAGCAAATCGAATCTAGAAGCACGAGAAAAAGCTAATCCACCACAATCAAGTAGGCTTTATCCCTGAGATGCAGGGTTGCTCAATGTATGCAAATCAATAAATGTGATTCACCACATAAAGAGAACTAAAAACAAAAAACCTTACAATTTTTTCAGTAAAAGAAGAAAAGGCTTTTGATAAAATTCAACAGCTTTTCATGTTAAAAACCTTAAAAAAAAAAACTAGTCATTGAAGAAACATACCTCAAAATAATAAGAGCTATTTATGACAAACCCACAGCCAGCATCAAACTTAATGGACAAAAGCTATAAGCTTTCTTCTTGAGAACTAGAACAAGATAAGGACGCACACTCTCACCCCTTCTATTCAACATGGTATTGGCAGTCCTGGCCAGAGCAATCAGGCAAGACAAATAAATAAAAGACATCCAAATAGGAAGAGAGGCATCAAATATCTGTTTGCAGACATGATTCTATACTAGAAAACTCCATAGTCTCTGCCCAAAAGTTTATAGATCTGATAAACAGTTTCAGTAAAGTATCAGGCTACAAGTCTATGCACAAAAATCAGTATCATTTCTTCTTTCTCTTCCTTCCTTCCTTCCTTCCTTCCTTCCTTCCTTCCTTCCTTCCTTCCTTCCTTCCTTCCTTCCTTCCTTTCTTCCCTCCTTCCTTCTTTTTTTGATGGAGTCCCCACTCTGTCACCCAAGCTGGAGTACAGTAGTGCAATCTTGGCTCACTGCAACCTCCACCTCCCAGGATTAAGCGATTCTCCTGCCTCAGCCTCTCGAGTAGCTGGGACTACAGGCGCCTGCCACCACACCTGGCTAATTTTTGTATTTTTAGTAGAGACGGGGTTTCACTATATTGGCCAGGGTTGTCTTGAACTCCTGACCTTGTGATCTGCCCACCTTGGCCTCCCAAATTGCTGGGATTACAGGCTTGAGCCACCATGCCTGGCCAATCAGTAGCATTTCTATACACTAACAACGTCCAAGCTGAAAGCCAAATCAAGAATGCAATCACATAAACAGTAGCAAAAAAGAATAAAATATCTAGGAATATGGCTAAATGAGGAGATAAACAATCTCTACAAAGAGAACTACAAAACTGCTAAAAGAAATGACACAAACAAATGAAAAAATATTCCATCTTATGGATAGGAAGAATCATTATCTTTAAAATGGCCATACTGCCCAAAGCAATTCATAGATTTAATACTATTCCTATCAAACTACCAATGACATTCTTCACTGAATTAGAAATAACTATTTGAAAATTCATATAGAACCAAAGAATTTTAAAAGATCTCACATAGCCTAGACCATTCTCAGCAACAAGAATAAAGCTGAAGCCATCACGCTATCCAACTTCTAACTATTCTACAGGGCTACAGTAATGAAAACAGCATGGTGCTTGTACAAAAACAGACATGTAGACCAATGGAACAGAATAGAGAGCCCAGAAATAATGCCATACACACACAACCATCTGATCATTGACAAAGTTGACAAAAACAAGCAATAGGGAAATGTTTCCTATTCTATAAATGGTGCTGCGATAACTGGCTAGCCATATTCAGAAGATTGAAGTTGGACCCCTTTCTTATACCATATACAAAAATCAACTCAAGGCTGATTAAAGACTTAAATGCAAACTCTAAAATTTAAAAAACTCTGGAAGATAACCTAGGAAATACCATTCTGAACATAGGCCCTGGCAAAGATTTCATGATAAAGATGCTGAAAGTAATGGCAACAGAAACAAAAATGGACAACTCAGGCCTAACTAAAATAAAGAACTTCCACAAAGCAAAAGAAGCCATCAGCAGAGTAAACAAACAACCCACAGAATGGGAGAAAGTATTTGCAAACTATGCATTCAACAAAGGTCTAATAGCCAGGATCTAAAAGAAACTTAAACAAATTAACCAGAAAAAAAACAAACAACCCCCTTAAAAAGTGGACAAAGGACATGAACAGGTATTTTTCACAAGAAGACATACATGTGGCCAATAAGCATAAAAAAATCATATCATCAGTGAAGAGAGATAGTTTGACTTCTTATATTCCTGTATGATTGCCTTTTATTTCTTTCGTTTGCCTGATTGCTCTGGCTATCACTTTCAGTACCATTTTGAATAGGAATGGCGAGAGGGAGCATGTTTGTCTTGTTCCAGTTCTCGAAGGTAAAGCTTTCAGTTTTTACCCACAACATCAGTATGATGTTGGCTGTGAGTTTACCATAGATGATGCTTATTATTTGGAGGTATGTTTCTTTGATACCTAGTTTGTTGATGGTTTTATCATGAAAAGGGATGTTGGATTTTATTGGAAGCTTTCTGTGTGGTTTTTTTTTTTTTTTTTTTTGAGACGGAGTCTCACTCTGTCGCCCAGGCTGGAGTGCAGTGGTGCGATCTTGGCTCACTGCAAGCCCCGCCTCCCGGGTTCACGCCATTCTCCTGCCTCAGCCTCCCGAGTAGCTGGGACTACAGGCGCCCGCCACCACACCAGGATAATTTTTTTTGTGTGTATTTTTTAGTAGAGACGGGGTTTCACGGTGTTAGCCAGGATGGTCTCAATCTCCTGACTTCGTGATCTGCCCGTTTCGGCCTCCCAAAGTGCTGGGATTACAGGCGTGAGCACCGCACCCGGCCACTTTCTGTGTATTTTGAGATGATCATATGGTTTTAGTTTTTAATTCTGTTTTTGTGGTGAATTGCATTTATTTGTTTGCATATGTTGAACCACCTTTGCATCCCAGGGATAAAGCCTACTTGATTGTGGTGGATTAGCTCTTTGATGTGCTGCTAGATTCGGCTTACTAATATTTAGAGGTTTTTTGTTTTGTTTTGTTTTGTTTTGAGACAAAGTCTCACTCTGTTGCTGGAGTGCAGTGGTGTGATCTCAGCTCACTGCAACCTCTGCCTCCCAGGTTCAAACTATCCTCCTACTTCAGCCTCCTGAGTACCTGGGACTACCAGTGTGTGCTACCACACCTGGCTGGTTTGCAAATATCTTGTTGAGAATTTTTGCATCCATGTTCATCAAGGATATTGACCTGAAGTTTTCTTTTTTATGTTATGTCTCTGCCAGGTTTTAGTTTCAGGATGATGCTGGCTTCATAGAATGAGTTAGGGAGACATCCCTCTTCCTCAGTGTTTTTTTTTTGAATAGTTTTAGTAGAAAATTTTTGAATAGTTTTTATACATCTGGTTGAATTTCGCTGCGAATCCATCGGGTCCTGGGCTTTTTCTTGGTAGGTGTTTTTTATTACTGAAACAATTTTGGAACTTGTTACTGGTTTGTTCACAGATACCATTTCTTCTTGGTTCAATCTTGGGAGGTTTTACTTTTCCTGGAGTTTATTCATTTTATCTAGACTTTCTAGTTTGTGGGCATAGAGGTGTTCATCATAGTCGCTGAAGATCTTTTGTATTTCTGTGGGATCAGTTGTTACACAACATTTATCATTTCTGGTTGTGCTTATTTGGATCTTCTCTCTTTTTTTCTTTGTCAATATAGCTTGTGGTCTATCAATTTTGTTTCTCCTTTCAAAAAGCTGAGTTTTGGTTTCATTTACTTTTTGTATGATTGCTGAGTCTCAATTTTATTCAGTTTTGCTCTGATTTAGATATTTCATGTCTTTTGCTAGCTTTGGAGTTAATTTTTCCTCATTTTTCTGACAACTCTAGGCATGACATTAGTTAATTAACTTGAGACTTTTTAACTTTTTGAGCTTATCTCTATAAAATTCCCTCTTAGTACTGCATTTTCTGTATCCTAGAGATTTTAGTATGTTGTCTTTCTGTTTTCATTTATTTGAAATTTTTTTTTTTGATTTCTGCCTTGGTTTCACTTTTTATTCCAAAATCATTCGGGAGCAAGTTGTTTTAACAGCCATGTAACTTTATTGTTTTGAGAATTCTTCTTGGTATTGATTTCTATTTTTATTCCACTGTGGTCAGAATAATTTTAATTTTTTGAATATATTGACACTTGCTTTATGGCCAAGCATGTAGTTAACCCTGAGTTATGTTCTGTGTGCCAATAAGAAGAAAGTATATTCTGTGGTTGATGGGTGGAGTATTCTGTAGATGTCTCTTAGCTTTAACTGATCAAGTGTGGAGTTCAAGTCCGGAATTTGTCAGTTTTCTGCCTTAATGATCCCTGTAATGCTGTCAGTGGGGTGCTGAAATACCACATCAATATTGTGTGGCTTTCTAAGGCTTTTTATAGGTTTAGAGGTATTTATTTTATGAATCTTAATTGCTCCAATATTGGGTGTGTGTATATTTACAATATACGAATTGAACCCTTTACCATTATGTAATTCTTTCTTTTTTTCTGATGTTGATTTAAAGTCTATTTTATATAATGTAAAAATAGCAACCCCTGCTCTTTTTTATTTTCTGTTTGCATGGTAGATCTTTTCCAACACTTCACTTTGAGCCTATGTGTGTTATTACATGTGAGATCAATCTCTTGAAGATAGAAGATGGATAGATCTTGTTTTTTTTTTGTTTTTTTAAATTCAAGTTTCCATTATATGCCATTTATGTGAAGCATTTAGACTATTTATATTCAAGGTTAATATTGATATGTGACTTAGATTGTAAATTTGTTAGCTGGTTGATTTTTAGTTTCTATCTTGTGTTTGTTGTATAGGTTATATGTGGTTTATGTACTCAAGCGTGTTTTTGTGATAGGAGGTATCATTCTTTTGTTTCTGTGTTTAGAACTCCCTTAAGGATCTCTTGTAAGTTTGGTCTAATGGTAACAAATACCCTTAGTGTTTGCTTTACTAGAAAATATTTTATTTCTCATTTGCTTATGAATCTTTATTTGGTGGATATGAAATTATTGGTTGGAATTTCTTTAAGAATACTGAAAATAGCTCCTTAATATTCTCACTTATATTATCTTATTAGTCAATTAATTATTAAGAGACATGTTAAAATATTTACCCTGTTTGCAAGCTTCTAAATTTCTTCTAAAAAATGTCTTTTTACTTTATATATATTGAGGCTCTTTTATTATATGCATACAAAATTTAGGTACTAGTAAATATACTGGTAAATCAAACTCTTAAAAAAATTTGTTAGTGGTTGTCTTTATATCACTAAATTATTGGCTTAAAGTGTAAGACTATTATTAAATTCTATTATTAAACAGTATTACATTATATTTTTAAAGTAAAATGTATCTGATATTTATTTTTCTATTCTCTTCTTTACAACCTTTATGTGTTCTTATATTTTAGAATAATTTGTTTTAGGCAGCACATAGTTAGATTGGTTTAAACAAGTTTGATATTCTGTCTTTTAACCAGAAAGTTTAATCTGTTCATAATTGCTATGATTGTATGTTTTATGTGTGTATATTTGTGTATGTGTGAAATATTTCTAAATATTTTTTGTTTTCTCTATAGCCCTTATTTCATATTTCTTTTCTTTGTGTTTATTGAATTTTTATATTCCATTTTGCCCCTCTACTGTTTGATAAGCCACAAACTAGTTCCATTCTTTAAGTAATTTCTACGTATATGTGTTTATAATATGCCAATTTATTATTTTTCTTATATCTCAAAACTTGCTTTAAGATCATTTTCTTCTACCTGAAGCATATCTTGCAAAAGTTACTTAGATGTTAGTCATTTGTGTCAACTCTGTTGTTTTTTGTTGTAATATGGATGTCTTTATTCTACTCTCTTTATTCAATGATTAACTGGGATTCTCTCAGAACATTGAAAGCATAATTTTCCTGCTTTTATCACAATTGTTATTAAAAAGTCAGGGCTGAGTCTGTTCTTTGTTTACAGACTATCTTTTTATCCTGGGAGATTTTAATATCTTCTTTTCATTTTTTGTGTTTTGCAATTTTACCAGATATATTGTCTTTTTTATCCTTCTTAGGATTCATTAAGCATCTCAAAGCTCAGGGCTTGTTGTTGTTTTTATTTTCCATCTTTTCTAGACATTTTTAATCTTTTTTTCATTAAATATTTTTTTTTTTTGGTCGTGGAAAAACTTTGGCTTTAATCAACTATTTGATAGTGCTTCTCATTATTTCCTCCATCTCCTTATTTAATCTTTCCCATCTCACATCTCTTAATCTCTGCAAAAATTGTGATACTTTCTCTAGATCTATTTTATACTTCACCAACTATTTTAGAATTACCATAGAATCTACTATTTAAATAATCCATTGATTTACAAAATTTTAATAATAAAATGTTTCTTTTCTATAATCATTTTTAGAGTGATTTTCAAAGCTATCATTCCTTATTCATGTTTTCAATGCCCAGTTTAACTATTTAAACTATTTATTATTTACATTTTATATATATATATTCTAATAAGCAAGACTCTTGGAGGTAAAATTATGCTGTTTATTATTTTTGCTATCAAGTATGGTGGTTTGTTTCGTTGGTTTTGAGATTTGGGACTGGGAAGCCTTTCTTTGATTTAATGTCCCCTGTGAGTTATAATTCAAGTTCAGCCTCACCGCCAGTGAGAGGTCAGCCTGGCTGGTTTCCTTTATTAGTCACTTGTGAAATAAGGACATAAAGAAGATCAAGCTTTATTTATTTTATTTCAGAGACAACGGTAGAGTTTGTTCCTCTATTGTTTCATAAGCCATGCACTAGTTCCATTCTTTGGGTTGTTTCTAAATATATGCATATTTTACTAAAAGTATAAGGTCAATTAATGTCTCTGAACTGTAAGTTAACATATTAACTATTCTTAATCTTCTAACTTAGCAATTATTCCTTTTCTAATCTTTTAGAGCTATTATGTTTTATAACCCAAATTAGACATCATTGTTACTATTTTGTAATCCAGTTGATTATTCATATCTCAAAACCTTAAGATTGTTTTCTATTATCTGAAACATATCTTTCAGTATTTAGTTTAAACTTCCAGTCCTATAATACCAAAAGTATATTTCCCCCTTGAGCATGCTTTTAAGATTATAAATTTATGTTGCTACTGGGACCAGAAGGCTGCCTCATGATTCAAATGTGGTGCATTTGTCTTTTTTTCTGACCTTCCAGATGCAGCTGCACGAAGAGTGTCAGTACCATTGCTTTTGGCTATGAGTAGAAATGACACTAGCTGTAATTAAATCCCTATCATTTTAGAAATGGACAATCCTAAATTGCCACTTTTGTTTTCCCAAGCAAGAGTTTCCTCCTATGAGTGCCTTGCTTCACTAACATATCTAAATGTCTCTGTGTTTTCTAGTGCCCATTTGCTCAAGCCACTATCTGCTCTTCCTTGGATTATGACAGAAGCCCCTTAACTGATGTCTTCAATCCTCTCAGACCTTTTCAGATCTGTTCTTATTACAACAACTTCAAAAACTCAGGTACCAAACCAGTTCTTCAAGAATTCTAATTTTATTTAAAAGAAAACTAAAACGAAGGAGAGTCTGAAGAATTGACAAGTTATTTATTTAGCCATACAGTATTCTCAGTCTAAAAGGAAGGTACTGGGATAGGAAAAAGAGAAAAAAAAAAAGAAAGAAAAAACAAGATTGACGTGAATCAGACAGAAAGAGAAGACGACTATGGGTTGCAGGATGGAGGAGTGAGAAGATCATAGGGCAGCTGAGGGTGCTATGGAGATAACACTGTCCGTTTTTACCAATTTTTCTTTTGAGCAGGCCACAGGAACTGCCCTCAGTAATAGAGTGGAAATCACAGGGTGAAAGAGAGGAAAAGAGGAATGCCTTTCTTGCTTTTAAAAAGCTCAGGTATAATAAATCATATGCAACGTGACAGTGGATCCCATTAGACCTTCTTGGGCACAGGCTAATGGGGTTTGGACAGGGTCCAGTGGCAATCCACAAACCCACAAACCTCCCAGGCTGTGCTGTTTGCTTGAGTGTGAGCTGTCTGCAAGAGGGCAGGGGTATGTCTGGAATAGTTGAGCTGTTGTTTGGGGGCTGAACTGGCTTCTACTCAGGAAATGTTGGGAGAAAAACAGGTGAGAAAAAGTAAGAAGAGGAAATATACATGTATTGCCTAAAAGAAGAAACAGGACTAAGGGCCTGACTCAATCTTACTCCCCCTATGTCAAAGTCCATTTCCAAGAAATATATGACTATCAGAACCTACTAAACAGGTGTAAAATAAAATATTCTGCCACACCTAGCTGCCATTCCCAACAGTCTAGACTAGGAGAGTGTCCAGATGAGTGATAAGAACATAGATGTGAGGGAAAGAAAGAATAAAGTAGAAAGATAAATGCATTATTTTGTATCTCCAAGTTGTTCTCTTCTAACTGGGAGTGGTGCAATAAAGACTTTCAATGCACCTCAGCCCAATGCAGTACATATTTATCAAACTCAGCATTATTCCTAATATTACCTAAAGGTAAATCAACAGAACCATAGCGAATTCCCTGAACAAAATGGGTGTGTGTTCGTGTGCGTGCGTGTGTGTGTGTGTATTTGGGGGGAGAGCTAATCCAACATTCGTCACCCTTCCTTTTTCTTAAGCTTGCCATTAATGTAAATCATGCCTTACCTAAATGAGAGACATTTTGTAGTTGCATTACTTGGGTTCCAAATTCTGACTCAGAGGCACTGAGAGGTTAACTAGCACAACTGGCAAGTACATTTTCCTCTACGTGAAATGTGAGAATTTAGTTTGTAAATATAAGTGCTTAGAACAATTACTGGCACTTTTTAAATGTTTGCTATAATGATCATATCCCCACTAAATGAAGTAAATCTACTTCCAAGTTCACCAAAGTTCTTAAGATGTGCAATACAAATGTTTTGGTAGCTCCTTCTTCCTCCCACAGTAGAACAAAGACTCTGAGATTATGCAGTCCAGGTGAGAATGACCAAGGAGGCCCATGACCGTAATTACTAAGCACACAGAGATGCTGCCTCTAATACAAATTTACTACGTGGATCCTTCCTACAGCTTTCAAGAATATAGGCCTGGCGCAGTGGCTCATGCCTGTAATCCTAGCACTTTGGGAGGCCGAGGCGGGCGGATCACAAGGTCATGAGATCGAGACCACGGTGAAACCCCGTCTCTACTAAAAATACAAAAAATTAGCCCGGCGAGGTGGCGGGCGCCTGTAGTTCCAGCTACTCAGGAGGCTGAGGCAGGAGAATGGCGGCAACCTGGGAGGCGGAGCTTGCAGTGAGCCGAGATTGCGCCACTGCACTCCAGCCTGAATGACAGAGCGAGACTCTGCCTTAAAAAAAAAAAAAAAAAAAAAAAAAAAAGAATGTGATACCTAGTGCCCATCCTCCACAAGCTCCAGAGAACCATACACAATCTGAGGTCCAGGTACTGCCTGGCACAGTGTGCAAAGGAAGTACATATCTTTTCCACATTACAGTTCTCCCTTTATCTCACAGTACAAGTTTCTATCCCTTTGCCTTCCGGGAGCACCCATCTTAATCCTCTTCATAGCCCTAGGATTAAATCAACAAGGTTCTGTTAACATCCCCATGAGTTTATGAAAAGCACAGTCCTCAACAGCCCACAGTTATTCTGTTGAGATATTTATGTGTATATCTTCAGTCCATAGCAGCAAAATGTCACTAGCTAATTAATCTTAATGCCACTAAAAGTGGGAAAACTAAATAATATTTTACTCCAGATGACATCGCAAAGAGTAAACGGAAATATGGTTGCCAAAATATCATTTGGGTGTTTGAGGACTGATGTGACACAAAGGTAATGGGAACCCAAGTGTTGCCCTTACAGAAAGGGGAGTCCAACTTGGATGTGATGAGTTTTAACACAGGAGGCCTGCCTTAGTACAATAGCATGCAAATCTACAGCAGTGAAGAAAGACCCGTGGTGACCCATGTTACTTTTATCAATCATGTATCTATTCAATCCCTGTTCTGCTTTCCTTTCCAAATTGCGTTTCGATCAGATGTGTGGGCAAAACTCAATACTTGAGGGGTATTTTCCTTCTTAGTGTTTGTCTCCAAAGTCTCTATCAATAGATAATGAAGCAACAGACAACAATGCGTGGAAATGCAGGTGTCTCCATTTTAATAGGAGAATCACTTAGCTGCAGCCAAGAGAGTTATTCGAAAACCCAGGTGAGAATGCAGCTGTCAGAGCTGGGAACACAAATCTATCTCGAGAAGACTTTTATTTGCATCTGAGCAAAATCTCTATCTGTGAAAGAGCTGCCTGACTTGCTTCCAGGCCATTGTGAATATTTTGGTGGGAAAGCCTGCTTTCAATTCGGGATTGAAACATGCCTATTCTTATATCCCCTCTCCTGACACCTGCCTAGGATTCACTGAGAGAGAATTACTAAAAAAAGAGTGATGGCCAAAGACCATGCAGGCTTTGTTGCTATGGTAAAGTGGTCTTTGCTTTCTGCTCCAGATGTGGGCAAGAAAATACAAAGAAGTTTAAGAAGATTTAGTTTAAATAGAACTGGATTGATTCCAAATGGCTTAATGTTTGCACAAGAGAATCCCAATTCAGACCTAAAACATAATCACTGCTTGAGTTCTTTGCCTTCCTATTAGCTATTAGATTCTGCTAATTATACTCTAAAGTGTGAGGAGTGTTTGCTTGTTTCTTGAATCAAAGCACCAGTCTTTCCTAAAATGCATTGCCAACTTATAGCCATTTTCAAACTATTCAAGTGAGTCAATGGAATCTCTCTCCAGAGACAGTATTGCTAAGTGGTTGTGAACATAACCTTTGGGCTAGAAAGAGCTGAATTTGACTAAAAAATCTCTACTGACTTTGTGTAAATTATTTAACTCCCCATTGCCTCAAAAGTGAGGATGAGAAGTGAATCTTAAGAACTAAATGTTATAATGGATAAAAAGTGCCTAGTATACAGCCTGGTACATGTTGAAGAACTGCAGGATAATCATCATTATCTATGTGTTGTTGCTTAATTCTAGTAAATATGTGATAAGTATTTGACATAGTACACATATGATCCATTCTGAATTGCTAGACTGATCCCCCAGCCAGGAAATGAAGGCATGAAGTCTTTATTTATTTATGTCTACTATAGTCAGTTACACGGCTAGAATTTGTATCACAAACCCCTTTGAAAAGAAAATATAATTAAAATCATTGATTCCCTTCCCCCCAAAGAAAAAACACAAATTATAAAAATAGTACCAAGGTACAACAATCCCCTTAGCAGTATTATTCACAATAACCAAAGGGTAGAAACAACCCAAATGTTCATTGCCAGATGCATGGATAAACAAAATGTAAATACATACAATGGAATCAAAAATCATTCCATAAAAGGAAGGAAATTCTGACACATACCACAACATTGATGAACCCAGAAGGCATTATGCTGCATGAAACAACCAGACACCAGAAGACAAATACTGTATGGCTCTACTTAGAGTAGTCAAAACTCTACCTAGAGTAGTCAAATTCTTAGAGGTAGAAGTAGAATAGTGCCAAGAGCTGGGGCAGTGGGAAATTTTGGATTATTGTCTAATAAGTTCAGAATTTCAGTTTGAAATGCTAAAAATATCCTGGAGATGGATAATCATCATGATTCCATAATAATATGAATATGCTAAATGCTACTGAGTTGTATACTTAAAATGATAAAAATGGAAAATTTTATGTTAGGTATATTTTTCCACATTAAAAAAATAGTGCCAGAGATTTCTGGTTTAGTAAGTTTAGAAGAAGGCTTATGTTTTTTGATTTTGTTTTCTTATTTACATACCATAAGATTTACCCATTTTGAGAGAAGGATTAGTTCAGTTTTAGTGAATTTATAGTTATACAATTATCCCCTGATATGGTTTGGCTCTGTCCCCACCCAAATCTCATCTTGAATTCCCAAGTGTTGTGGGAGGGACCTGGTGGGAGGTAATTCAGTCGTGGGGTCAGATCTTTCCTGTGCTGTTCTCATGATAGTGAATAAGTCTCATGAGACCTGATGATTATATAAGGGGGAGTTTTCCTGCACAAGCTCTCCTCTTTTGTCTGTCACCATGTGAGAAGCGTCTTTCACCTTCTGCCATGATGGTGAGGCTTCCCCAGCCACGTGGAACTGTAAGTCCAATTAAACCTCTTTCTTTTGTAAATTGCCCAATCTTGGGTATGTCTTTATCAGCAGCATGAAAATGGACTAATATAGCAAATTGGTACCAGTAGAGTGGGGTGCTGCTGAAAAGATACCCAAAAATGTGGAAGCAACTTTGGAACTGGGTAACAGGCAGAGGTTGGAACAGTCTGGAGGGTTCGGGAGACAGGAAAATATGGGAAAGTTTGTAACTACCTAGAGACTTGTTGAATGGCTTTGACCAAAATGCTGATAATGATATGGACAATGAAATCTAGGCAGAGGTGGTCTCAGATGGAGATGAAGAACTTTTTGGGAACTGGAGCAAAGGTGACTTATGTTTTAGCAAAGAGACTGATGGCATTTTGCTCCTGCTCTAGAGATTTGTGGAACTTTGAACTTGAGAGAGATTATTTAGAGTATGTGGTGGAAGAAATTTGTAAACAACAAAGTATTCAAGAGGTGACTTGGGTGCTATTAAAGGTCTTCAGTTTTATAAGGGAAGCAGAGCATAAAAGTTAAAAAAATTGCATCTTGACAATGTGATAGAAAAGAAAAACCCATTTTATGAGGAGAAATTCAAGCCAGCTGCAGAAATTTCCATAAGTGACGAGAAGCTGAATGTTAATCACCAAGACAATGGGGAAAGTGTCTCCAGGGCATGTAGAGGTCTTCACAGCAGCCCCTCCCATCACAGGCTCAGTAGCCTAAGAGAAAATGGCTTCATGGGCGAGGCCCAGAGTCCCTGTGCTATGTGCAGCCCATTGTCTTGGTGCCCTATGTCTCAGTCACTCTAGCTATGGCTGAAATGGCCCAATGTAGAGCTCAGGTTGTGGCTTCACAGGGTGCAAGCCCCAAGCCTTGGCAGCTTCCACATGGTGTTGAGCCTGCGAGTGTGCAGAAGTCAATAATTCGGGTTTAAGAACCTTCGCTTATATTTCAGAACATGTATGGAAATGCCTGGAAGCCCAGGCAAGTTTGCTGCAGGGGTGGAGTTCTCATGGAGAACCTGTGCTAGGGCAGTGTGGAAGGGAAATGTGGGACTGGAGCCTCCTCACAGATTCCCTACTGGGGCACTGCCTAGTGGAGCTGTGAGAAGAGGGCCACTGTACTCCAGATCCTAGAATGGTAGATCCACTGACATCTTGCACCATGTACCTGGAAAAGCCGCAGACATGCAACACTAGCTTGTGAAAGCAGCCAGAAGGGGGGCTATATCCTGCAAACCCACAGGGGCAGAGCTGCCGAAGGCCATGGGAGCCCACCTCTTGTATCAGCGTGACCTGGATGTGAGACATGGAGTCAAAGGAGATCATTTTGGAGTTTTAAGATTTGACTGCCCTGCTGGGTTCCAGACTTGCATGGGACCTGTAACCCCTTTGTTTTGGCCAGTTTCTCCCATTTGGAATGGGTGTATTTACCCAATGCCTGTACTCCCATTGCATCTAGGAAGTAACTAACTTGCTTTTGATTTTACAGGCTCATAGGCAGAAGGGACTTGCCTTGTCTTGGAAGAGACCTTAGACTGTGGACTTTTGAGCTCATGCTGAAGTGAGTTAAGATTTTGGGGGTCTGTTGGGAAGTCATGATTGGTTTTGAAATGTGAGGACATGAGATTTGAGAGGGGCCAGGGGCAGAATGATATGGTTTAGCTGTGTCGCCACTCAAATCTCATCTTGAATTCCCACATGTCGTGGGAGGCACCTGGTGGGAGGTAATTGAATCATTGGGTCAGATCTTTCCTGTGCTATTCTCATGATAGTGAGTAAGTCTCATGAGATCTGATGGTTATTATAAGGGGGAATTTTCCTGCACAAGCTCTCTTCTCTTGTCTGCTGCCATGTGAGACGAGCATTTCACCTTCTGCCATGATCGTGAGGGTTCCCCAGTCACATGGAACTGTAAGTCCAATTAAACCTCTTTCTTTTGTAAATTGCCCAGTCTCAGGTATGCCTTTATCAGCAGGATGAAAGTGGTCTAATACATCCCATAATCTAATTTTATAATATTTTCATCACCACAAAAGAGTTACCTGTGTTCACTTGCAGTTAATTAATGTCCTTACTCCTGACTCCCGCCCTTCTAGTTCTACAAATTTCATAAAATTTCATAAAAATAAATTTCATAAAAATAAAATCATACAACATACAGTACATTGTGTCTGGTTTCTTTAATTTAGGATTTTAAAAAAGTATTTATCAATGTTGTTGCATATATCAGGATTTTATTTCTTTATGTTTCTCAATAGCATTCCATTGTATGCATATACTGCAAATCGTTTATGCATTCACCAGTTTGACACTGGGGTTGTTTCCAGGGTTTGGCTATTATGAATAAAGTTTCTGTGAACATTCATGAATAAGCATATGTGTAGACATAAAATTTAAAATTTAATTTCTCTTGCATGATACAGGAGTGCAATGGCTGGGTTATATGAGAAGTGTGTGTTTAACTGTGTAAGAAACTGCCAAATTGTTTTCCAAATTCTCTGTACCATTTTACATCTCCATCCACAGTGTAAGCAAGATCTTGCTTTTGAGGTTATTCCGTTTTGTTTGTTTTCATTTGAAGCTCCACAGGCATCTGATGAACAGCTGTGTATGTCAGTTTGAAGCCAGTTGATTAGGGTATTTAACTGTTAACTAAAATTTTGTGGGATAAGTGTAACCACTGATATAGAAATTCTTGTTCCTCTTTCTGTCTTTTTTACAGAAAGTAACTGAGAAATTTTACAATCAATTCTACCAGTCTTTCTTTTTAAAAAATTTTTATTTTAAGTTCAAGGGTACATGTGCAGGTTTGTTGTATAGGTAAGCCTATATCGTGGAGGTTTGAGGTATAGATTTTTTTCATCACCTGGGTGTTAAGACTAGTACCCATTAGTTATTTTTCTTGATTTTCTCCCTCCTCCCACCCTCCACTTTCAGGTAGGCTCCAGTGTCTGTTTTTCCCCTCTATGTGTCTATGAGTTCTTATCATTTAGTTCCCACTTCCAAGGGAGAACATATGGTATTTGGTTCTCTGTTCTTGCATTAGTTTGCTAAGGATAATGGCCTCCAGCTCCATCCATGTTCCTGCAAAGGGCATAATTCTGTTCTTCTTTATGGCTGCATAGTGTTCCATGGTGTATATATACCACATTTTCTTTATCCAATCTACCATTGATAGGCATTTAGGTTAATTCCATGTCTTGGCTATTGTGAACAGTATTGCAATGAACATATGCATGCATGTGTCTTTATGGTAGAATAGTTTATATTCCTTTGGGCATATACCCAGTTATGTGATGCTGGGTTGAATGGCAGTTCTGCTTTGTAGCTCTTTGAGGAATCACCACACTGTTTTCCTCAATGGTTGAACTAATTTACACTCTCACCAACAGTGTATAAGTATTTTTTTTTTCCTACAACCTCCCTAGCATCTGTTACTTTTTGACTTTTTAATAACAGCCATTCTGACTGGTGTGAGATATTATTTCATTTTGGTTTTGGTTTGCATTTCTCTAATGATCAGTGATGTTGAGCTGTTTTTCATATGTTGCTTGGCCACATGTATATCTTCTTTTGAAAAGTTTCTGTTCATGTCTTTTGCCAACCTTTTAATGGGGTTGTTTTCTTGTAAATTTGCTTAAGTTCATTATAGATGCTGGATGTTAGATCTTTGTTGGATGCATAGTTTGCAAAATGTTTCTCCCATTCTGTAGGTTGTCTGTTTACTCTTCTTTTGCTGTGTGGAAGCTCTTTAGTTTAATGAGAGCCCCTTTGCCAATTTTGCTTTTGTTGTAATTGCTTTTGGCACCTTTGTCATGAAATCTTTGCCAGTTTCTATGTCTAGAATGGTACTGTCTAGGTTGTCTCTCAAAGTTTTTATAGCTTTGGGTTTTATATTCAAGTCTTTAATTCATCTTGTTTATGTTTGTACATGCTGTAAAGAAGGGGTCAAGTTTCAGTCTTCTGAATATGTCTAGCCAGTTATTCCAGCACCATTTATTAAATAGGAAGCCTTTCCCCGTTGCTTGCTTTTGTCAACTTTGCTAAAGATTGGATGGTTGTAGATGTGCAGCCTTATTTCTGAGTTATCTACTCTGTTCCATTGGTCTATATGTCTGTTTTCGTACCAGTATGTTGCTGTTTTGGTTACTGTAGTCCTGTAGAATAGTTTGAAATCAGATAACGTGATGCCTTCAGCTTTGTTCTTTTTGCTGAGAATTGCCTTGGCTATGTAGGTTCTTTTTTGGTTCCATATGAATTTTAAAACATTGTTTTTCTAATTAAGTGAAGAATGCCATTGGTAGTTTGATAAGGATAGTATTAAATTTATAAATTGCTTTGGGCAGTATGGCCATTTTAAATATATTGATTCTTCCTATCCATGAGCATAAAATATTTTCCCACTTGTTTATATCATTTATTTTAGGACTTTCATAGTTCCCATTGTAGAGATATTTCACCTCCTTGTTTAGTTATATTCCTAGATATTTTATTCTCTTTGTGGCTACAGTTTATGTGATTGTGTTCTTGGTTTGGCTTTCAGCTTGGACATTACTGGTGTATAGAAATGCTACTGATTTTTGTACATTGATTTTGTATCCTGAGACTTTGCTTGTTAAGTTGTTTATCAGGTTAAGGAGTTTCTGGATCAACACTATGGCGTTTTGTAGACATGGAATCATGTCATCTTCAAATAGGGTTAATTTGACTTTCTCTCTCCCTATTTGGATGCCCTTTATTTCTTTCTCTTGCCTAATTGCTCTGGCCAGGACTTTCAATACTATGTTAAATACGAGTGGTAAGAGTGGGCAGCCTTATCTTGTTCTGGTTTTCGAGGGGAATACTTCAAGTTTTTTCCCATTCCCATTCAGAATGATGTTGGCTATGGGTTTGTCATAGATGGCTCTTATTATTTTGATGTATGTTCCTTCAATACGCAGTTTATTGAGAGTTTTTAACATGAAAGGGTATTGAATTTTATCAAAAGTCTTTTCTGCATCTATTGAGATAATCATGTAGTTTTTGTCTTTAGTTCCTTTAATGTGACAAATCACATTTATTGATTTGCGTATGTTGAACCAACCTTGGATTTCAGGGATAAAACCAACTTGATCATGGTGGAGTAGTTTTTTCATTTTCTGCTGGATTCAGTTTGCTAGTATATTGTAGAGGATTTTTGTGTCAATGTTCATCAAGGATATTGGCTTGATGTTTTCTTTTTTATGTTGTGTCTCTGCCAAATTTTGGCATCTGGCCTTATAGAATAAGTTAGGGAGAGTCCCTCCTTCTCAATTTTTTGAAATAGTTTCATTAGGAAACTACCAGATCTTCTTTGTACCTCTGGTAGAATTTGGCTGTGAATTCATCTGATCCTGGGCTTTTTTTGATTGGTAGAATGTTTATTACCAATAAACATTGCTAACTGTTCAGAGCTCATTATTTGTCTATTCAGGGATTCAATTTCTTCCTGCCTCAGTTTGGGGAGGGTGTATAAGTTCAGGAATATATCTGTTATTTCTAAATTTTCTAGTTTGCGTGCATATAGGTATTCACAGTATTCTCTGATAGTTATTTGTATTTCTGTGTGCTTGGTAATATCCCACTTTTTCATTTCTAATGGATCTTCTGTCTTTTCTTTTTAGTCTAGCTAGTGGTCTATCTATTTCTGTCTTTCTTTATCCTCACATTTTAAGCCCTCTGTTATGCCAGATCTTTGGGATCTACAAGTGTGGAGTACACTAACTCATAACAAGATGTTTAACAGCTAATGCACTGCTTTTTTCAGGATCATCTCTACATCCACAGGTAGAATTGTAGAAGAGGTAGGAACATTAGGTCTCCAGTCAATCTGTCTGGTTTTTGATTCCTGGCTCTACTACTAACCATCTGTGTACCTTAGGATATATTATTTAACTTCTCTGTGTAACATCCTTTTTAAAATCTTAAAATAGACATGATGATAGTTCTTATCTCATAAAATTGTCATGTAATTAATAGAGAGAATACATATAAAGTACTTAGAAAAGTGCCTCACATATCACATATACTATATTAAAAATAAGAGTGGAAAACTTTTAATAATGCTTCTACTTTTTGTATAGACAGTCTCTCTCTGTTGCCCAGACTGGGGTGCAGTGGCATGATCATGGCTCACTGCAGCCTCAAACTCCTGGGCTCAAGTGGTCATCCTGCCTCAGCCTTCCAAAGTGCTGAGATTACAGGTATGAGCCACCACACCTGGCCTAATGATAATGCTTAATCCAAAGGAATGATTGCTAAAATTCCTGGATGTAGTTGGAGAGATCCAGTTTAGTTAATCTCCTACATGTGAGTCCCTTTAGGGAATACGAAAGTGATTAAAATGTAGTTCTAGAACCAAAGAAACAAACTTGTATGTGTGTGGATAATGTGAAGGGTAGAGGGAAACTTAAATACACAAATACTAGGATGAAGATCAGAATGCAAGCTTCTTTGGTTCTCTAATTCATTTCTTCTCTCACCTTATCAGTACCCATAACATCAGTCCTTCATCCTTCTTTGTTCCTGCCACCCTGTCCCCAATACACACACACACACACACACACACACACGCACACACACACCCACCCCACAATATGGGATTTTACAATCTAACACCTACACATTGAGAAGATTGCAGTAGAATGAATTCAGCATAAGTAAAGCAAGATTTGAATGATGAACATTTAAAATAACATTTAAATGAGAATGTTAACTTAGATAAGGGCACTTTGAGCTTCATTTCACAGAATAAGACCTGCCGCATGTGAATGTTCATGTAGAATGATAGGGAAAGCTGGGGATGGCCATTGCTCTCCCCCTACCCCATCTGCAAATGCTCACTGCAATGCATGTAGGAAGGACTCCAGAGAGCAGAGCAGACCGGTGTGTTATGGAAACAGTTTTCGTTGCTTTACTCCAAGCAGAAGTCACAAAAATTTAGGGATTTTAGACATTGGAAAGTGGAACCCTCTTCCTTTACAAATGAAAAAACTAAGTCTAGGGAAGTAAAATGGCAATATCAAAGAGTTATATTCAGGGAACTAGGACTGGAACCCTGAAAAGTTCTTTTCCCACAAACCTGTGCCAGGTCCACTGATCTTAGCCTCTTTAAACCAGAAGGAATGACCATGTGAAAGGAAACAAGCAGCTGCTATTTTCTTAAATGCCACAGGGACCTTCATACATCAACCTGACACTTGTATTACATCAGCTCGCAAGCGCGCTAAGAGTAAAAGCCGCACTTTCTAGACGCACTTTCATTTACGGACAAGCTCTCTTCTCCACTGAAACCTGATGCTGAGATTGCATCCTGATAGGACTGTGGAGCCCTCTTCAGCACACACTGCAACAGTTAAGCCGGTGTTGACCTCTGACCTGCCTTCAATCCACCCTCCTTTGAGGGGGACCTGGCAAAACGCCCCTTCCCCCTCACTGTTCCATCCTCTTTCTCCCCACCTCCAGTGCCGGAGGCTCCTGGCATGGAGAAGTTTATGACTAGGTCAACAGCAGTAAATATGTCAGCTTCTCTCAGGCCCAGCCTCATTCAAGTTCTTCTGGGATTTGTACCTGAGTGTTTCTTGGTTAATGGCTTCTGTGAGAAGCCAAGTGTGACCCAGTGACAGGGAGAGAAAAAAGACTCAAGGCTTGCCTTGAAACTTTTCTCCAAATTAGGCATTACATGGACATAAAAATGCAAGGATGCATGGCCTGAAAAGATAAACATATTTGTCCAAACACTGAGGCAGAATATTTGACAGTAGGAATGTCAAGGAATGTCTAGACTTCCAGTGGCTCTACAATGATATCTTAGATCTATCTTTCTCCCACATGATGATCAATTTGGGGGTACATTCTTTCTAGACCAGAACTGGGCCCACAACACTATACAGCTCTTTGTCAACACATTTAATACATATGAAGGGGCTATATTTAGTTACCATTTATGAAGTGTACAAAATGTGCCAGACACTCTTCCAAATCCTGTACCTGGAGTCCCATGTATTCTTTACAATAGCCTAGGATATGGGCAGCATTGCTATCACCTCTATTCCACAGATGAGGTTCTGATGCTAGATAGTAAGTGATAGGGAAGAGTGTGGGCCCAGGAAACCTGGTTCCTGATCTGTGCTCTTGACCACAGCAGTGTCTCACTGCTGTCTGGGAGAAGCCTTGGATGCTACTAGTACCCCTTCATTTTCTGTAACGAGTGCATCTTATTTTGTTGGCTTTCTCTCTTTCTCTTTCTTTTTGCTAAACTATCTCTAACATAATTTTTCCATTCATCTTTATTTTATGTTTTCTTGTTTCTAGCTTATCACTACCAGTGATATCAATAAGGATAGGTTAATCTTGGACTTACAGGTGACTGATCCCTGACTGGGTGCAATTTTTGGATCTTTTAAAAATACCATATTGTTATATGCTTCTATATCCTACTTTTCATATATTTCTTCATTTATTTCTGTCCTTCCTTCTTTTCTTCCTTCCCTCCCTCCTTTCCTTTTTCCTTTCATTCATCAAACGATCAAGTTAGACAATATACCAAACTATAAATTTGATTAGTGGTTCTTACCTGGGGCCAATTTTATCATTCCCTACCCTTGCAGGGAACGTTTGGAAATACCTGAAGACATTTTTGATTGTCACTACTGGGGAAAGTTAAGAATATCCTGCTAACATTTAGGGGGTAGAGGTCAGAGGGGCTTCGAAGCATCATGTAATGTGCAGAATACCCCTCCAAAAACAAAGAATTATTGGCCCAAGATGCCAATATCATCATTGCTGAGAAATCCTTAACTAGATGTAGAATAATCAAAGATGCCAAAAAGAGTTCCTTGTCTAGTGGAGGGGGGAACTAAACAAAAACTGAAAATAATATGTAAAGTTGGGTGCCTTGAATATAATCTGTGTAAGTTACAGGGATGGCACAAGGGACACATATAGGAAACTTGTATGAAAGTATAAAGGAGATTTCCAAAGAAGGCTTCACAGGGGACATAACTGTAAAATTGGGTACTAAAAGCTTAATAGAATTTTTCTGTGGTGATAGAAACAAGAGCTCTGGCAATGAAAAGAATGGTGAGAAAAGTACAGTTTATTTTGGGAAACACTCAATAATTTGCATTGCTGGAGAAGAGATTATGAGACATTAGGTACCACACTAGGAATTTGCCCTTTATTTTACAGACAGCAGAGTCATTGAAAGGATGAAGGTAGCAAAACAGCAGCATCAGAATGGTTTCTTTGTGGAACCATTACATTCCACAGTACAGACTTCAGCTCATGAGAAGAAGAGACAGTGCAACAGTAGAGAGAAAGCTATGGTTAGACTCCAGAAAAATGGTACTGGTGACATGAACAATGGCAGGAGGATTTGGGATGGAGGAAGGGAGTGAAAATCAGAAACATTTGATGGGTAGACTCAACAAGACTGAATCACTAACTTGTAGGTGGTGAGAGAGAATAGTTGAGAAAAGTTCCTAGGTTCTGGCTTGGGCAACTGTACAGAAACCATGAAATGCAATACAAGAGAGAATCTGGGTCTTATTGGGGTGTTGGTTGAGGACACCATCGAGGTTTTTAAACAAGCATGTTGAGTCTGTGGAAACTATAAGTCTAAGAAATGGAGACATCCATAAAGTTGTTGGATGAATCTGGAGCTCAAGGGAAAGGTCTGGGTTGCATAGGCAGCTGGAGAATAGGTAGAAATGGGCTTTGTAGGGAAAGTTGGCAATTCACTATACAATGTTGAAGGAAGGAAGACAAAAGGAGATCAAGCCTAGGTGGTGTTTATAGCAAAGGCCGTCCATTCTGATGGGCACGCCCTAATTGCTGGGGTTTTCAGAAAGTAAAGGATATTTCATGCAGGCTGGGAGAGAGAATGAAGGGTCTGATTATGGATGACAGTCAAATGACAAGTGCTAGACTCATAACTCAAGCCTAGGCAAGCAGATTAGTTTGAGCTAGAACTCTGGGCTGAGCAGGAAACAGAGCAGATCAACAATAACCCGAAATAGAAGTTCAGGCTAGACGAAAGTGCTAGGGGTTCACTGTCCACATAGAGAGTGGGTCTCCAGCAATGATACCACACCTGCAGCCACCAGCTGGGAGGGGAGAGGGTATTTCCTGCTTTCTTGTTGAGTGGCTCAGATACTGCTTAGAGCTACATCTCTAAGTAAGTACAGGGCTCAGGGAGAGCAATTAAGTGGGTCTGGAAAGATAGAGCTGGCACGTGCCACCTAGCTAAGTCACGTGGAACCTGAGTTGAAACCTGTACCAGATTTGTCCTTTTAAGAAAGTGCCTCATCCGACGACTGCTCGTGACTCTTAGATTTTGTAATTCAGTAACATTGGTACCTCCATGTCTTTTGATCTATCTGGTAGATAGAGCACAAGATTCGTCTAGAATGAACCTATTTCTGACGACTCTGGGAGGATTCAATCACTTTTTTCTTGTTTTCAGTACAAATAACATGTTTCAATTACAAATAACATGTTTCCATTACTTCATTATAACCTATGTCATCCTGCATTACAAGTATTAGTTTACCCAGCATGTTATATTTTCCTTGATATCTCTGATGCCTAGGTTTGGTAAGAAGTCAATAAATTTTAGTTGGTTAAAAAATAAAAACAATAATGACCCCTTAATCTATGTTTTGATTTGGACATCTTTGCCATTGTGCTTCTCTTAATTACTGATCTGTTGATTTTTCATTTCATCTCTTAAATTTCAAATTCTATTAGTCTTATGCACAATACACACTCATTTTTGTTTGTTTAACACTAGAACACATTCCATGTCTGTGTGAAGTTGGCATGTTCTTGTTTTAATACGCTGCCTCATAGCCATCATCCTAATCTGAGTTGATGGGGTGCATTTTGGCGATGCAGAAAAACATGTAAGTTGCAATTCTCAAATTATATTTGGCAGAATATGATGTTTCCTCCCTCTCAGTACCAAACCTGACAAAAATATCTGATCAAATTTCCAAAATAATTAAGGGTTTAAAAAGTCATACAGACATGGTCCCAGCTTGAGCCTAAGCTGCACTCACCCCTGGGACTCAGACATGTCTGGATTTGACCGGTTAGCAAGTAGAGCAAGCAGCTCTCTGGCATCTAGTGAATGAATTCAGTTGCATGTGGGAAAGAAGCCTTGGTAAAGGAGGATGGGTGAGAAGCACTGGGAGGACATCTGAGATCTTTTAAGTTCTCTGGGCCAGCATTAGCTGCTTCTATTTGAGTCCTATAGAAAGCAAAGTGCAGCCATAAGACAAACTGTTTGAACAGTTTCATTGTTTCCTGGGAGACTCTGAAACACAACCAGTTCTGCATTGGTTCTCTGGTGACAAACTGAGGAAGAGGAGCCTTTTGTCTACATCTGCACTAAACCCAGCATAGCCTTGGTGTATTGAGAGCTCCACTCTGTATGGAGCAGGTGTGCAGACTTTGTGACGTGAACATGGATACTCCATGGTGGACACTGTCAGAGAGCAAGAGGGTGATACTCTGAACTGGCTTATCAGGAAGCAGGTACTGACAAGGAGACTGGAGCAGGAGAGGAAGAGCCTTGCTGATGCCATGTGGCTACTGGAGCCCTAGGAATTGTTTGCAAGCTCAGGTGATGCATCTCCAAGTCACTCCAAGGAACAACTGGGTTAGACTACAGGATTAGACTTTGAAGCATTAAAGAGGTTTTTGTGGAAGCAGGGGAAATGGCACTTGTGGAATTATTACTATTAATTTTGTACTCATTGTAGTCACTCGTAGTCAAAGCCTGTAGAAATGTACCTTAAATTATTTGATGTAGATGTGTATAGATTTTAAACTATCAATGAAAAAGTGGCAGGTTAGATTTTTCTGTCATCTCCAAGTCCTTTTGTTCACTTATACTCTCTTCCAAAAACATTATTTTCCCTTTCCTAGATGTCTCAAAACTGGTATTTGCAAATATTCATCCGTTTATTCACTAAATATCTTTTTGCAAGAGTCTGTGAGATCTAATGGGTATGCTATAAGATTCCAGATAAGACAGGTTGGGGCTTGAACCCTGTCCTTGCTATTACTAACTGGGAGCTATTGTCAAGTTTCTTAATCTATCTGTGCCTCAGTTTTCTCATATGTAAAATGGGAATCACACACACACATTCACATACACATATGCCCTTATTGAGTTGCTGCAAAAGTATAGGTAATGTACTTATTTCAACGTCTGAATATAGTCAGTGCTCATTCATGATAGCTTAAGTAACCAAGAGCAACATTATTATCTATTATGAACATGCAGGGCCCTGTGAGAAAACAGAGGAAAAAAATGTCTCAGGGTCATTATCAAGGAGTCCTTTTTATGCTCCGATAAGAAAGGTAAGTCTTATATTTTTGGAACAGTCATGTTATCATTGAAAGATGAGTTTTCTCTCTAGTATTCCTGCCCTAGTGTCAGTCTCTGTTTTGGCATTTGGGTGTGAAGAGTGGTTTGTCTTTTTTGCTAGTATCTTTTGTTCAGTGAAATAGTGAATATATACCATTGTTCTGTTTACGTCACACGGTTTTATTTTTCTCATTAATGTTTTTCCTAAATTCCACTGCAAAAAAATGGCTGATAAAGATGGAGAAAAAAAGGTCTAGAAAGAGGGATTGGTTTGTGTCTTCTCCTAGTAAAATTTTCAGCCCTTGGCGGTGGTGAACATTTTTCTCTTATATCACATTCTCTGCAGTTGGGCTATTCCCACCAGAGACATACTCAGGACTGGACATTATTTTGATTTTAGAGAAGGGGTAATCATGAATTAATTATTACTTTCAATCATGAAGAAATGATGGTCAAAGAAGAAGTAATAAAAAAAAGGAACAGGAAATAAATAGAGGCTTCACACCCAGATTGTAGGATGACTACAATCACAAGGACAGAAAATAACATGCGCTGGTGAAGATATGGAGAAAGGAGAACCTTCATACTCTGCTGTTGGGGATGCTGAATGGGGAAGCCCCTTTGAAAGACGGCCAGAAAGTTCTTCAAAAGGTTAAATGCAGAGTGACCACATGACTCAGAAGTCACATTTCTAGATATATACCCAGGTCAAATGAAAATAGTCTCCACCCAAAAAATTATGGCAACATTATTAATTATAGACAAAAAGTGGAAATAGCTCAAATCTCCTTCAGGTGACAAATGGATAAATAAAATGTGGGGTTTCATATAATAGAATTCGATTCATCAATAAAAATAAATGGGGCACCGAGGCATGCTATGGTGTGGATGTATGGCATGGATTAACATGAAAAAAACTTTGCTCAGTGAAAGAAGGACATCATACTATATGATTCCATTTAAATAAAATGTCCAGAATAGGCAAATCAACTGGGACAGAAAGTAGATCTGTAGTTGCCAGGGCTGGAGTGGAAGGGACTGGGGAAGCTGGGGAGGGACTGACATTGGGTGTGGGGTTTCTTTCTGGTGTCATGAAATGATCCAAAATTCACTGTGGTGATGAGTAACTCTGTGAATATACTTAAATCATTGACTTGTACACTTTAAGTGGGTGAATTGTATGGTATGTGAATTATATTTTAGTAACACTGAACTGAAAAAAATAGACTGATACAATGTAGATAACTACCCCACCTGCATTCCACCCCCAACTATAGTGAACTTTTATAAATAACCATGAGATATCAAAACTTTGCCCCGGAAAAAAGGGGATATCTGTGTTACAAATGCAAACATGGACAATTTCTTCAAGAAATAAAGGGAAATTAGAATTTTTTTAAAAACCTGCGACTCCAAGCTACATTTTTAAGAGTTGCTATGCACTTTGACATGTGCAGGACAGTTCCTCATCAACTATGCTGTGATCGTACAGTTTGCTGAAATATTTTCATTTCTAGCATATTACTGTATTAAGAAAGGAAAGTGCTTTGTGAAATTGTTGAGACCAAGAAAAGCAGCCCTAGAGTGGCCTGGAGGGAAAACATTGGGTCTGTTTATCATATTACTCAAAGGCCTTTTAGATCCTGGAGAGGTGACAGAGTCATCCAGGAGAGTGAAGGATAACAGAGTAAAAAGTCTTGTGTAAAACTGAGACAGGGCTTTTCCTCTGGAAGAATCTTCAACTTCTGGCACTAATTCATCTTCCTCTAGCTTCCCTGAGGCAGGAATTAGTATTGTAAGCTCTTTCTAGACTGTAGGGTGAGCAAACTAGCCCCACAGAGTGGAGCTCTTGTGGAGTCAAGAGCAGAGGGCAGACATTGAAGCGGCAAGCCCTGGCTCCATCCACCTGTGCCTTCGGTGGCACCAGCTCTGGTCAGGGAGCACTCAAGAGGCTGCTGAAAGACGCAAGAGAAATAGGACATGTCCAACGAATCATCCTGGCACAACTATGAATGCTTTTTAGCTGTGAATCTGCTTATTTCCACACAAATAGTATAGGAACTGAGGGAATCAAATGAGAGCCACTGTCCCTCTGACAAAAGGAAAGAGAAAGGAAGAGAAACAGAGGAAGTAAGCATTGATACTGCATTTGTTTCATGTCGACTTCTTGAAATTGTCCCTCGTGCAAAGCACATTCAGGCACTGTCGTGTATGTGATCTTGCTCTATGCTCATGAAATCCATGCATCATCTCTTATGTTAATTTTACAGATGTGGAAACTCAAATAAAGAGAGGTGAAAGAGTCCCCAGGACAACACAAAAAGGTGACAGAGCCACTGAATTTAAATCCACACCCTCTAATTCAAGGTTAGTTCTCTTCTTGGTAACTGCTGTTTCCAATAGTTTCATGGAAACCACAAAATATTTTCTAATTTATCCTAAATATTTTAAATATTTTCATGACATTCTTTACTCCAATGTATAATTACCCTCTTTCCTGAATTCTTAAACTCTCTTCACATTTACTTAAGTAGCTTGATATTTAAATTATTTTTGTTTTTGTTTTTTTCAGTGAGACTGTAAGTTCCCAGGGTGAGAGCTGTGTCGAAGGTTCCGTTTTTTTCTTTCAAAATATCATGTGCACTTACTGATTCATAATAGGCATTCAATAAAAATTTGCTGAATCAAGAAATCCATATATTCTATTTTATTTCCCATTGTCCTTCTCCTTCTCCTTCTCATTTTGAGCTGTCTTCATGTGTCAGGCACTATACTTAGCACAATTCATACCTTATCGCATTTAAACACAATTATTATCTACTTTTCTTACTTAAGAAAACTGAGACACAAAGACATTGGGTTTATTTTCACAAGGCCACAGAGCTTGAGCCTTCATCAACCTGATGCCAGAGCCCAACCTCTTAACCATTACAGGATTTTGTCTCAAGACCACCCATCAATGCGGTAATGGGATCTACAGTTGAACCCAAGAGCTCTGGGTTTTTGGCTGCCAGCCTCATCATTAGCCTCTCCACCAGGGGAAATCAACCAGCCAAAAAGCTGTGCATTCTCTCCCCAGTATTTCCTTCCACCTAAGTTAGCACTGTATTCCCCAGAGTCACTTTCCACCCTGGCACACAAACCACAAGTAAAAAAACCCGGAGCATCAAACACCAACATTAGCAGGATAAAGACTCCATCTAATCATCCTACTATATCATCAGACTGAGTCTCCAGAATTCTAACTCTCTTTCACTCCATTCCCTCTGCCTCTCTTGAGGCTTTCATTTGAGCCTTTCCCTCCCAACTAAAACCAGATATGTAAAGATGGTATTATATTTCTTCACAGCTAATAGCCAGACTATGAAATCATCCAGCAAGCAACTCCCAAGCCATGTGAATCAGTCGTAACACATTTCCCTCATTTTTATAACCCTGGAGATGGAAGAAGGGCCAGGAGGTAGATGAAGGGAAGGGTTATTGCCAGGTATTGTTAACGTTTTCCCTGGGTAATTGAAGTAGGAGCAGTCCAGGTTAGATTAGAAGCAAGATCTTCTTGGAAAAGCTAGGACATAACAGGGACCTGGTAGACCCATATTGGATTGATTATGAAGCAGGAAGTGAAATCTGACATGCCTGACACTTAACACCCTAACCACATCCTGTCTCCTAGACGATGAGAATAAAGATATTGTATATTCAGTGGCATTGACATTTTTATGCCTCTTAATGAAAAGGGAAACAACTTTCTGGGACTGGTTGAAAGGATAAGGAAGCAGAGAACACCTTCACGGCCTTTAAGGAAGATAGGGGATTTGAGTAGGAAGTTGTATAAGGAAGGAAACATCAAGTCCTATATTTTGGGTGAATAAAGCAAACTAAGTTGCGTCAGCCTGGGCAAAGAATGCTTTGAGTGAGGAAAAAAAATGAAACAGCAATTGAAAACAGAAAAATCCAGTAATGATTTCTTTATTACCTGAAATACTTGAGATTTTTCAATGTTTTCACTCTCAAGGTTTTCAACAATTTTCAGAACTAAAGGTATTTTAAAACTTGTATTAAGTGTTGATGGCTACTTGAGGATGCATGGGATTGAAGCACTGCTGTAGGTGTCTAGCTTAATAGCACATCTTGATCAATAGATGACATTTTATAAATGCAGCTTGAGGATTTCGACAGGTCCCTCTAAATGACCCCCGTCAACAGCCCAGTTCACCTCCAAGTACCCTCTTCTAAACAACTGAAAATAAGCAGAAAACAATTTCTTGTTATCGCTAGGAAGGAGATAGTTCTATTTCCCAAGTAATCGGTTTCCATGCATAAGCAGCAAGAAAATATTCTTCTTGCCATTCTGAACCTAAATCATTCTTGCTGTAATATATGATCATTTTCTCATATTCCATATTAAATAAAAGTGGAAAATAGCTCAGTATTTCTTTCATTATAAGGCTGTAGTTGACATCAGTAGATAATATCCATTCTGCTGTCTTCAGAGGAGCGGAAAGACAGGTGATTTTATCCAACATGGAACCACAGCCCCCAAACATGATGGAGCTGAGTAAATCACTGGGTGGCCTGCCAGGAATGACACCACAGGACTTGTCATCAATGGTGACAGCAACAATAATATCTAGCACCTCAACAGCATTGCATAATTTTGGAGAATATTTTTACATAAATCATCATATTTGATAGCCTTTTAAATTTTTATTCTAAAATGTATTTAACTTATTTACAATTCTTACCTCACCATCATGCAAGCCCCTTAAAATTTCCAGAAAGGAAATATAAATTTCCTATGAACTCAGCACTCTTCCCTGTTTGTCATGTTTGCTTTTGTTTTTCATGGATTTCAGTCGTCTCTTCTCCAAAGTATTTCTTTCTTATTTTGGTTCTTTCTTGTTCTCTTTTGCACACTCATCCATGTGATCTCCAAGAACGTGATTCTCTTCTTTCTTTTATGTTTCCCCTCAAGGAAATGAAAGAAGCCTTTTGAAAAGACAGTTGCCTACCATGGTCATGCCAGCATCATTCAAAACAGCAAAGATGAAGAAACAACCTAAAAGTCTGTTGAGAGATGAGTAAAGAAATACAATGATTTCTTTTTTTCTTCTTCCCACTTTCAACTTGTGAGATCCCATCGCTGCCTTTTGGACTCTTGCTTCTTTTCTGCTTCATGTTCCTGCTCACCATCACCTGCCCTACAGCATCCTCATAGAAAAAGAAAAAAAAAAAAAAAAAAAAAAAGCCAAAACAAAACCAATCTCTTTGTTCACTGGATCAAGTCTTTTATTATAGTGCATTCAGACATTCAGAACACATATATGAGGCCTGCTATTGTTCACATGTTCGAGTGGAAGCAAGTAGTGTTTTTTTAAATTTTCTTTTGCCCTTGTTACTAGCAAAACTTCACACACACACACACACACACTCACATACACACCCCCTGTGTGCATGAACCTGCAGAAACTATTTTGTAAGTTCCTTTTACTATTCTAGTGAGACATAGCATTAGTCTCACTTGTTGGTGGAAAATATTTGTATTTATCAAGGAACCTGACATCAGAAACCAGCTCGTCAATCTTGCTTGCTTTCTAGTTGAGTCAACTCTATGTTTTTGAAAGGTCATAGGATTTGGGGAAAAAAAAAGACAAAGATTTAGGTCAAAAAGACCTGTCACTCACTGGGACATGGATAAGACACTAAGTCCTCTCTGGGCGTCAGTCAGCTCTTCTGTGGAAGGGAAACCCTACTTTCTGCACTGCCTCTCTCATGGTGATAAAAGGAATAATGGGATTGCAAATATAAATGCTTCATAAACTCTGAAGTTCTATATGTTAAATTAAATAAGCTGGAGACCACTAGCCTGAGTCTGTCTCCATACTTTGAGTTCCTACATAACTAAGTACAACCTAACTTAGCACTTAAACCTAACTTAGGAGTATAATAAACAGAAGTTTCAGCCCGTCACAGGGAGTCCACTCACCATACCATACTCAAATAAGGCAGACATCTTAGCTGTGGCCAATAAAATGATTTGTCTACTTTACTTCTGTGTCTGCCAATAAAAGCTCGATGCTCACTCTCCTAAAAAAAAAGCTCTCTGAACCTCTTCTGATTCGTAGAGTTGCCTGATGCCTGAATCATTTTTTCACTCAGGTAAATTCTTTTAAATTTAATTTGCCTGAAGTTTTTCTTATATGCCTGAATATGATTATTGATCATTTTTAAAACCTCAAGTTTTAATTTGCAATGGTAGTATATCACAATGGTCAGGAGTACAGACTTTGAAGGTAAAACTTCTGAGTTTATATCCAGGTTTTGCTGTTATAGTAGTGTAACCTTGCACGAGTTATTAACTTCTCTATGCCTCAGTTTTCTCATAATAATGGCATCTACATTAAAAGGTCATTATAATCCCATTACTAGTGAATATATGCGAAGTAGTTAGAAAAATAGTAGGTACTTTATAAAGTCACCTGCTATTTTATTGTTATTGTCAGTTTTTGTTATTTATTTTCATAATTTCATTTTTGACTTCTTTCTCTCCAAAGCACGAGCTAAAGATCTTTGTTGGTCTATTTTCAATGCCACGTCTTCAGGACAGTTGGAGCTTCGTCTTTATGGCTTATGTTTTATATTACTGATTCACACTTTCACTTCCGGGCGATTTTTCCTTGTTGGTGTTCCTAGTGCTTTTGTTCTATTATTGTGAATGTGGTGACATCTCCAGAAAACCAGATTGTGTTCAGCCTGCACACCGTTTATGTCTTTGGCTTCTTTACTTCCCTCTTCTTCGGAATCTGACAGGTAAAGTCTAATAGGAAAGCTTCAAACCCATAGAGATGGCTCTACGTGAAGTGTTACTCATCAGTCCCTCTGGTATTTTTTCGCTTAGGCTTTGCTCATGGACATCTCCTAGTTTACAACACCTTCCTGTATTTCAGAAGTCTCTATAGCACACCAGAGTTACGCATTGTCTTAGACAGAAAATAATTGTTGGATCAATCACATCTTTGTGGATGAGCAACCTTTGATTTTTTCCTTTGGACCTATTTTCCATTTTCCCTGAAGTTCACGGAAAACCAATCACCTTCTCTTTGCTCTTGTATACCCTGGTTGCATTGTTTATCATTCCTGTTCTTCCTGTCAGACTTCACGGCAAGCTTAGTCTTCAATTTACAATGTTATCCTTCTGTTTCTCTCAAAAAATTTTCCTAATGCCTCCTATCCTTTCTTCTGACTTTTTCTACTTTCTCCCATTTGCCATTAGCAGCCAGAGGTAAACCCAGTCACCCTGTAACAGAGCAAACTCTGCAGTGAGAGGGGCTCACCCTGGATGAGTCTCTTCTCCAGGAATTTCACCTTGTGTCTTAATTTGTAAACTGTCATGGTGGTTGCTCCTTTATTTTGTTTTTCATTTTTGAATAGTCACGCTGTGTTTAGCCGTTCCTTACCTCTATCCCTGCCACCCCATCTCTTAGAGGAGTACTGCGCAAGCTCTCTGTGCTATTTTCCTCAGTGTCACTGCCTGTGGCTGCAGTGTCTTGAAAGCCCATGGCCACTTCCCTTTCCCATCCTGCTCACGCTCAGAAGACTGGGATTGGAGCTCTGATTCTTGCTTAAACTCTTCATCACTCTTCTCTTTGATCCTGCCTTTGCGAATTTCTTCTTTTTGGTTTTTGATTTTGCTATTTCTGCTCAAATTTCTGCTTTTTTTTTTTTCCTATTTAAGAACTCCATTAAATGATTCCACAGCTGGAAATATCTATTTACTTTCCCAAAGATGGTGGCTTTATACTTTCCCTTGAAAACCCCCGCCTCTCTCTTCCAAGTGTTCATTATTCTCTGAAATTTTTGAAAGTGAGACTGGGCCATCTTCACTTTTCTTACCATAGTTTAAATTTGTTCTTGTATTTATTTATTTATTTATTTATTGAGAAGGAGTTTCACTCTTGTTGCCCAGATTGGTGCGCAGTGGTGCGATCTCAGCTCATTGCAACCTCCGTCTCCTGGGTTCAAGTGATTCTCCTGCCTCAGCCTCCCGAGTAGCTGGGATTACAGGCATGCGCCACCACACCCGGCTAATTTTATATTTTTAGTACAGATGGGATTTCTCCATGTTGGTCAATCTGGTCTTGAACTCCCGACCTCAGGTGATGTGCCCACCTCAGCCTCCCAAAATGCTAGGATTGCAGGCATGAGTCACCGCACCTGGCCTTGTTCTTGTTTTAACAGGAATCTGTTCTCCCTCCATGTACTTCTGTCAATTTTGTGTCTGGGAAATTTAATTTCGCCTTTACTGAAGCATGACTAAAATAGGTACTATTATTCACTAACTCCACCATTCTGACCATAAATCCAGTCTAGTCTATTTCTCCACTTTTCTTGGTCAGCGAATGTTGCTATAAGGTCACTCCTCTAGTAGCTCATTCTCACAAGGCATATTAGAAATCCACTGGCAACACCAGTATTCTTGATGCTTCTAAGCATCATATAAACTATTATTAAAATGATTTTTCAAGCAAAAATAATATTTAGTAGAATTTTCTGTGTTAGGCACTGTGCTAAGTATTTTCTAACATCAGCTTTTTTAATACTTATAAAATACCTTATGAGGCAGGTAAAAACTAGTAGAACAATTTTATGGCTTTCTTTTTCTATAGGTAGAGATTTTATAGGTAGAAACTAAGGGTTGACAAGAGTAATGATTCATTCAGTGGGAGAACCAGAATTCCAGTGGCGTGTCTTCCAGTTTCCATGGTGCCACATGACACATCGTTTACCTTAACCTTTTTCATCATTAAAAAAGTCATGAAATATTTTAAGTATGATGAAAAATAAAGAAAATAACATAATCACCATAATTGATTAAATTTCAACATATTACCATATTTCTTGCAGAATTGTTATTCTTATTATTAATAGTAGCAGTATATTACACAAGTTAAATATTATCATAGATGCAGTTGAAGAGCTACGTGGACTCCAAATCAATTTCATTATACTGAATTTGGTGAGTTACCATTCTCAGCTAATGTTTAGTGTCGTGCTGGAGAAAGTGTTGATGTTTATTGGTTGATTTTGTTTGTGTTTTTTTCTGTTTGTTTTGCTTTATGTTATTAAGAATTGTTTTTCTTTAATTAGTGCACTATTTCTTTCTGTGGTATTAGTGATGGTTGAGCTCAGGGAGTACATGTAGAGATAAAGCACCTGTCTATTCAATAGAGAATTAGATATGAGAGCTGGTTCTGAAGTTCCCGGAAGCTGAAGAGGAGTTTGTATTTAACAATTGCTGCTCAAGTCATTCTTCACTTAACTTTGGTGATTCGATTATTTTGAACAATGGAATAAACTGAGCAATTCATTTTTGTTCAGTATGAGTAACTCTTTCTCATCTATGTAACCTTCTTTCACAAACAAAATGTCATTGTTATTTTGGCTTTTGCTTTTCTGACTTGTGAGTAAACTACAAAGCGGCATTAACAGAGAAGTTGATACTGTATTTCCAGCAGTAAAATTGGGTTTTAGGAGAAATGGAGTAAACAATGTGTATTATTAGAATGCCAAAGGCAACAGTTAACCAGGACTATCCCTAGATGCCTTAGTAATTAAGTACTAGATATTTGTATTTCTAAAAGCAAAATTCGGATGGAAAGCTCTACCAAGTTAGGGATCGCCTAACTTATGAGGAATATTGGGAATTTCAATAAAAGGAAGAAAAGTTCACAAAACTAGCATTGTAATGAAGAGTCGACAAATAGTATCTTTTAAAACAATAACTATAATTATTATATGTTTACTTGGATTAGGCACAATGGAAACTACTTTAAATATATTTCCTTGTATAATACTCATAATTGCCCTATTACATATTCTTAGTCTCATTTTTTAAATAAGGAAACTGGGGCTTAGAGAGCTTAAGCAATTTATGTGAAGTTACCCCGTTATTAAGTGAACAGGCAAAATCTGTTTAAATTCTCTTAAATATCATCCTGGAGATTGACCCTTCTTCCAGTAAAGTCTGTCAGATCCTAGTATTTAATGTACTAAAGTAATCAGGCAAAGTAGGAAAAAATTAAATCGGAAAAGGAAAGATTTGTCCATTCCTTGTGTTCTTGCAGTAAACTCTACATATTAGCCATCATATCCAGCTTATATTGGATTTTCAATTATTTGACCTTTTGTCTGTTTCATTATTGCATCACTGATTATTTTTGTCTTGTACAGCACCCAGTGTATATAGCATCAAGTACTAATAAAAGGAAGTTCCAAATACAATACTTTTCCCTCTGGCTTAGTGGTGTCCAAGATTTATGAAGCTACAATAACTTTATTTATTGCACAACATAACTCTTCCCAAAGGAGTTGTGCAATTTTCATTTTGTTTTTCCTATTACAGATAAGAATTATTGGAAAATTAGCACTGTTTCAAAGATTGTCATGGTCTTAGGATATAGAAGACAACAAATGTAGTTAGATTCCTTGTTAACATAGTTTCTGCTACATAATAAGTCATCAATACATGTTATAGAATATTATTATTTGTTTTTAGTAAAATAAATCATAACAAACATACACATACAAAAACATAAGAAAGAGATATATGGAATGAAAAATGCACAATGATAACTTTTCATAGGCAGCTACTCTATCATGACACAAAAAATACACAGGAAAGACTTGAACTAGCTTTTGAGTTTATGATAAAAAATTTAGGCTAAAAAGTTGTTTAATGTTTGGAAAATGAAATTTCTAATAGAAATTTTATTAGCCAGGCTCTTATTTATTTCTGTTCTGAAAGATAACCATGTACTAAATGAAATAAGAGTCTCTGCTTTCCTAATAACTTACATTACATGAAAACATTGCCTCAGTTTCAGTCCCTGCTAACAGTAATTTTCATAGTACTTCCCAATAAGTTTTACATAGACTATTTTAGCCTTTAGAAAAATGCTCCAATAAAATAGCTGCAGCAATTTGCAGACAGGGAAGCTGAGAAGAAGCAGTTACATAAGCTACACAAGCATGTGGAACAAACAGCCCACATTTTCCATCTCCAAATCAGGATATTTCCAAAACTCAACTTCACATCTGTGGTGTGTAGCACATTCCTAGTACTAATTATCATAATAAACAGAGGGAAATTCACTTTAAAATAATAAATTATTATACTTGGATAATGGCAAACAATGGGTCATTACTCAATTAACAAATTTGTAAATTTGTGTCTTAAAATTGTTTGATTAGATTTTGGCTTGTGTGTTTGGCAAAGAGGTTGTGAAGTTCAGATTTCCTGCTGTGGAGAGCCTAATTTACTCACCATCCCATATGGACCTCCTACTGTGTTTCTTCCTGCTACTCTCAACCAATGACTGAGTGCATAGGGCAGGCTCAGTCCTGTGGGAGGTAGGACTTTTCACAGGTGTTAGCCTCTGATGGCTCTCCCTACATTCTCCTGTTCCCTCCGTCAATAAATATCTCACACATTTAATCTCAATTTGGAATCTGCTTCTTAGTGAACCTGAACTAATGAAACTTGTATCACTGCCCTTCCTCATGTTCCCCTTTTCAGTTAATTAATGTGTCCATTTTACATGCCTACATGGATTTTCTCCTTTCTATGTGGAATCTCCAAAATGTAAGTGCAGATCCATATAGCTAGATCTGATAACTAACTGGTTGGGAATGAAATATAAATGCAGACTTTCCCAAGCTTGTTTAAATCTTCCAGGGCCTATTAATGTAAAATCAGAAGTCAGGGAGATATGTGGTCAAATCAGGATAAAGAAGGGCATAGTGAATCTCCTCTGCAGGTTTGCAGTCCACTTTCACATTTTAAAGAGTGAGAAAACCTATCATTGAACAAAACAGAAAGTTTAATTTTGTTTCTCTGTTTAACTTTATCTGTTTGCACCATATTTATTTATTATTTTCTCAAGAAAGGAATAGTTTCCCCTAGCCATAATTGATAATATTCTGTATTCCTCTCCACCACTTCCACTTCTGTTTCTGAGAATTCTAACCATCTTTAGCTGCAATAGGCATCACTTATAATCTCCCTCTAACTCTGTGTGACTGTGGAGCTTAAAGTTCGAAAGCGTCTCCTCAGAGAGAAAGACTATTGGTGGACTCTTTTTTTTTTTTTTTTTTTTTACTATTCACAATAAAATTACAACTTACAGACTGCAAACTGAATAGTATCATAATACATGTTATTTTTCCAAAAATTGACATACCATAACTTAGTGAGTTTGTATTTGTGTGTGTGTAGGATGCGCTTAGTATTATATGTTGTGTTTTACTGCAAATCGCTGCTACGGATCATCAGCTGAAACTTATGTTCATCCACAAAAAAATTAGGTCTCACAAAGGTGAATTTTACCTAAGACATTTTCTCCTCCTTCTAAATTAAAATCATCAAAAGATAATAATAACCAAGACATAGACTAATTCTGAACAGAATTTTATCACACCCTATTTTACAGAGAAGGGAAGAGGTACATAGGGAGTTTATGTAACTTGTCAAATGCCACTTGGCTAAATTGGTGGGTTAAATAGGGATATGAACCCAGCTGGTTTCATTCTTAACCATTCCAGACTATTACCTCTCAAAGTCTTGGGAATTAGTTCAGCAACAAGATTCTAAGCAATAAGATTAGAAGTTAGAAGGCAAGGGAGCTTCAGTTTTGAAATTCGGACTGAAAAGACTCTCAGCATTAAATTTTATACCCAGATAAACTATCAGATGTGGTGATAAAATATTTCTGATATATTGGAGCTGAAAAAGTAACTTACTACCACTTTATTTCAGGATATTAGAATATTTTTTGAACAAAAAATTAAAGAAAAAAGAGATCAAGAGGAAAATTTTACATCTAGCAAAAATAATAACCAATATAAGTGAGCATCAAAAGAAATATTCAGGTTTATACCTGGAAAGAAGACCTTCACAGAAAACAGTATGAATTAGAACAGAGGGAAAATTTGAATATATGAAAAATAATGCTTATGGGCCTATGGTAGAGATTAGAATTCTTGAAAAAATATCAATTACTTTATGGAAAACTAGGCAAATGAAGAACTGAGGAAATAACTCCAAAAAGAAGAGCAGCAACAGCATCAGAGGGCTTATAAGAAAGATGGAAGTAGAATAGTGAACAATATTTGTATAATCATAATAATGTGAACTATTGATTTCACTAAAAGCTGTGATATAACTATGTTAGGAAGCTGGGAGTAGATAAATCTGGGATGGTAGTGGGTGTAGAAAAGCTAATCCCCATTTCCAATGGTAGGTTATAAGTATATAATGTGTAAAACTTAAATTACAGATAGATAGATAGATGATATACACACATATAGAGACATATGAAATATAAATATATATATGTGTGTGTGTGTGTGTATCCATTCTCTTAGATGGATGAGCTTCAATTTGATCTTTCTATTTGTGGTTTTGTTGACATTCTTTCCTTTTGCTAGGCATATATATATATACACACACACACACACATATATACACACACACATATATATAACATAGATATAATATATATATAAGTCTAGCAAAATCAACATACTATTTAGATATGTGGAAGCTAAAATCATGTGAAATAACGAGAAAAAATAAGAAGTGTTAGCTGTGGAATAAAATGCGTGAGGAATGGGATGGGGTGGAACAGGGTACTTTCACTTTAAGACTTTGAGAATTATTTGACATTAGAAATCATTTACAGTTTTTACTGATATAACATTAAAATTATTTAGAAATTAAAAATTAAAAAAAAATTTACTATGTCTTTCCCTATTTATCAAGGAGGACTTCGGAGCAGGAACAGAACTTGGGGGAATAGAGAGAGCTGTTGTTTCCTTTGAGCACAAAAGTAGCCCCTGAATATCTTTGCACGAGGTATTAGGGCAGGAGTGGACAGACACGGGCAGGAATGTGACACATGGATTTGAAACATTAGTTCTCAGTCCTCAGATCATGAGCCATGAAGAGAAGGTCACCAAAGGTTGTAACTATTTTTTTTTTCTTTGTTGCCTGCTTCCGTCAGGGCAAGCCCAGGTCCTGGTTCATTCTGCTCTACCCCTGCTGTGGAAATGGGTAGGACTGCCTGCCTTTCTGTCCATCCCACCCTGACTCCCCTCAACAAAAGTGGTGGGGGTGGGGGATTGCTGATCGGGCTGGACTGTGAGCACTGACGGGGCCCATTAATCATGCATGTGGCAGGCATGCTATCTCTTTCATCTCTCCTGGGCTTGATTATTGAGGGCAGCCATGGTGTCCTCTCACTCTCTCTCTCACCCTATGCAAATATTTACTCCATTGATTTGTGTGCCACATCCTTTGGTTTCCTTCCTGATCATGAAGCTGATCAGCGAGATCTAAGGTTTAGGTGTGGGCTTTGGGGTGGGTGGATGCCAGACTCAGCCCAATTTGGACATTAGTTCAAGCCAAGATACGCCAATCCAGCCATTTCGGAGAGCCCTCTTTTGAGACTTGGGTTTTCACCTAGCCTACAATAAAATGCTACTTTATTTGTTAATTGTCTACTGATCCTTTCACATGGATCACTTGGGAATCCTGTTGGGGGCTGGGAAGGTAGATGGTTTGCAGGGCAAGATTCTGGTATTCCTGGGTCCCGGCTTCTCATCACCATTTAAAAAAAGAGATCCACTGTCACATTTACCTTCACTTCTAATAGACACCATGAAGAATAAATAATCCTACTTACTTCATGGAAAGACTTTTTTATGTACAAATGTAAAGACCTAAGAATACATTGTTTATAGTTTTGTTTTCTCACAAATCCTTATACAATAGACCTTGATTATTCGTGAGAGACCTAGGGATATTCATAAAGTCCTCTCCAATCTACTCTAGAAGTCTAGACTGCCTATCAAAATTTCCATTCTTTCATGTGCTTTTATAATAATAATTATTATTATCATTTTATTTCTACCAAAGAATCAGAAACAAAAACATTCCACATTATATACATATATCCAAATATCACATTGTACTCTGTAAATGTATATAGTTATATTTTGTCAATCAAAAATAATATAAACAATACATTAAAAAATAATTTTAAAAGGAACAAAAGGTTGTGCAAACAAAAGCCAAAATAATAAGAATATAAGTCTTACAGTAAGTAAAGAATTAATAAATATTGGGAAAAAACCCAACATTCCAGTTATGGGCATTGATCTAATAAGTGTAGTTCCCCCACCAAGCAATTTCATTATAAAAATGAAGATTATATTCTCTCTACTTAAATTAGAGGATTTCTAATTTTATGCAACTGATTCATCACTTAAATTCAGTAGATGAAACTCTAGCACAAGACTTATTTCATACAGGCACTCACTAAATCACTGTACAATCAATGTATGGATTTGTGTAGGGGTTGGATAGAAGTATTTATCTTTATTTCCCTAATTGTCAGAAAATCAAATTTTGTCACTTAAACATCAATTTCCTCAGTCATTCCCTCATGACAAACTAGGAATCTGAAATTTGTCTCTCACTCTCCTAACAGTTTTATTTGAAAAGTAGGTCCAATCCAAAGTCATCCCCTTTGAGAACAGACAACATGAGGTGGGCTTGCTGGAAACGTTTCTAACTACAGACCCTGAATTTCTTGGCCATGGAATATATCTAAGTTGAGTGATTTTTCTCTTGGAAGCTCCTGTTACTTATCCAGCTTCATGTTTTAAGCCTAAGCATTTTTCTGCAAGGAAGTCATTCAAATGTGTTGAAATATTAGTCTCCCAGTGAAGAACTGTAAAACAACATGTTATTTCAACACTCCCTGCTTCAACAACCAGTTGTTTCCAGGCTCCCTGAGCCACAACTCATATCACAGCTAAACCTTTCTTCTGCACATTATCTGAATATTTACCTTCCTGTCCATGTGGAAAGTAAAGACCGATTTCCCTCTGGCCGTGGGAGAAGCCAGGTTGATGCTGGCATGGGAACATCTGTTAGATGGGCGAGCTCCAGCTTGGTCTTCCTATTTGTGGTTTTATGACTTTTGTCTCTTTCTTTCCTTGTACTGTTAATATTTTAGAAAAAAAAAAGATTGACATTTATTAAAATGAAAATCTACATGGAAGTTCTAATTAAACTGAATGACATAAAAATCTCAACTATCATCCAAAACGTGTTCATCAAATGACACACAAATGTCACCATGAGTCAGAATGTATTCTTCAAAACCACTGGAATTTATTACTTTTGCCCATTGACTTCTTAGAATAAGTGTCACGTTGTTTTGTGCTTTACCTTTATTTTAATAATGAAGTTAAGTAAGTTAAACACATATTAATTAAGCATGGAAAATGTCATTCATGTTAAAAAAGCACTTCAAAATCAGTCACTATTACAGACACTGTGGAAGTGATACAAATAGATGAATGGTAATGCCTGCCCTATTGGGCCTACCAGGAAAAACTGGCATGTACATTACTAATTCATGAAAGATTTTAATACATAATGTAAAATACATAAAGAGCTATGCAAATATGGAGGGAGAAGGGATGGCTTCAACAATTTCTAATATACGTGTGCAAAAGATAATGAAGTATTACATAAAAATTACCCCCTAAAATCCTCACACGTTTCCCCAACTTGTTCTTACAAAGACCACCCATTTCTGACCCATTTTAAACCCGTCATTGTGCTCTGTCACATTTCACACTCCACAAAAGCTCTACAAATTATTGCCCACACACTGAAATTGGTTTCATATGTCTCCTGTCCCCAGCTGCCTGCACCCTGGCAATGACTGCGTTGCAACACAGTCGTGAAGGGCGTCGCCTGTGTGGTTAGCAGAGTGTAGGTTAGGCCAGGAAGCCTTGTGTGAAAGAGTAGCTGTTGGTGGTTTGGCTTAGAGAGCAGGAGTCTTGCCAAGGATGGCTTTGCTGCTAGCTTTAGAAATGATGGATGGTGGCCGCAAGGCTGTTTCTTCCTCAGGACTCAGAGAAAGTTGATGAAAAATGACACGATTGTACATAGAGATGACCTTGGTGAGCCCCTCCAAGCTTACACACAGAGCTTACAGTCTCCCTTGGCCAGAGAATATTTAACACGGGTGGTACTGCCTGCGAATTTTGAAGCTCTACATGCACTTGTAACTGGCTATAAAGGGCGTCCCTGAGCAGAACAGTCAGAGATATTAAAAGTTCTCCACACACAAGCCACATACATTACACCTTCAATATACACCACATATATACACCACACAAGTCATATACACCACACTTTCCACTGTATACCACGGATGTGGCCTCGGTATTTGTTCACTCATTATTTTGTATTTCGAAGTCCTTGCTCACCCTGGGGGTCAACATGAGGAAAGACAATAATTTGAATTAAATTCCCAGAATGCCTTTGACATTTCTTTTACTTATTTCTTTATCGCTAACCCTCTGTAAGAGGAATAATATCTTACCACATGATCATGAAAGTTTTGTGTAATAAAAGGAAGTAAACCAAGATGAATAAGATAAGATGCAGAACAAAATTTCCACAACACTTTACTCTGTTCACATAACCAAAAAAAAAAAAAAAAGAGAGAGAGAGACACATAGCTGATTTTGCATTAAGAATAAAAAAAGCAGGGCACTTAGGATAAGAAGGTACATTCGTGACCTCTTGGACCAATGTCGGTTCAGTGCATTGACACTTCTGAAACAGGATCTGGACATCAAGCATTTAAGATCATTGGGATTTAAAGACATGTAAGACGAGGTTCCTGAATCCAAGGAACTCACTGATCAAGAGAGGACACAGGCCAGCAATCTCTTTCAGTGCCCCGTGGTAAGGGCTGAGACAGCCGCCATACCCGGTTGTGCTGGGAACACAGAAGCAGCTCTCAGGACAGACCCATAGGGATGATGAAATAGGCTAAGGGAAGAGAAAATATTTGAGGTGGATATTTAAAGATGAGCACAAAAATCTCCTCAATCTATACATGGGAAAAACAGTGAGGCCCGGAACGATGTAGAAACTTACCTGGGGGTCCAAAGATAACAAGCCAGTGTCCCACTCTGACTTGGAAGAAGGAGCAGGGAAGAATCAGAGGGTAAAGAGCTGGGCAGCTAGACCGGTCTGGGAATATCCGAGGCAGCCGGACACGCTGCATCGCGGGAGGGAAGAGTTCAATGCTTTCTGACAGCAACATCAGCGGACACCCCAGAAATCCAAGAGAAAAGGAGATGCCACCAGGCGGCAGAGGGGTGTGTAAGGAGGCTTCCAGATGAGCTCTGCAGGAGAATATACATTTATTTTACTCCTTTCATTTGTAAGAAAATGTACTGAATTGTTAAGCATATTTTTCCTGGTTTTAGCTGTTAAAAAACTCTAGTCAGTAAAATAACATCTGAGGATGGACAGAATGAGAGGGGCATTTGGGATCTTTCCTTCCGTGGCGCCCCCTGCTGGCTCACCATCCCGCGAACCTCGCTCAGCTCAGGCCGCCGTTCACAGACAGCCCGCGGTCCCCGCCCCTATGCATGAGCCTAGGGTGGGAGTTAAGACCGCTGCACAAATACGTGAAATAAAAGGGCTATGGCAAACGGGTCATTCAAGGTATAAGGAATTGGGCTGGGCAAGGTGGCTCACTCTTGTAATCCCAGTACTTTGGGAGGCCAAAGTAGGTGGATTACTTGAGGTCAGGAGCTCCCAGCCTGGTCAACATGGTAAAACCCCCTCTCTACTAAAAAAAAAAAAAAAAAAAAAAAAATAGCTGGGTGTGATGGCCTGCACCTGTAATTCCAGCTACCCGGAGCGCTGAGGCAAAAGAATCGCTTTAACTTGAGAGGTGGAGGCCACAGTGAGCCAAGATGATGCCACTGCACCCCAGCATGGGCGGCAGAGTGAGACTCCATTCCAAAAATGAAGAAGGAAGGAAGGAAGGAAGGAAGGAAGGAAGGAAGGAAGGAAGGAAGGGAGGGAGGGAGGGAGGGAGGGAGGGAGGGAGGGAGGGAGGGAGG